>NC_081824.1:230880211-231182886 GCF_030867095.1 Alligator mississippiensis
ATGCTTTATTTGCATCCTTCCTGAGCCCTCCTCCTTAGCATAAATAAATAAAACATGTAGCTGTGGGTAGCAGGAAAGACCCTGGAGGGAACCCAACTAAAGTACCCTCCCAGTGTAACAGAGAATTGTTCATGAAGACTTGAGGAGGATTTTTCAGCCACTTGTGCCCCTTCCTGCTGCTGCAGATAACATCTGTACTCAACCTCATTAGCTGTCTTATGACATTGTCATGTGGAAATGTGTCAAGCAGCTGGAAGAAGTCAAGTCATATCTGCTCCTTGTCCCTTAATCAAGAGGCTGGTTCTCCTATCAAAGAAAAAGATTACATGGGTTTGACACAATCTTGTCTGAGCAAAACTGTTGGCTGCTTTTACTAGTTTCTTCTTTACTAGACTCTTACACATGGATGGCTTAATGATTTGGTCTGCTCTTTCTGGGAAACTAGTTAGGGAATCCTGTCTGTACTTCCCAGCCTTTTTTAAAGACAGGTACCATGTTTACCCTTCTCCAAGACTCTAGGATATTCCCCGTTCTTCATGTGTTCTCAAATGTAGTTACCAGTGGTTTCATGGTAACTTTAGCTAGATCCTTAATGACACCAAGATAACTTTCATAAAGCCATTCCAACCTTCTCTGAGTCACATGGCAATCACTCACCTTCCCTGTTAATTGATAGTCCTCTGCTTTCCTTTGTCTTCCTCTTCTGTGTCAATTTTGTACACCTCACCACTTCCCTCTCCTCTAAACAAATGCCCCCAACTACTGAGAAGGAGGAGAACAAACTGAGTTCCCCACCTCCAGTGAGTAATGCCTTCAAAGTGCTGTCAACCCCAGACCAGATGGGGCTGGAGAAGAGAAGGGGCATCTGCATCTGGGGTTTGGGTAGAGGGTGGTTCAGAGCTCTGGGACAAGCAGGCAGACATCAGATCAGAGTCAGGATTAGAGATGGTGATAGATGAATAGTTCATCTAGATGAAGAGTTCGAGGAGATCACTAAACAGGCAGACTGAAAAAAAAAAGAGAAGTAAAAAGAAAAGTAGCTGGGCTAGAGTTTGGGAAGGAGAGATGGATGGCTTTGAAATAGTGATATCCCTACACGTGGATAGGGACCAAATTGAAGTGATGAAATGGATGGGCCTGTCCAATAGGTTAAGGAGAATGAACCCCACTTACTTCCCACTAATCTCAGTGGGTGTTTGTACACATGCTCCAGGGGCAGGGTAGGCGGGCACTTTAATTAGAACAGCTCCAAGAGCTACTCTAATTAGAATGCCCACAGGTTTTGTGTATCAGCATCCGCATGATGCAAAATGGCGGCAGAGTGGCTTTAAATAAAGGTCATCAAAGAAGCTTTAGGCACTCCCACCATCATTTTGAGGTGCAGGGATGCTGATACACGAGACATGGAGGCTGCTGGAGACACGCTAAATAGCACTCTCCAGCAGACTCAATCAAGTCTACTCCAACACACTGTAATTACAGCGCAAGAGAGCAGCCTCCCCGCACGTGTACAGACACCCAGTGTGGTGAGACATTCCCCGCCTCCTTTGATCTCCCCTCCCTTCCTCTACAATCCCAGGCTGTCTCTGAATCTACCCTCTCCCTGTCCTTTCTAGCCAGGAGTTCAGGACCCACCCCACCCACACCCCAGAAGGCTTTCTGGCACCAGCCTTGGTGCAGGCACTTGCTCTGGACTTTACAGACTCCACAACCTCTGGGCCATCAAGGAGCAGCTGCAACATGATCCAGCATGGGACACAAGCCACTGGGGTGTCTACATGCTTTGTGCCAGGGCTTTGTGACTCAATAGCCAAACATGGCTCCTAGCAGCGTTGTGGTATGACATCAGAGCCCTACTCAACCAATCCTCCTTCTCTCTTTCCCATTGATTTGGATTTTGATACCTCATTGCATGGGCAACTGGTGCCTTCCGAGTCTGGGAGGGCACCAGATCACCGATGGAGGGGTCCCCCAGCAGCCAATCACTGAGCCAGTGGCGAAACTGGAAGTGCACTTCCAGTGGCGCTTCTGGTTTTGCAGCTGGTGCTTCCAAGGGGTGCATGTGCACCCGTGTGCACTCCCTACGTGTTACCAATGCATCATTGGCTGAGAATCAGCCAATATGAGAACCAGTCTCATAAAGGGCGGTTCTGGCAGGGGGTAGACACATGCTTTCCTAGTGAGAGGTGCTTAGCCCCTATAGCCCCTTTGCAAGGAATGGATCCTCAGCACCCTTGAGATGGAAATGCTGGGAGGCTGACAATGGAGCAGAGCTGCAGGGGAAGAAGTAACTAGAGTCCCAGTGCTAAAGGGAACAGCAGGAAGAGAAGATAACATTTGCTGGAGAGGGGGAGATAGTAAGAGAAGAGACTAAGGTTGTGGGAGGACTGGGCCAGTGCCTGGAGCAAAGATCAGGGTGGACAGAAGAAGCAGTTGTGAAAGGGTGAGGGAAGAAGGCAATTTCTTTAGTGACCAGAGGTCCTGGGTATCCTCAGAGCCCAGGACTAAGCTGAATATGTGGGTAGCTGGCCAGGAGGCCTCCTGGGGATGGAAAGCAAGCAGGGACTCCCCCGCTCAGGGTGTGTTACAAATGGAGAACCTGATCCTGTGTCCAGAGAAGCCTAGAGAGAACCTGTGAACACACTGCCTGGGCTGTTCATCTCATAGGCTGGGAAATGCTGGGACAAGCCTGAAAATCCTGAGGTGTCAAACTAGCAAAGGGGAGGGTTGCACTATCCTTCTAGTCTAGGGCAAGGGCCACATGATTCTGATCAGGGGGCTGAAATTATGACCTTGTTCGACAGTGCCAGGAGTTGGGACTTTAGAGGAGTATCTAAAAGTCACAGCCTGGCCTTTTGTAGTGCAGACCTAGGACTGGACAGTGGGCAGCAGTACAGGGGCAGCTGGGGGAGAGCCTGGGCCTGGCCTTTTCTCTCAGGACACATTGCAGTGATATGGGGCTGTTGCCCTTAAGCAGGAGATAACATCCTGTGCTAGGGGCCTGATCCCTGACACTGGGCTGATCCCAACACCTTCTTGCTGAGGCTGATGCCTGTGGAGCCAGGGAAGGGGGGAGACCTTCATTGGGAGCAGATTTGTCGCAACCTGATTCCCAGGGTGAGCACCTGGCACCAAATGTTTCTTGGCCATGTTGGCCCAGGGGTCAGCATCTGGAGCAGGGAAATTTGAGTCCAACCATTTGTGCAATCCCAGTGCAATCCACTGCACACAGACCAAGGAGCTGTGTGCACATCCCCAGCATTCCCCTTCACACCATCTTTGTGAATGCACACATGCTTGCACATACACAACACTTCCTATAACTTCTCTGGGCAGTTTATTTGCCAGGTCTGAGATGCTGTTCCAGACTGCCAGGTGGTGGCTGTGGCTCGAGGTACAGTTTGCCCCTGCTGGCTCCCTGGGGCCTATGTGCAACAGCACCCCCACTTCAGCCACCTCCCCGTCCCCATCTCCCACAGTGCTGGGAAGCACTGATGAGAATCCTTCCCTTCCCCCACTGTGCCAGGCCCTCTAGAGCTCACAACATGTGGCCACCACTAATGAGTTGGGCTGAGCCCCTAAGGCCTGTGCTGTGCCTCTTTGGGAGGGTGCTTCTGGGTCCATGTACCACCACTTCCTCCTCTACCCAGACACAATGGCTCATGGACAGCTCAAGCAGCAGGGCTCAGTGGGCAGGAGCCACAGGTCCCTAGGGAGGACTGGAGCTACAGAGAACAGGGTCCCAGAGAGAGACCCCAGCCTATGGAGCACAGGGCACTGCAGGGCTGTTTTGTTGGCACTGACGCCATGACTGAGGAGAAGGAGGACAGCCCATGTGCCTCCAGCTGACTCAAAAGAGACCTCAGAGAAGTCTGCTTTCTGCCAGCTGCCTGTCTGGGATCAACGAGAGCCCTGGTGCGAACGTGATGGAGCACTGTGGGTAAACAGATGTGAAGATGGAAGCTCTGTGCCCTTCAAGCTGTGACTGTGATCCTTATGGTGCCTTTCTGGGACAATGCTCCTTTTACGGAATCAAGCCCCTATAGGACACTGACACTCTGACCACAATAGAAACACAAAAACAACCATTTATTAAGCAACGTAAATGCCGAAAAGCAGCAGGGCTTTCTTTTTCCTTCGTGTTGCTATGGGATATCACAGTAGATGAGGTGAAGCAGCATCCAGGATCACCGAACACAGCCCCCTGCATCTTTAATGGCAGTCATTCTCAACTCAGAAAATCTACAAATATTCCGTTTGAAACCCTCAAGCATGAATAGAAGGCACAAGGCTCAAACAGAAAGAACAGCCTATAACATGCTACAGGTAAGGCAGGAGGAATGAGGGCACAGCCAATGCCCTGACCCTGCAATGGCAGGGAAGGAGTTGGTTACCAAATGTCCAGACAGTCTTAGGAAGAAGGCCATGCTGCCCACTCCAGAGGAAGGCAAAACCCCCAGAGCCTGTGCCAATCTGACCCTGAAGTAAAATTCCTTCCTGACCCCAAATATGGCGATCAGAATGACCCTGAGTGGGAGAACAAGAGCCTCTAAGCCAGGGACCTCTGGGTGATATAAGAGCTGGCAGGAGCATCAGTGCACCCCAGTCAACACCCAGCTGTAGCTGTAGCCAACATCCCCATGCTTCAGAGGAAGGTGGAAAAAAACTCCAGAAGCTGTAGCATAGTTGAAGAGGAAAAAACCTCCTTCCTGGCCCCAAGTGGTAACCAGCAGAAGCCCAGAAGCATGGTATTACCAGGCACCTGCCCATCTACAGGAGTTATATATCTACCCAACTGGGGGACCACAAACACATGACCTTGCTCACTATACACCTTGACTGCTGAGATAGAATTCATTGTCTTGTCATACATGCGTGGCATTGCAAGTTCCCTCTTTGCACCCCTTGGCATGGGAGACCGTTGCAAAACTTCCCTAGTTGGGCAGGTAGAAATTCCGTCAGTTCTAATTTCAGGTTTTCCATAGCCAGGGCATGTAATTTCATTTGCATCCTCTTCTCTGTCCTTTGGTCTGGGGCTGCAAGGGTCTCCTGAGGTTCCAGTGCTGATCTGGGAGATTTCAAGGGCCTTTTGGCTGTGGGTGTTCTCCAAGTGCTGTTGTTTCCATACTGCCCCATGGAGTCTGCTGTCTTCCTCTGAGGACATGGCTCCATGAAGAGGTTTTCATGAGGGAGGCATGGGTGTGGATTTGCAGTGAGTCAGTAGCTACTCTCTGGCGCAGGGGTGGCCAAGCTGTGGCTCCGGCGCCACAGGCAGCTCCTCAGAAGTTAATATATGTCTCCTTGAATCTTTGTACAAGCACATGGTGACCAAGCTGTGCAAAGATTCAAGGAGACACATATTAACTTCTGAGGAGCTGCTGGGTGGCCACCCCTGCATGATGTTTGCCTGTGAGTGCTGTCAGCATATGGTGAGTGCCAGCAGGCCCATCCCACTGTTGTTGAACAGGGGAGCCCCCTCACACTCACCACAAAGTACAGGCAAAATCCTGCTTCATTTAGCAGCCCAAATGGCAAATTTCCAGCCACATCAGGAGCACTATAGCCCTTACACCCAGTGTGCAGTTCTGCTCCCTGGGCAGCGTGGATCAGAAAGATCCACACAGCAACTGAGCATGTGCTCTAGGAGACGCAGAGGCTGGGCAGGTAGACCTCTGTGTGCACTTATATGCTGGACAAGCATCTAGGGGTGCACCAATGAAGATTTTTGGGGCCGATACCAATAGCCAATTTTTAAGGACACATATCGGCTGATACCAATCTGATTTCTGATGTGCAGCCCAGCAACTTGAAGAGTAGTGTCCGCTGGTAAGTCTGTTGTGGTAGAAGGGGAGGAGGAAGGGAAGGGGCGTGTAGGGAGGAAGCAGATTGAGGCCCCTGCAGAGAGGGAGGGAGTGGGGCTGGGGCAGGCACTGCCCAGTCGGGGCAGGCGCTGCCCAGTCAGGGCAGGGTGTGGGATGGAGCTGTGGCTCATCTGGGGGGGCGCAGGGGGGCATGGCTCCCTCCACTGTGTGCAGCTTGGAAGGGAATGGGGGGCATGTGCTCCAACCCCTGCCTGCAGTGGCAGCCCACTCCAGCCTGCAGATCCGGGGGCATATGCCCCCTGTGTCCTTCCGGGGTGCGTGCAGCAGCGGAAGCCACCTCTCCCCCCTCCCCATGCCCCCTGGACAAGCCGCAGCTCCATCCCATGCCCACCCTACCCCGGCTGGGCAATGCCTACCCCAGCCCCAGTCTCACTCCCTCCCTTACTGCAGGCACCCTGATCTGCACCCCCATGCTCCTTCCCTCCCCACGCCCCTTCCACCACAAGAGACTTACCACCTAGATGCAGCTCTCCACACTGCCAGGCTGTGCTTCTCACTGCCTACATGCTTCGCTGTGGCTGCGCATATTCACAGGGCATTTATCGGCCACATCAGGCAAAACAAGCTGATTTCCGATACAGTCAATTTTTTTTATATTGGTGCTGATCCAATATCAGACTGATGTATTGGTACACCTCTACAAGCATCCATCACTAAACTCTGCCTCGCCCCAACATAATGGAGGGGTGTGAGAAGCTGAAGGAGGAGCTGCCTGATGTTTCTGCCCCCAAAGCTGAGTACAGAGGCAGATTCAAGATTTTACGAAGGCAGGTTCTAGAGCAGCAACTAGTGCTGCAGGGGTGGCTGCACCTCACTCCCAGCCACCTCCCCTCCTTCAGCAGTAGGGCAATGAGCACTATGAGAGCAGCAGTCTAGGACTCTGCTAAGTCTTCAAAGCAGGTAAGAATCTCCCTTTCTCCTTCCTGCTCAGAGGCGCACTCCCTACTCTTCCATCCCACTCTCCTCCACTTGCTGCCAGCACTGTCCCTGCTGTCCTGGGAGTGAGGGGGAGTTCAAAACTGCTCCAGTTGGGCTAAGCACAAGCTGGGCTTAGCCTGAGACAGCAGCAGCAGCAGACAGTAGGCGGGCATGTTCCCTCTCCCCACACCTGCTCCCAGGCTGTTGGGAAACACCCAGGGGGACCAGGCAAGGAAGAGGAACCCACCCACAACCACTGCTGCTGTCCTAGGCTGAGCCCAGTCCCTGTGTAGCCCCACTGGACTGGAACAGGAGCTCCCCTCATCTCAGGATTGGTGGGAACAGTGGCAGTGGCAGTGGCAAGAAGGAGAGGGGGGAATGGGAAAGGAGGGGAGGGGACATGCCTCTGAGTACAGGGGGGAAGGGAGAATTCTTATATTCTTCAGGGATTTAAAAAAATCCCCAGCTGCTTCTCCTGCCTTGTGCTCAGAAAAGGGGTTCAGCTGAGCCACAGCATCACCTCTGCATTTCCTCCTTGCTTTGGGTCCTCACCTCAAAGATTGTTTGGGCCAATACCAATGGCTGATTTTTAAGGAGCCATATTGGCTGATACCGATCCAATTGCCGATATGCAGCCCAGCCAGCATCTGGCTGGTAAGTCTGTTGTGGGGAAAGCGGTGGGGGGAGGGAACAGTGGGGAGCAGATCAAGGCCCCCACAGTGAGGGAGGGAGTGGGGTTGGGGCAGGGGCAGGTGCTACACAGCCAGCGCAAGGCTAGACTATAATGGGAAACCCCTCCTCCTCCTCTTCCTTTTCCTCTAGCAGTGAACACCCACTCCTCGTGTTATTCTCTGTGAAAATGACATACCCACTGGAGCTGGGAGGTGGCGGAATGCCATGCTGGGATACAAACATGGCGAAAATGAAACCGCAGCAGGCAGAGCTGCTGCAGGTGATGATCAAAGAGAAAAAAAATGTGTGAACCAGAAGGAGCTGGGAATGGCTCCCGCATCAGCCTGGGCATGCTTTATGTGTGCCTGCCGGAGTCGATTGGCTGGCCGGACACCAGGGGCCAGGATAAAAGACCCGGTGGAAGAACAGCGGCGGGGGCCAGAAGTAAAGTCCCCCACCGGTCTGGAGGGACTGAAGCACACCAGCAATCATGGACAGGGGACCTGGTGGGTACCCCAGGACGGGGCTGCCTCAATGGTCCGTGACCAGCGTAAGCCAGGGGAGCCGCCCACGGAGCCTGAGTGGGTATCGACTGGTGCTGACGAAGATCGGAGTCCTCCAGGACCCAGCGACACTTTAAGGTGGACGCAGCCGACCAGCAACAAAGACCCAGCCCAAGAAAGGGACAATGCACTGTAGAATAGGACGGTGCCAAGGATGTATGACACCTAGATGGGAAGAGAAGGCCGCAGGAGATGTTCAGGGAAGGAACAGCACCAATGGACTGCGGCCGTCCAACCCTGCAAACTTGAGCGTTCAAGAAAATCCTGGACATCTCCCTCAACGACACAAGTGGTAACATCATGGTTGGCAGTAGGTGGGGTGTAGGGAAGGTGAAGCCCCACATAAAAGGAGCGGAGGAAGCAACCAAGGGAAGGCACCAGGGGAGTGGGACCAAACATCGTCCTCCCGATTCAACCAAACTAATCATCAAAGTCGCAGCAAATGAGGCCCCTGGGAAGCACCCCAAAGTTGCTTAGTGACCAGAGCATCCTCCCCGAGAAGCCATGGCAAGGTTCGAGAGGCATCCGTACCCACGACATCCAGGGGAGAGGCATGGGAGATTACAACTTGGTGCATTGACCAGGAACGGGGAAGCAGAGGCGACTTGGAGGCCAACGCCGTGATGGAAGTTAATCTTAATGCTCAGATTGACCTGGTAGGTCAAACATTGCATGCTGACCCAGGTGATGGAAGTACAGCAGCAGCAGGCCATACAGCAGCAAGAATGGATACTCTGAAATTGGATGACATTCCACATGCAGCAGATGACACATGAGGACAATGTGGAGGCGTATATTGAGTCGTTTGAAAGAATGGTGATTCAGTTGGGGCTGGATCGACTCCAGTGGGCCAGCCAGCTTGGATCATTGGTGGTAGGCAAGGCACAGGCCGCTTACCAGGCCCTGCCAAGGGAAGATGTCTGTGACTATGACAAAGTGAAGGCAGCCATATTGCATCACCTGGAGCTCACCCCAGAGCATTACTGGAAGTTGTTCTGGGCTCGGAAAAGTAAGGAGGACCATGAGCCCCAGAATCTTATTCAACTGTTGAAGGATCTCATGGACAAGTGGGTACCTCCAAGGAAGGTAGACTGGGCTGCCCTAGCCGACCAAATCCTACTCAAACAGTTTATGAAGGACCTGGAAGAAGACACCCAACTATGGGTGCATCGACACCTCCCTCGGACAGCCACCGAAGCATTAAGGATTGTGGAGGCCTTTGTGGCCTCGGAAGGAGAGGCACTGAGGGAAAAAACGTATAGAAGCTCAGCGACCACGTCTAAGAAGGAGGATGAACCTCAACGAGGACCCTCACGGTACACTTGATGAGGGGCTGTGTGTTATCGATGTGCCAAGAGCGGCCATGTCTCCAGAGAGTGTACCATAGGTCTGCCAGAAAGATGGAAGCCCACTGGAGAACTCCCAGGGGTGAGGGACCGGCACGACACCACCCAACAGGACGAAGAAATGGATTGTAGCTTTGGGCATAATGAAGAAGTAGTAGTGTGGGACCGCTCCATGGTGAAGGCATGGGTGGCGGACAAGCCACTGCAGGCTACATTAGACACTGGCTGCTCCCAAACTTTAATATGGATGGGGATAGTTCCCGGGGATGCTATTGAATGGTGCCACCCAGTCAGGATGCGTTGCATACATGGGGAGATGGAACAGTGTAAAAGAGGCTTCGTGGAGGTGAAGATCATGGATCAAAAGGGCAAGCTACAGGTAGGATTTGCGCCACACTTGGACAGCCAGATGATCGTGGGGCGAGATTGGCCCCCTCTACACGAAGTTTTAGAAGAGGTACAGGCAGAAGAGTTGCATCTCAAAGGGCAGCCCCGAGGGGAAGTTTGGATCACGGAAGAAGAATTAGCATCATCCGGAGAGGAAAAGTGGATAAGCCTCCAGACGGGTACCGAGGGACTGCAGTTCTGAATTGCTCACAAAGAAGACTATGAGCTGCAGGAGATCAGGGAAACACAGGTTGCCCACATCGAGGAAGAAATTATACGTCCCAGGATTGATGTAAGTGCTCCGTACTTTTGGGTACACAAGGGTCTATTATACCGGGTTAATAAGTGTCCTATTCGTGGGGAAGGAACCTGGCAATTAGTGGTACCCAAGAGTCTCCACAATCTCCATAGTCCGGGTATGGAGGGCGGCACATGCTAGCTCCATGGGGGGCACTTTGGAGTGGATAAGACCCTGGCCAGGATTGGGCAATGGTTCTTTTGGCCAGGCATGAGGGAGGAAATCACACAGTGCTACGAGGCATGCCCAGAGTGCCAGAAATTCCAGGAGTGATGGCCCCCATGGGTGCCATTACAGACAATGCTGATTGTGGAGGTGCCCTTCAACAGGATAGCCCTGGATATAGTGGGAACCTTGGGAAAGAGTAGCGCTGGACACCAGTACATATTGGTCATAATTGACTGTGCGATGCACTACCCCAGTGATATACCCCTAAGGTCGGCAACTGTGCCACAAATCGCAGAAGGATTATTAAAGTGGATATCATGGGTGGGGGTCCCAAGAGAGATAACCACGGATCAGGAGACAAATTTTGTGTTGGGGGTGATCTGGGCCATGTGCCAGGTACTTAAGATACATCAACTGCGTACCTCAGTGTACCACTCACCAACTAATGGATTAGTGGAACGCGTGAATGGTACAATCAAATGCCTATTGCGGCGCTGTGCACAGGGAGAACCACAGACGTGGGATCTGGTCTTAATACCCCTCCTTTTTGCCCTGAGAGATACCCCCCAAGCATCAATGAAGCTGTCTCCCTTCGAGTTGATTTTCAGCCACAGGCCACAAGGCCTGTTGCAGGAAGTGAGAGAGGATTAGGAGAGCTCGGGACAGCCAGGAGTTGGCATCCACTGACATGAGATTATCAAACGGCTTGAGAAGGCAAGGCGGCTGGCTCAGGAGAACCTGGCGGAGGCCCAACAGAGGCAAAAGCGGGAGTACAACAAAGGGGCCTGCATGCACGACTTCCATGTAGGGGACAAGGTACTAGTCTTACTCTCCACCATGGCTGATAAGTTGCTGATGCGGTGGCAAGGGCCATTCGAAATTGTGCAACAGGCAGGCCCTGTAGATTATGAAGTACATCGTCCGGGGCATAAAAAAGAGTGGCAGATTTATCATGTGAATTTGTTGAAGGCATGGCAGGAGACTGAAGGGTGGATGCTGAGCCCGGAGAAGCCCCGAGAAGAATTGGGACCCAAGACAGGGGAGCCACAGGAAAAGGCGGATCCAGATGGCCAACTGACACATGGATCAGGACTTAATGAAGGACAATGCCGCCAGTTGCAGCAGCTAGGGGCAAGATTCAAAGAAGTATTTGACGAGCAGCCTAGATGAGCATGAGGGGTGCAACATGAAATTAATACCCCAAAGGGGGTTGTTGTGCGAGAAAGATGGTGGCCCATCCCACATAACCTGTGAGAGGAAGTGCAGCAGGAGCTATGAAAGATGCAGGCACAGGGGGTCATTGTGCCTTCACGCAGCCCTTGGAGAAGCCTGATGGTCATAGTACTGAAAGGTGATGGAACCCTTCGAATATGCATTGACTTTAGGAAAGTTAATGAGATTGCCAAATTCAACACTTTTCCTATGCCGCATGTGGAAGAATTATTGGAATGGATAGGGTGGGCTCGGTACATCTCCACAACTGACATGGCGAAGGGCTACTGGCAAATTCCCATGGCGAAGAATGACCGGCAAAAAATGGCCTTTGGCACCCCCTGGGGACTGTTCGAATTCACGAGAATGCCATTTGGCTTGCATGGTGCTGCAACCACATTTCAATGACTTATGGACCACATGCTCACTCCACACGCTATGTATGCCACCGCATACATCGATGACATTGTAATTTACTCGCAAACATGGGAGCAACACTTCTGTCATGTAGCCGCGATATTACAGGAAATACATCGGACGGGGATGACGATTAACCCAAAAAATGCTCCTTAGGAGTACGAGAGACCAATTATTTTGGGTTCAGAGTAGGCCAGGGTATTATACGCCCTCTGGCTAGTAAAGTGGAAATAATAGAAAAGTATCCCCCTCCTCAGACGAAACATTAGATGACAGCTTTTCTTGGCCTAGTCAATTATTATAAGAGGTTTATTCCCCGCTTCACGGAGAAGGCAGCAACACTGACGGATGCTATAAGGGGAAAAATACAGGGTCCCATTTATTGGACCCCTGGGATGGGAAAGGATTTTGAGGGTGTCGAAAGAGCCCTATGCAGTGATGTCCTTGTCATAACACCTGATTTTTCCAAAACTTTCGTCCTGCAGACAGATGCTTCCAAGACAGCTGTAGGCGCAGTACTCTGTCAGGAGCAAGAAGGCATAGAGCACCCGATCGCCTGTGCTAGTCAGAAGCTGAACACCACTGAAACCAGTTATTCAACTATTGAAAGAGAGTGTCTGGCCATAAAATGGGCGGTGAATTATTTTAAGTATTACTTAATGGGGCAAGAGTTCGAATTAGTGACCAACCATGCTCCCTTACAGTGGCTAAGTAAATTCAAATACGACAATGCCTGGATCATGCGGTGGGCGTTGTCATTGCAACCCTTCAAATTTAGGGTTAGTTACCGGCCAGGAATGGCTAACCGAGTGGCTGATTTCCTATCAAGGTGCGACGACACAGGGAAGATACTGATGGATTGACCTGAGAAATCCAGCAAGAACAGGGACAGACAAGATATCAATGACAGGACGCCCCGAGGCAACATAAATGGGGGGATATATGAAAATGACTTACCCACTGGAGCCGGGAGGAGGTGGGATGCTGTGCCGGGAGACAAACATGGCAAAAATGAAACCACGGTGGGCAGAGCCGCTCTGGGTGAAGATCGAAGAGAAAAAAAATGGGCGAACCAGAAGGAGCTGGGAACGGCTCCTGCATCAGCCTGGGCATGCTTTATGTGTGCCTGCCAGGGTCGATTGACTGGCCGGACACCAGGGGCCAGGATAAAAGACCCGGTGGAAGAACAGATGGGGGGAGGGGGGGCCAGAAGTGAAGTCCCCCACCAGTCTGGAGGGATTGGAGCACACCAGCAATCACAGACAGGGGACCTGGTGGGCACCCCAGGAGGGGGCTGCCTCAAAGGACCATGACCAGCGTGAGACAGGGGAGCGCCCATGGAGCCTAAGTGGGTATCGACCGGCGCTGACGAAGGTTGGAGTCCTCCGGGACCCAGAGACACTTTGAGGCGGATACAGCCGACCAGCAACAAAGACCCAGCCCAAGAAAGGGACAATGCACTGTAGAATAGGACGGTGCCAAGGATGCATGACACCTAGACAGGAAGAGGAGGCCGCAGGAGATGCTTGGGGAAGGAACAGCACCAATTGACTGCGGCCGTCTGATCCTGCAAACTCGAGCGTTCAAGAAAATCCTGGACATCACCCCCAACGACACAAGTGGTAACATCACAGTTGGCAGTAGGTGGGGTGTAGGGGAGGCAGAACCCCACATAAAAGGAGCAGAGGAAGCGACCAAAGGAAGGCACCAGGGGAGTGGGACTGAACATCGTCCTCCTGATTCAACCAAACTAATCATCAAAGTTGTGGCAGGAAAGGCCCCTGGGAACCACCCCAAAGTCGCTTAGTGAGCAGAACATCCACCCCCAGAAGCCACAGCAGGGTTCGAAAGGCATCCATATCTGTGACATCAAGGGGAGAGGCATGGAAGATTACAGTCTGCAAGGCAGAAATATGAGACTGATGCTCACCCAGGGTATGTGCATCTATCCTTAATTATGATGTCATAATTAAAAGTAGGCAGGACTAAAGGTGGAATTAAAAGTTGGTGGGGCAAAAGTCAGAATGAAAGGCAGGTGGTGCTAACCTGTTGATGAGCACAGGATTAATACTTTATAATCTGATATTATGAATGTGAGAATAAGCAGATCAGAAGCCTGATTTGGAAAAGTATGCAGTTTTACATACACAGATAAGCAAATACAGTGGGGTGGTGTCACTTACCCTGACTACCAGGAAATCGTCTCCAAGATGCAGAGACAGGACCTGCCAAAAGCAGAGGAGGTAAGTGGCTCCTCTGTTGTTTCATTGTTAAGCCCTCATTTGCCAGGCCACGGAGTCTAAAACTAAACAATGTTACATGATTTGCTTTATTTTAAAGCCGTGGAATGTCATGGATGCCTTATGGCTAGCTTCATGGATAGCATTTCACCAACAGACCTGTCCCAGGTACTTTTTAAATTAGTACCTATGTGTGTACATTTGTGTACATGTATATGTGTACATAACTATATGAAAAGTTATGAACACAATCAAATATTTAAAAAAATACCTGGGACAGGTCTGTTGGTGAAATGTTATCCATAAAACTAGCCATAAGGCTATCCATGAGATCCCACGGCTTTAAAATAAATCATATCATGTAACATTGTTTAGTTTTATACTCCGTGACCTGGCAAATAAGGGTTTAATAATGAAACACCAAAAGAGCCACCTACCTCTTCTGCTTCTGGCAGTCCTGTCTGCATTTTGGAGAGGACTTCCTGATAACCAGGGTAAGAGACCCACAAACTTGCCCCAATTTTATAGCATCCAGAAGCCCTTGCTTTATTACTATTTAAAACAGCTAATCATTTAGCTTCCCACATTACACCTCCAAAATGTTACTGTTGGCTGTTTGTTTTCAGGGACTTCTTTGTGTGTGCTATCCTGCACGCTTTTCATAAGTAGGCCTCTGCTAACAGCGCATCCTTCTTACCCTTGTCAGACCAATATGTGATCGAGCATGTGAGGATCATGGTTTACTGTTACTACACCCAGCGCACACCACATTCTCCAACATTTTGTTGCTGGCAGCTTGTTTTTACAACCTTACTAGTTTATCCTTGTGTAAATTACCTGCATACTTTTCAAAAATAGATCTCTGGTAACAGAACATCCTTCCTTCCACTTATCAGATTGGTTTATGACAAGTGTGCCTGGACTATAGCTTGTTTTTCGGGACGTACTTTATTGGACTTTCTTTGTTGTGGCAGCTTACAATCTTGTCAATAATTCTATAGACCCTAACACAGGAGTCATGCCACCTTGCTCTGTGCCCTAGCCATAGTTCTTAAGAACCATTCAGACACTCTAGTCAAATTATCCAGCTTTTATTTAGAAGTCCCACATTAGAAGAAGCCTTCAGCAGTCACTTCTTTCCCAAGAAAATATAATCTTTGCTCCTCATCTTTCTTGCAAGGTAAGGCCCCAGAGCCATGTCACCTTCACACATGATATTGTTTAAAGTCTCATTTGGGTCTTCTGAGAATTGCACAACATTCACAATTCCCATGAAGCCGCATCTTTTCCAAAAGCAGGCCTCTGCTAACAGAGCATCCTTCCTGACACTTGTCAAATTGATTATTGATGGAGGCTGTGAGGATCATGCTTTACTGTTAGGAGTACACCAACCCCACACTGTAGTCTCCAAAATTTAGTTGCTGACAGTTTGTTTTTACAACCACATTTGTTCATCTCTGTTTGTAAACCTACATACTTTTCAAAAGCTGGCCTCTGATCTGCTTATCCTCACACTTATCCCGTCAAATGATAAAGTATTAATGATGTGTTTATCAGCAGTTTAGCACTGTTTACCTTTCATTGTGACTTTAGTCCTGCCTACTTTTAATTCTTCCTTTAGTCCCAGCTAGTTTTGATTACAATGTCATAATTAAAGAATGACAGGTATGATAAGGGTTTGATAAAAGCTGTACACACTACGCTAATTATGACATGCACCTGCCCAGCCAGAATTATGTCTACTGCCCATGCTCAGTAGCCCTCCACACTGGAAGTTACATGCTGGGTAAATGTCATTTGGACTCATAAAGCAAAATAAGGTTGTGCTCAAGAGCATGCACATACGCAGCCCCCATGGAGCAGCTGACTCATTGCAAATCCACACCCTGGCCTCCTTTGCAGTCACTTCTCCCTGGAGCTATAGCCTGCAGCAAGTCTTAGCAGCTCAGCAGTGACCTGCAGAAAAGAAACCAGAAAGTAGGAGGTCACCGTCCACAAAAATCCTGGGGAAGCACAAGGCTGGAAAGAGTCTAGGTGTCACAGCAAGAGCCTCTTCCCACAAGGGATAGTATCAGGGAGAGGCCAGGACACCCCTGTGGATGCCAGTCAGTGCCCTGCAAAAGAAGCCAACCCATGGCTTCCCCCAGCCAGGTCTAGATCAAGACCACCTTGTGCCAGTCCAGGCTTGGGAAATGCTGTCAGTGCTCTGGTCTCCTACCAGGGCTTTACTTCTCTGCTCTTTCTAGCCTCTGGGCTGCTCTAGGCCTCAGGCTTCCCACCTTCCTGGGACCAGCTCCCCTAGTGTCCATAGCCCACCTGCAGTTTGGGGGTGGTTTTAAAGAATTTTTTCATGTTCCAAGCCAAATCAGCCAAATCAAGTCCAAATCCATGAGTTAGTCCAGAATCATAAGTGGCCCTACAACTGGAAAACATCCTCCATCCCCCACCAGGGGCTTCAGATATTTCCAATGTCTTTTGGCAGGCATTCTACATGCAGGCCCAAGCCTGGAGGCTTGGGGTTCAGATGCCCCCAAGTTTCGCCTGCCTTCAGCCATACGGCTGCAAGAGCTAGTTAAGGAGGAGCCTCCCATTTCCATAAAATGGGCATTAAGCCTCAACACCTCAGTGGGTACTAAACTACGCCAGAAGAAGAGTTATCCTCAGGAACATTTAAAGAAAACTGTCTTCATGAGTCCAGATACATGGTGTTTCCCCTGCCAGGTAAGTACAGGGCTTAGGCTATTCCTGTTCCTGGTCAGCCATCCCTCGGGTCCCAGCCTGTAAAGCCCCATAGGTAGGACAATTTCCCACACCTAGGGTTACCATATGTCCAGGTTTTCCCAGACATATCTTCTTTTTGGGTCCTCCCATCTCTGTCCAGGTCATTTTTTATAATATCAGCAAATGTCTGGGATTTTGCTCTGCTCGACGTCAAGTTTTTCCCAGCACTTCCCAGCTTGCCCTAGCAAGGAGCTGCTTGGGGCTGGGGGGAGCAAGGGGAGGGCAACTGGAGGAAGGGGCACCACCATGTGCATCTGTGCACACACACACATGTGGCTGGCATGCAGCCAGGCAGGGTGGTGGCAGCCGCATGCAGTTAAGTCTATAGGGGTCAGGGGTTGGAGGGCCAGGGCTTGAGGACTGTCTGGCGGGGTTGTGTGCATGTGGGAGGGAGGAGATGGGTGTGTGACGGGGATGGGTACCCGCCAGTGCTGGATGGAAGCTGTCCGGACACTGGGGCTGCAGCACAGCAAGAGAGATGCCTTCGCCTCCAGTGGGGGAAGGGGGAACCGTTCATGGGCAGCAGGAAGCTCTATGGTCCAGCCAGCGGTACTGGGGCCAGTGCCCTTGCTTGCAGGGGTGGCACAGCTGCGAGACTGTGCAGGGCTGGGGGCTATGGAGGCTGCGGGTTGGGAGTGAAGGGTACAGACAGGGCTGGGGGGCTATGGCTTGGGAATGAGGGGCAGGGGAAGGGCATGTGCATGTCACTGCCTGCCCCTCTGCCCCCCCCGCCCCCCCAATTACCTACCTGCCCCCAAAAAGTGTCCTCTTTTTTGAAACTGGAAATTTGATAACCCTACCTGCACCCACCTGCAAACCACTGCAGCAACTGGAAGAGAAGAAAACCTTTACTTGCAAATTTCTCCTCACTGCTGGAGGAAGCTGCCTTTCCATGTGGTGCTTTTGCCTTCTGATGCCCAGGCCAGCTTCGTCGCTGGCCTCTGCAGGCTGTCCTCCTCATCCAGGCCCTGATGTCTGATAGATGGAAGTGCTTGTTCTTCTCCTTCCTGCTCTTTACTGCTCTTGTCTTCTAGATAATCAAGGTCTGTGAAGAGCTCACAGACCTCGCTGCTCTCAGCCTCCTCACTGCCAAGCTCAGCCATGTCCCAGAGCAGCTCACCTTCCTCCACTCTCCTGTGCACGGTGACTCCAACTTCAAAGACGCCCCAGTCTACATCCAAGCTGGTCTCCTCAGCAAAGAGGCAGGAGCCATCATAGAACCACAGGCGGTCAAGGTCCCTGGGCTCCAAATCGGCGATGTAGAAGTCAACATCATCCTCTCCAGGTCTGCAAATACAGCAGAGACCTACGATCAGTGCACAGGTGATGCTCCCCTGACTTCCCGCCAAGCTGCAGGGAGAGGTGTATGCTCAAAATGGGAGGGGCAGGGAGTGCCCCCTCATGCAGAGACTGCAGAGGGGTAGTCGAGAGAAGGATGGGCAAGTGTGTTTCCTAGAGCAGATCAGACCAAGCCCTGGTCGCTGCTGCCCCCATCTCCATGCGGTGAGACCAACAGCCCCCTCCCTCGGTGCCCCCAGCCCATTCCCTCCTAGCCCAGCTGGGCTCTGCAGCCACCTCCTCTTCTGCCACTGGAAGCAGCAGATCAGGGCCCCCCAAAGGGAGTGCCAGCACCCGCATGTGGCCATGGGGCTTTGCTTCCTCCTTGCTCTGTCCCTTGCTCTGCAGCCACTGATACTCCCAGAGTCGTTATGTCACCAGTCTCAGGTCAAATGATGACAGATGGGCAGTTGGGGGCATCGGTTGCCTGCGGTTACCCTGTGCCAGGTCATTGCTGCACATTATGACCTCAGAGACCTCTCAGCCAACCCTCAGCCTCTGCTCCAGGTCATTTGCATTCTGATGCATCCTTAGCTGAGTTTTCTCTGTGGATGTTTGTCCGGGGCAGGGAGAGCAACTTCTGTGTCTGTATCCTTTGTTGCCAGCCTCAGGGTCTGTTGGAGCAACTGAACTGTGTGGATGCAGCTGCTAGGGCTGGGCAGAGAGGGGCTTTAGGCCTCCTTCCACAGCCACTGGGGCCAAGCCTGGGCACCATTATGGGCCCTGTTTTCCTTTGGGTACTGATGGTCCCTGGGAGCTGGATAAGGGGCTTCTCAGCATCTCCCCATCAAGTCGAGGGGGGGGGGGGGGGGCTGCCCTGGCATGTGACTCCAGTGCAGCTTCCTGCCTATGAAGAACCCTACTCTGGCCCTTGCCACCAGACATAAGGCATTTCGGACACCCAAACAGACCAGTAATTGACTAAGGGATCTGAGCCTTGGGTCTGTCCTCTTGATCAAGTCTCTGAGGGCAGCCAAGCTCTGCTTGGTGGAAGCTGTGGGGCTGCAGGTGGGTGCAGAGGGAGCTGTTGGGCTCCTTCCAAACCCCCAGGGCACCAGCCTGGACCCCAACTTCAGCTATACTTTGGCTATGACAGCCCCGGGGGCTGGATGGAGAGTGTTGGCCATCACCACTTTGGATGTGTCCCCTGCAGTGCACTAAGGAGGGGGCGTTTGCACAGCCTCACAACACCTGAGCATTTTCCTAACCATGTATCATCCTACATTGGCTAGCAAAGCTCCACTTATTGCTGGTTTTGTCCACAAGCAGCACTAAGGACATCAAGAAAGCAGACAGCCTGGCCTGTTTCTGGAGTCTCCAATTTGGAGCTTTTGGAAGCACGAGGGAATTTGAGCTCCTTTTACCTTGTTCTGGGACATCACGTTGTGAGATGCAGGGGGCTCTGCACTGGCTGGTTACCTTCACTGAATGATTCAAAAAGGTGGCAAGATGTTTGGATGAGTCTATGAATGGAGAAGCAGGTGCATTGGCAGTTGGGATGGGTGGGGGGATGCGGATGTCACCAATGTACAGAGACAGGTGCCAACTGGATTGGAGATTGGAATTGTAGCCCTTGTGCCAGGTGCTGGACACCAGTAACAGGAGTCAGGTTCACATTTAGAGCATTTCCACATATTTTGTGTCCTGGCCCGAAACTGGGAAAACTACATTTTCCCCACTCACAAGCAGCACTGAACTACAACAGGCTTTAATGAAAGAGGAAAGGGGACAAACACACATTAAAGATACCCCCCTCTGTTGAATAGTAGCTGGAACCACAAACTGTGAAGTGTCAGTGGCAGTCACTGCCATCTCTGCTGGGGCAACAGCCAGTCCCACCCCTGAGTGATAGGGTGACTGTTGGTCCTGTTTTATCCTGGACCATCCTGTTTTTAAACACTTTGTCCCCTGTCCATTTCTTAATGAGGAATGGTCTGCAAAAAGTTCTGTTTTTCAGTTTATTGGTGGAAATACATGTCAATCATATATCCTTGCAATTCTATTGGCTGTGCCTAGACATAGGGGTAGGCATAGCCAGGAGAAGCAGGCTGAGGGTGGGGGGGGAGGGGGACCTTTTATGGTGGCCCTGCCTCCTGCTGCTGATTGGCCAAGGGGCCTTGTGGCCCCACCCCTTGCTGCTGATTGGCCAAGGAGGAGGCCACCCCACTCCTCACTGCTGATTGGCCAAGAAGACTGGTGGTCCCACCCCTCACTAGTGGATGTCCTGCATTCTGGGGATGTGTCAGTGGTCACCCTACTCAGTGACCTAGGCACAACTTTCCCCTGCAACATTTGTATCCCTACCCTAGCCCCAAACCTCTGAACACATGTACTAAGGAGGGTGTACAGAGGAGAAATACAGAGCTAGCATAACAGAATACACGTAACATGAGAAGGGCTACAGAATCCATTGAGTCTGAAATGGATATGTCTGGTACCTTACAATTTAGATATGCTAATCTCACACTTCTCAGCCCTTATTTCAGTGTGTTGAGGCAGACTGCCCATTGCCCCCCAATCACAGCCCATCTTTGAGTCTACCCCATTCTTGTCCATTCACAGCAAAAGGTCCACACACCCCAGAAGAAGCTCTAGCCCCTCTGTTGAGCTTCTCATCATGGAATCATAGAGAAGTACAGCTGGAAGGGACCTCCAGAGGTCATCCAGCCTGAGGCAGGATCATCAAGATCCAAACCATCCCATACAAACCACAATCTAAACCCTACATAAGACTACCGTCAAACCTGACCCAACAATGACCTGACACCCTTGTCTGCCACAGGTAAAGAAGGAGAACCACAGTGGCCAATGTCCTGCTTGTATAAAATGGTGTCATTATATGCTCAAGAGGTCCCAGCTAGAGGGCTAAGCCCTGCACTTCAGAGGAAGGCAAAAACTCCCACGGCCCATGCCAATGTGACCATGGGGTAAACTTCCTTCCTGACCCCAAATATGGAGATCAGTCTGACCCTAAGCAGAGAGGCAAGACCCTCTAGCCAGGAACCTCTGGTGCTGGTCCCAGCAGGAGCATTCACACACCCCAGTCAAAGTTCCCAGCATTGGCTGTAGCCAACACCCAAATGCCTCTGGGAAGGCTTTCAAACACCCTGGCACATGTAACAGAAAAGGGCAGTGGTGGGGGCAGAGGCAACCAGCAAAGCCCAGAAGCCTGGGAAATACTAATGGTAGAACATAGGTATAGCTATGCCTAAATTGAGGTGGGCAATTATTTTGGCTAGAGGGCCACTTAATGAGTTTTGGTGAACTGTCAAGAGCCACAAGGGTAGCCCCGCCCCTTGGCAGGTGCCCCACCCCTGAGTCCCATCTTGGGACCAGAGGTTCTGCCTCCTGATCATTGCCACCACAAGTTCCTCCTTTTGCCCCTGGAAGTACTCCTTTTGAGAGAGGGAGGGTTGCCACCTTGGAACCTGAAAAAAAAACAAATTATATACTAGAAAACAAACAGCTACTATAACATATTTTAATTTTATTTGAAAAAATATTTTTGTCTTGATTTATGTGTGTTTGCTTAGTACGTATAGAGGTGATAGCATAATAGCTCAAAATAAAGTCTTATTCTTGTATATTGTGTGTGTTTGTGGTTGGGTGTGGGGTTTGTGGGGGGGTGTGACAGAGCATGTGGGTATGGGATTTGCAGCGTGTGTGTGGGGGGGGTGTATGTGTGGGGGCATAGGGGGTGTATGGGTGTGTGTCTGGAGTGTATGGAGGGGTGGGTGGGCCCTCTGCCATATGCCTTTCCCCCATGGCCCACATGCCCCTGAGAGACTTATGGCCCATGGCAGGCAGAGTCCCCCATGCGGCTCTGGCCAAGTCCTGGGAGCTGCACATGGCAGCAGGGACCAGGGCTAGGCTGCCAGCTCCCAGCTAAGTCTTAGGAGCTGCATGTGAGCTGCAGGGAGCCCTGCATGATGGAATCAGACTGGCCCCATGCTCCCAGTGGTCCGGGCCCTATGCTCCCACTGACACAGGCTCTGCACTCCTGTTGCCCTTCCCTGCCCTGTTTTCCCACCAGCCTGGGCTTGGTGCGAACCCCATGCTCTTGCCATCCCAGGCCCCATGGTCCATGCTCCAGATTCCCACCAAACCCTGTTCCAGCCTGGTTCCAGCCCCTTGCTCCCACCCAACTGCAGCTTCCCTGCCACATCCACCACTTCCCTACCTGATTCCCAGAGTGCTGCAGCAGGGACAGGGGGAGGAGCTGCTGGAGGCTGGGGGAGCTGAGCAGTTACCCAGGAGGCTGCAGCAGCAGCAGTCCTGCCTAGAAGCTGTGTGTGCTGGCTGGGGCCCTCCTTCAGGCAAGGGTAGGAGCAAAGCTCATTGCCCCAGTGGGACTCAGCCCCATGTGAAGCACAGCACAGGCAGTAGTGGGCTGGGCCAGATACAGTTCAGTGGTGGGCACCATGCCTGTGGGTCAGATGAAATTGCCTGGTGGACTGGATCCAGTCTGTGAGCCGTATTTTGCTTGTCTGTCGGGATCATCCCCAGCCAGTGGCTATCCAACCTCTTCTTGATCACCTCCAGTAATAGAGGGTCCACGACTTCCCTAGGTCCCTGCCTCACTGTTTTAAAGGTGAAGAAGTTTACATGGGTCATGTGGGGGGCCCCCTCCAGCAGGGCTGTGGGGGCTGGAGGCCTGCAGGTTGGGGATGGGGGGCACCATCAGGGCTGAGGGGGGGGGTGCTGTGGGGCATGTATGGGTGACTGCTAGGGCTGGGGGGGTTGGGGGCTGTGGGAAGAACCATCGGGGGGGACGGGGGAGGTGTGGGGGGGGGGGGTTGAGGGAACAGGGAGGTGTTCATGGGAAGCCCCATGCAGAGGGCCAGCCTGGCCCAATGGCACATGGACCAGAAGCTGTGCACCATCGGGCCAAGCAGGAAGACGCACATGCAGACAGGAGTTGTACAACATCAAGCCGAGAGGGCTCTGTGCCACCATGGGCAGTTTCCTGCTGGAGTGCTGGAAGCTCCACCTGGAGGCCTGATGGTACAGCTCCCAGTCTATGCGTCATTGAGCTGGGCTGGCTCTGTGCCAGCAGGTACAGCCCCTAGGACTCAGCCAGATGCATGCGCTGCTGGGGGCTGCTGCAACCATGAGCACATTGAGGGCCCGCTGCCTGCTGCAACTGAGCCAGCAGCGGTGGGGTCTGTACACCATGGCAGGGGAAAGATGTGTGGCAGGGGGGGAGATGTGTGGCAGGGGGGCCCACACCCACCTACAAGCCTCACACATGCACCCACACCTAGAGATGTGAAGATCTGGAAAAAAAACAGAAAAATTCAGGAGAAAAACATTTTGATTCCATTTTTTCCTGAGGCCTTTTTTTGTTTTTTTTCCGAAAAAATTGGAAAAATTGAAAAGTTTTGGAACAATTGAAAAAACAATTGAAAATCTTATGAAATATTTTCTTTCAGAATGATGAATAAAATGTTTAAGACAAGGTGTTCATATATTGCTACCCTTTACTCCCCCAAAATGTTTTCTAATAACTATGCAATAGGAAGACTTTTATGTAAGACTATCTACGGTATCAGACCATTAC
Organism: Alligator mississippiensis; assembly: GCF_030867095.1. Taxonomy (NCBI): domain Eukaryota; kingdom Metazoa; phylum Chordata; order Crocodylia; family Alligatoridae; genus Alligator; species Alligator mississippiensis. The sequence continues at coordinate 230,903,994 of NC_081824.1, forward strand.
AATTCCTGTATACCGAGGACACGCAGTACAACGCTCAAATGCAAAAGCAAGATGCATTTCTGCCCCCAGAGGGCACTGCCATTTTCACAAGAGAAGGAAGAAGGATTCAGTGCCTTATTTGCTTGTGGACATTTTCTATTGTTGACTTTTGATCTAGAGGTTGGTGGATCTGCTCCTATCCTCCTGATTAGGCCTCAAAGGACTGGGAGTGGACAATGGCAGCAGTATCCATTCATTCCTGTAGAGATTAGAAACCAGGAGCTTATTGCCCTGCTTACTCAAAAGCCTCAGGAGAGGATACAGAGCAAGTCTAAAGGTTTTGGAGTTGGAAGGAACCTGCCTCCTCCTGGCCCTGTGACCTTGAGATACACAGCAGTACAGAAGCAGCACAAAGGAGCTGAAAGTATATGTCTTTCTTGAAAGGTAAGAGTTTAAATTTCTCTGAATACAGTATATTAAACTATATTTTAGCTGCATTAGTATATTTTCATAACCTATGTAATTCATATTTGAATTCCTACTAATCTGATGTTTTGTGACAAACCACCCAACCTTCACAGTGAGGTGAGGCCCGCAGGGCAGGGAAGTTGTTCACAGTTAACTCTGAGGTGGCCTCTCCTCCATCCATTACTAAATTTGTACATGCTGTAGCTTAGTGTTTATATATGCAAGCTAGCCACGAAATTACATTTTTCTTTTTTCTCCGTCAGCAAAATGGTGTGACCAACTTCTAGCATATGGATGCATTTCTACACTGCAAGTTATTCTGAGAAAAAAATGTGATTCACAAATACTGTCAAATGAAATATGCATTTCCAAATGTTACTAGGATGACCAAGCACATCCTTGTATGTAAGAAGTGTCCTGCAAATGTTAAAAAATCCTTCATGGGTATAAGTGAGGAGGAGGTAGATCATGATGGTGAAAGTGCAAGTAGCTCTTTCCAACATTCTTGATCCAGAAGTCCTGCTACTGCTGCTGCTGCTGCTTCTATAACACCAGCATCCCAAAGAGTTGCCCAATCAACATCCTCAAGTAACCAAATATTGCAACCAACTGTATACAAAAGACTCTCAATAGCTTCATTTGTAGACAAGATGACACCTGAAGATCAGGAAAAAATTGACCAAGCTCTTGCAAGAGCAGTATATTCTTCTGGGACGCCATTGTCAATAACTGACAATGCACACTGGCAAGAAGCTTTTAAATTACTAAGACCATCATACCATTTGCCCAGCAGACATTCTTTGGGCAAGCCTCTTTTAGAGTCAGAATACGAAGGTGTAATGCAATCTGTGCAAGGAAAAATCAACAAAGCATTGTGTCTCGCAGTACTTACAGATGGATAGACAAATGGTCAGGGAGAAGGAATCATAAACTTTGTGATAACAACACCTCAACCAGTTTTTTACAGAAGCACTGAAACAGGAGAGAACAGGCAGACTGCAGAGTATATCAGTAGTAAAATATATGAAGTCCTACAGAAGATTGGGAGCGATAAAGTATTTGCTTTGCTGACTGACAATGCAAGTAACATGAAAACAGCATGCGAGATCATAATGGATAAATATCCACATACTACTGCAATAGGATGTGCATCCCATGGGCTAAACTTGCTTTTTAATGACATGATGAAGTTGGACACTCTGCAAAAGATCTATTGAAGAGCAAAATAAGTTATAAAACATGTAAAAGCTACTCATATTGTAGCTACAGTCTTTAAGAGGAAGCAGGAAGAAAAGAATGCAAAGAATAAAATAGTGACACTCAAACTCTGCAGTAAAACTAGATGGGGTGGAGTGGTGATCTCATTTGAAAGTTTACTAAAAAACAAAGAAGCTCTCCAAGAAACAGTAACAATTGAGGATCTTAAAGTACCCAGAAGTGTAAGGAACACTGTACTTGATGAGGATGTCTTCTGGGTGCAGCTGCAGACCTCCCTGAAGATTCTAAAGCCATTTTCTTCACCGGTCACTGCGTCTGAATCAGACAGTGCACTTTTGTCAGACATTTCTTACCACATGGCCCAGATAAAATCAACTGTTTTTGAGAATCTAAGTGTATCTCCGCTTACAAGTACAGAAGAAAGAATAGTGAAAGACTTTATTAACAGATGGAAAGAATTTTGTTGCCAATCAATTCATGCTGCTACAAATCTCCTGGATCTAAGATTTGAAGGCAGAAACGTTAATGATGATAGCACTGCTACTGCATTTGACTAGATTACAAAACAAGCAACACACTTAGGACTTGATGTTGGAAAGGAACTTTCAAATGTTGCAGAGTACAGAACATCTTCAGGTATTTGGTCCAGGAATGCAGTCTGGGACTCTGCCAAGCATATTCCTCCTGCAACATGGCGGTAAGGCCTTTGCACAACACAGCCTCTGACTCCTCTTGCTTCTCACCTGCTTCAGATTCCTCCATCTTCTGCAGCACGTGAAAAAAACTGGTCTATGTTTGGAATTACTTACACCAAATCAAGAAATAAACTAATATGTGAAAGAGTAGCGAAGCTTGTCTCAATCCAGACAAACCTTCAGTTTTCATAAGTCCATGAAGAAGATAAAAATGAAGGACCAGAAGAATCAGAAGAAACAGAAACTGCTAACAGTAATAGCTCAGAAAATTAGACTGATCAGACAAAGTTTCATGTAGCAAAATTTGTATTCAATGAGTCTTGCAGGGTTTTTTTTTCCTTTTTTCTCAGTTCCTTTTCTAAAAATAAGTGCTTTCTGCATCTGCTTGGCACTGTGGAAGAGACTAAGTCCAGAATAAATAATAACTTTGTTTTACTATAATGGTGGTTGATGGTTTCTTCTATTTTTAACTTTAATTTTTGCCTGCTTCTCATAAACTGGCAAAAACTAAGAGATGCTAGGTTCCTTAGAGTTCAGCAGCTTGTAGCTCCATTTGTAACAAAAATTAAAAACATTTTAAAGTAAATTCAATTAGTAAATTTGTAATTATTGTCTGAATAAAATATACTTTTAAATGTAATAAATATACCAAACATGATAATTTTATGAGCAAACCAAGTTATACATAATACATTTTATGTTCTTAAAGTAGCAAAGTGAAGTTAGATCTGTAAAGGGTGCTAAGAAAATAAGTATTGCATATATTTGAATTTTCCCAAAAATTTCCATTTTTTTCAAATGGAATTTTTTTTCCCCATGGCTTCAAAATTTCTGGAAATTTTACATCTCTACCCACACCCTCCCACATTCCTTCACAACCCCCCACAAACCCCATACCTACCCACAAACCCCACATACTCGCATATCCACACTCCCCCTAAGTGTTAGGGAGGTGCATACTCCCCTATGCACCTCCCTAACACTTGCCCACAAACACCACAAACACAACTGGGGAAGCTGATGCCAGTAAGGAGGAAATGGGGGTAGGCAGGGGCTGTGGGTCTGGAGTGAGGGGCACTGGCAGGCTTGGGAGAGATGTGGCTTAGGAGCGAGACACAACGGCATGGGCGGGGGCACTGGCATGTCAGGGCTGCTCAGTGCCACAAAGCAGCAGGAGGGACAGCCACAGTTAGACTTACATCCTGGTGCATGGGGGAAGCTGCTGCCGGGATGGAACAAGTGGGTGGTAGGCAGGGAGCGAGGGGCACCAGCAAGGCTGGGGGTGCTGTGGCTTCGGTGTGAGGGACAACAGCATATCATGGCTGTTCAACACCACAAAGCAGTTGAGGGGGGTGGGCAACTACAGCTGGATCCACGTCCTGGTAATAGAGGGGCAGAAGAATCTCTAATTTTCCATGACGAAAAACCCCAAATCAAATGCCAAAATATATAGAGTGCAGGAACAAACCATCCCGATGCACAGGAAGACTAGCAAGTATGGCAGAAGACCAGCTTGGCTTAGCAGGGAACTCTTCAGTAAACAAAGTCACAAAAAGGAAGCTTATAAGAAGTGGAAACTTGCACAAATAAATAGGGAAGAGTGCTTGGGCATGCAGGGATGAAGTCAGGAAGGCCAAAGCACAACTGGAGTTGTAGCTAGCAAGGGACGTGAAGGGTAACAAGGGTTTCCAAAATTATGTCAGTAGGAAGAGGAGAATCAGGGAAAGTGTGGGTCCCTTACTGAATGGGGGAGGCAACCTTGTGACAGAGGATGCAGAAAAGGCTGACGTGCCTTTTTTGCCTCCATCTTCACAGGCAAGGATGGCTCCCAGGCTACTGCGCTGGGCAGCTCAGTTTGAGGAGGAGGTGAGCAACTCTCACCATCAAACATGTGCTCTCCTTGGTATGACTTCCCCTTCCTTAGATCTCAATGAATTAGGTGTCAACACGCACATGACAGAGAGAGAGAGAGAGAGGGAGGGAGGGAGGGAGGGAGACACTGCAGACTGGCTGAGACAGATTTTGATGTCATAATGCCAGCTAGGAGCCGCATTTGGCTAGTGAGTGAGTTACAAAGGGCATTTATACACATATCTTTCTCTGCTTCGGCATGCCAGAAATCCAGCGCTTCATGGCAGACTTGATTAATCGAGCCTGCGGAGCATGCGAACTGACACACCTGGCGCTGCATCACATCCATTTGTATAAATGGGAAAATGTGCATCAGCGCTAAGAAAATGGCATTGGTGCGCTTTAAAACTAGAACACCTTTGATGTATTTTAATTCAAAAGCTCACCACCGCCATTTTCTCAGTGCTGACATACATTTTGCTATTTATACAAATGCATGTGATGCAGCGCCAGGTGCTTTTAAAAGCGCTTGGCGCTACATTGCATACATGTCCTACAGGTATATAGGGAGCCAAAGGAAGATGCAGGGTAGCATAGGACCCCTACAGGACAAACTAGGGCAATTGGTGACGAGGGGGCGGGGGGACAAAGCTAAGCTCTTCAATGAGTTCTTTGCATCTGTATTCCTAGACACGGACCGAGACAAATCTCCCAGTTGGATCATAGATAGACACAGGAGGGACAGTAGCCCATCAACTGTTAGCGCAGACTCAGTGAAGGGGCACTTGGAGGGGCTGGATGTGTTCAAGTCAGCGGGCCTGGACAAACTTCATCCAAGGGTGCTGAAAGAATTGGCCAGTATCATAGCAGAGCTGCTGGCACGGCTGTTCAAGGACTCATGGTGCTCTGGTCAGGTCCCAGAGGACTGGAAAAGGGCCACTGTGGTCCCTGTTTTCAAGAAGGGGAGGAGGGAGGAACCGGGAAACTATAGGCCAGTTAGTCTCACCTCCAGCCTTGGGAAAACTCTAGAAAAAATCATTAAGGATCACATTTGTGGAAGCCCAGCAGGGGAAATAATGCTGAAAGGAAATCAGCACCGGTTCACTGCAGGTAGATCCCACCTGACTAACCTTGTTTCTTTTTATGATCAGGTCACAAAATGCTTAGACGCAGGAGTCGAGGTAGATGTCATCTACCTAGCCTTTAAGAGAGCCTTCGATACAGTATCTCATTCTGTTCTGGTAAATAAACTGACAGGCTGTGATGCAGATGATTCCACGGTCAGGTGGGTGGCAAATTGGCTTAGGGGTCGCACCCAGAGAGTGGTGGTGGATGGGTTTGATTTCAACCTGGAAAGATGTGGGCAGTGGAGTCCCACAAGGCTCTGTCCTTGGACTGGTGCTATTCAGTGTCTTCATCAGTGTCTTGGACAAGGGCGTGGAGAGCACCCTATCCAAGTTCACAGATGATACCAAATTATGGGACAAAGTTAACACACCAGAGGGTAGGGAACAAATCCAGGCAGATCTGGACAGGTTGGAAAAATGGGCAGAATGAAATAGGATGCAGTTCAACAAAGACAAGTGCAAAGTGCTGCACCTGGGCAAAAAGAACCACCAAGACACTTACAGGCTGGGGGATGACCTCAGCAGCACAGCAGCAGAAAGGGATCTTGGAGTTATGATTGACTCCAAGATGAACATGAGTCGTCAATGTGAGAAAGTGATCAACAAGGCTAACTAACTGCACTTTATCATACATTAGCAGATGCATGACGAACAGGTCCAGGGAGGTGATGCTTCCCCTCTATGTGGCACTGGTCAGGCCACAGTTGGAGTACTGCATCCAGTTTTGGGCGTCGCACTTCAAGAGGGATGCAGAGAATCTTGAGAGGGTTCAGAGGAGGTCACTCCTATGGTCAGAGGCCTGCAGGCAAGGCCCTATGAGGAGACACTGAGGGAGCTAGATCTCTTCTAGGTCCCTAGAAGAGATCTCCGCAAGAGAAGATCTCCGCAAGAAAAGGCAGAGAGATGATCTTGTGGCTGCCTATAAATTCACCAGGGGAGGGCAGCAGGGAATAGGAGATGCTATATTTACTAGGGCACACCCTGGAGTAACTAGGAACAGCAGCCACAAAGTTACGGAGAGCAGATTTATGTTGGACATTAGAAAGAACTTCACAGTAAGCGTTGCCAGAACCTGGAATGGGCTTCCAAGGGAGGTGGTACTCTCCCCATCCCTGGGGGTCTTCAAGAGCAGACTAGACAAGCACCTCGCTGGGGTCATCTGACCCCAGCACTCTTTGCTGCCCAGGGCAGGGGGTCAGACTCGATGACCTACTGAGGTCCCTTCTGACCCTAACATCCATGAATCTGTGAATCTATGTGTGCATGTGCCCAAAGCACTGGCAACAAGGGACTCCCCAGGTAGCTGGCCAGTCTGGGGAGGGTGACCACCCATCCCCACTTGGGCAGAACAGTCCTGAAATGTAAACATCAAAATCCCAATCCCAAGCTGAATGACTCCGGGACAGAATTTGTCCCAGATTTCCCTCAACACAGTGAAATCATAGCAACTGTTGTCCCAGTATCATGTGCAGGGATCTGGATTTTCTGTTCACTGCAGAAAAACAGAGGAAATGGTGGGTTTCCCCTTGCAGGCTGGCAGAGTTCTAGCCTGCAAGGGGCTGCTTGGGGCAGGGGAGAGCAGGATGCAGGGAGCACCATGTGCATGTGTGCATGCCACAATACAGTCAGGCAGCGGTGAAAAGCGGCTCCCCCAGCTGTCTGCAGATAAGTCTATGAGGGAAAGGAGAGGACATAGGCAATGTGGGAGGTGCAGGGGGTGGAGAGCAGTTTGAAGCCCCCAAGGTGAGGCTCTGCTTGGTTCCACTCCGGCTGTGTCACCCATGACAGAAAGGGTGCAGGTAGAGCCGTCCCTAGGGGTGTGTGAGGCCTGGGGCATATCAGCCTGTGCAGGGCCTGGCGGGGAGTGTGGGGTGGTGAGTGGCTGGAGCTGGCAGTGCTCAGTGGCAGCGGCAGCAGCGGAGCTGGTGGCACTCAGCAGCGGTGGTGTGTGGCAGCCGCAGCGGGGCCTGTATGGCACTGACCATGGAGGCCCCCAAAGCGCAGGGCCCGGGGCAGTTACCCCTATTTGCCCCGCCCCGGGGATGGTCCTGGGTGCAGGCATGTTTCTCACTATTGGCGATGTGTATGGTGCTGGCAGTGCATGTAGGTGGTCACCGCTCACCATGCCCACCCCACCTCCAACACTTCTGGTGGCATCTGTGGGCTTGACACCCTCTTCCCCCTGCTAACACTGCTGTGGCTGTCTGTGGGAGCTCCCTGCTCCCATGCCACCACTGCCGATAGCTCCACTGCTGTCTGCTGGCGGTAGCTGTGCCCCTCCAGCCTCCGGGGGCATGCAGTGTTCATGTTTCCCACTTTTGCATTTTGAAAAGGTGGTCACCCTAAGTCTGAGAATGTTGCATCCGAGGCTGGATCACACTGGAGGCTGTAGAGTGTGTGAGGAGGACCAAGTGCTTGCAGGATGGCAGGGGCTGGAGCTCCTTCAGGGATGTCCTGAGTTCCTGGTTGGCAATAATGATGAAGGAAGTAGTTTCAGAGATGGGCAGAGGTTGGAGAGCAAGAGATGGGAGGACAAAGGAAGGTGGGAAGTGTTACTGACCACACTGAGATGAGAGCAGAACAAGGGATCCACCATCCTCTAACGTATCAGATCCTCTAATGTATTAGGGACAACTGGAGGATTGCAGGCTTAACTGCTCGACAGTTCGGTGGGTAGGAAGCTGGCTGCGGGGTAGGACTCAGAGAGTTCTAATGAATGGATCTGTGTTGTCCTGGCGAGAAGTGGCCAGTGGTGTCCCTCAGGGGTCCAAGCTTGGTCCAGTGTTTTTCAATATCTTGATCAATGATTTGGATGTGGGGGGTGAAGGGTTCACTGGCTAAGTTCGTGGACAACACCAAGTTATGGGGGAGTGTGGTCATGCTTGAAAATAGGCTGCAGATACAGGTGGACCTAGACAGGCTGGCAAGGTGGGCGGATCAGAACCAGATGAAGTTCAACATTGAGAAGTGTAAAGTGCTTCATCTGGAGACAAACAACCCCCAACATACTTACAGGCTCGGTGGTGCCAAACTGACAGCACCACAACTGAAAGGGACCTAGGAGTAATAATTGACCGTAGTATGGACACGAGCTGGCAATGCGATGCTGTAGCCAGCAGGGCAAACAATACTCTGGCATGCATCAATCGATGCATCTCCAGCAAAACCAAGGAGGTGATTCTTCTGCTTTACTCTGCATTGGTGAGACTGCAGTTGGAGTACTGTGTCCAGTTCTGAGCACCGCACTTCAAGGATGTGGAAAAGCTTGAGAGAGTCCAGAGAAGGGCCACCTGTATGATCAGAGGCTTGCAAGGCAAGTCATATGAGGAAAGGCTGAGGGACTAAAAAAAGAGAAGGCTGAGAGAGGACTTGGTAGCAGCTTACAGCTATATCAAGGGAATACATCAAGGGCTCAGTGAACAACTGTTCACCAGGGCACCCTTGAGGAAAACCAGGATTAATGGCCACAAACTCCTGGAAGACTGTTTCAGGCTTAACACTAGGAAAAACTCCTTCACAGTCAGGGTGTCCAGGCTGTGGAATAAGATCCCTCCAGAGGTGGTGTAATCATCTACCCTGGAAATCTTCAAGAGGAGACTGGATGGTCACCTTGCTGGGGTCACCTGACCTCAGTTGTCTTTCCTGCCTAGTGCAGGGGGCTGGACCTGATGATCTTACGAGGCCCCTTCCAGCCCCGTACACTCTATGAATCATCCATTTAATCAGTCCTGGATTCCAGCCTCTAATCCAGATGGTGCCTGCCCATAGCGACATCCTGCAATGCTTTATCTGAAATAGCTACCTATCCCCTTCTCTAATCCCATCTCTGGTTGGTCTTTCTGTCTGTCTGTCCCAGAGCCCTGAACCTCTCATATCCCAAGCCCATAGATTCATTATTACAGAGGAAAACTTGATCTCCTCTTCTGGAAGCAAACGTAGAAAGCAGCTCCTAGCATGTACATACTGCAGCAAGAAACACCCATCTCTCCTGTGGTAGCCACTTTTCAGAAACACGCTCAATATCACAGGTTCACTGTGTAAACAAAAATGTCCTCAAGGCAGTTACAGGCCTCTGGGGCCTTCAAACCTCCCCTTACAGCCTCATCCAAATCTCTGGTGTAACACAACATACACACCAGCCCCTGAGCTGTAACATCAATAATATTGGAAATTGCCCTCTGCCCCTTTAAGAGTGTAGGCCTGTGCTCACTATTACAGCACCCTGGGCTCCACTGTTCCTGCGGGCAGCCGAGCAGGCAGCCAAACATCCCTGGGTGGCCCCTTCCCCTGAGGCTGCCAGGCAGAGAACCAGTCCCCAGCCAGCCTCAGCCTTGGGCTTATGGCTCTCAGGGCACTGCCTACATCGGTCACCTGGCAGGTGCCTGCCAGTTGCTCCATTAGCCTGGTACCCTGGTGACCTGCTGCTGTGGTACCCTGCCTAGACTGCAGGACTCCCTGGCTAGGCTGCTTCTCCCCTTAAAGGAGCAGAGATCCTCAGGCTCTCTGTTACACCCATCCACAGAGTCATCGCCCCTGCACCCCCCCTGTCATACACATACACAACTCTGACCGGAGCCTGGGCTCCTGCACTAACAACACAAGCAGCTGCTCAGCACCATCCCCTACTGGGGCCTTTTCTGCCGTTTACACCAGCTGTTTGCATCAAGGGAAGGCACCAGCAAATGTTAATTCCAGACGCTACTGTCATGCACTTGCGAGTCACAGACCGCCGGTGGGATGGACCATTCACCAAGTCTATTGTGACCATTTCCTGAATTAAACTTCTATTCCAAGCTGATTTTTCCCCACTTTATGCCATGGGCTTCTCAGGGTAAAGCCATCAAGTTTCTCTGGTAAGAGCTACCCCATTAAAGCCATCAGAAAGAGAACGTCACCTCCCCAGCAGCCCTGTCTCCCATTCTCACCCTGGCTTCCCACGCCATCGCCAAAGACCAGATAGGCCTAGGAATCCACCACTCCTGCCGTTACCTTTGTCTGTCTTTCAAAATTCCCCTCCTTTCCACTACTTCCCTGCTTCTCAGCTCACATGACAGTGATGTCACAAGGCCTTTTGGCAGGACCTTCACCTATTGGACAAAGGTGGTTGGAAGTAGTGACATCACAAAGACCCTGACATCACACACTAGGTCAGAGGTACAGGACAGGGAGCAAGATCAGACATCACTGGGCTTGGCCCCAGGCAGCCTCACTCTCAAGGTCTCTCCTTGCAGACTTGGAGAGCATTTGGATTTTAGCCGTGAGTGCTAGAAATGCGGTTCTTTGCAGCTTCTGTCTGTTTCACTACAGATATTCATGAAAGGGCCCTGAGGGACACATCTAAAGGCCAGGTGGGCAGCAGTCTGGGTCTCTCCCAGTTAGCATAGGATTCAGGAAGCATTGCATGAGGGGAAGAGAAACCCAGACAATGAAGATGATTTGTTTGAATCTGTAGAAATTACTGCCTCAGTGTGTCAACAGGACTCTGTCTCTGTGAGGATACAGGCAGAAAAGCCTTTCACTCCTCCTGCATTGATTAGGAAAAAGCAGACAAAATGAGGGGAAAGCCTATGTGCTGTCTTCCCTGCATGTCTCCTTCCAGATCTCTTTTCCTTGGCTCTATTCTCCCAAGTTGCTTTATTGTAACAAGAATTTCCTCTCCCTCCTTCTGGCAGGCAGTTGCATGTGGCTCAGTGGAGCCTACGTGTCCCTTCCACTTGCCTATTGTACCACCACCCGGCCACTGCTCCACTGATCCTTTCCCATCCACCTCGCCCTGTACCTAATTCCAGCTCTATCCCGGCTTCTAATTCCACGCTCTCACTCTGATCTCTAAGCTAACTCCTCATCTCAGCACACACCTCTTTCTCTGCCATCTAGGCTCTACTCTGCTTTGAACTCCACCTGGTCCACACCCTGAGCTCTCTTGCAACTGAGGCAGACTCCCTGCAGTCCCTGCAGAACTGGACTGAGCCGCTTTTTCTATGGACTTGGATGATGCCACTTAGCTGGAGTGTATGTCCTTGTGAAAAGCACAGCTCTGGGAGAGAGGATTTCTTACCTCTTTTCCTCACCATCTGGGAACACTACTTGCCATGTCCTGCTCCTTTTACTTTGCTGTCCATGCTCTATTTCTAACATCTACAAAAGTCCACTCTGCAACCAGCCTTAGGGCCTTCTGCTTTAGCCATATTTCTGCAGCTTAGCAGAAATTCCTTAGAACTGGTCAAGGCTGACAACAGGTGGTTCTGGTGGTGGACTCCTTTTCCACTTTTCTCCTGGACTCATACTCCCAGAGCACCTTTATCTCTCATTTCTGTTCCATGTGTAACATACTTTTTGGTTTTATCAAAATTGGACAGTGCTCTACTGCAAAGCCATTGGGATTTCTGGTTTTGGTGGACAGATCAAATTAGGAGGCTGAGGGCATGCCCAAATTAAGACACCAGTAAAAGACGAAATCAAGATGTGATGGGTTTGTTGGAACAATGGAATATGCTGACAGGAATGACAAGTCATCAGAGGAGTGAAGTTTAAAGAGAAAACATAAAAGGAAGCAACAAGGAAGTTAAGTGTGTGTCGTCATATATCCAACAACATCTGGACCGTGCCAGCCAAAAGACCACCTAGATGACCACACTCTACTTTCAGGAATACTGACTGGAGATCAGACCCTGTAGTGGAGTAGCATCTTGGATTGGGTGAGACCGTTGATCTAAATGTTTTTCTCTATATATATAGAAATTACCACTATAACATTGCAAGTATTAATAAAAGTTAGATTTTAGTGAAGTCAAATTGATGTGCTCCGCTTGGGCTGGTTGAGCTTTAGCAATCCTTTATTAGCACCTGTTGTTCAGACTGGTGCAGTAACAGATGTGTCCAGCCCAATGTTTTATTACTGTTTTTTTCCTCAGTCGTAGCAGGGCGGGTGTTGGAGGTGGTAGTATTCTGGTTGTAGAACTATTCTTTCAAAATAAGTCTGTGGAAGAATTCTTCTAATTCTTCACATATTAGTATCTTGTCAGTTTTTTCTCTGGGCAGAAGTTCAGGCCTTTGGAGAGTACACAACATATTTCAGAATGGGTGTTGTGATAAATTGATGGGGTTGATTTTTTTGAATACTGCTGTCTTGATTCCTTCCTGTGTTGCTGCCGCTGAGGTGGCTCCTGCTCTGTTAACTGATTCCACCTTTTCTTCTTATGTTAGATGGCTCTCATCAGGTATTTTTGGTCATATATTTAGATTTGCTTCTTCATCGTGTCTAGAGTCCAACCTTTCTATATGGTCTGTTCCCAACATTCTGCCCAGGCCACTGTTTCTGGCGTTGGTGTTGCCAGCACAGGCAGCGGAAGGGGGGGGCTAACAAGGCTTAGCTCCCCCAAAACGCAGGGCAGCGGTAGGGCTGCAAGGCAGCATGGCTGCAAGCTTCTGGCGGCTGCAGCAGAGGTAGGAAGGGGTGCGCAGACAGCAGTGAGGGAGTGGGGATGGGGCAGCCTGGGGCTAGGGGAGGGGCAGGCGCTGCACAGCCGGTGGGGTGCAGGACTGAGCCATCTTGGGGGCGCAGCTCCTGCCGCTATGTGCACCCTGGGAGGCATGGGGGTGCATGCCCCTGGATCTGTGCAGGGCAGGATGGGCTGCCACTGTGGGCTGGGGCTGGGGTGGCACTGGGCTCTTCCTGGTGGGGGAGGGCCTGGACAGGCTGCACTCAGAGTGGGCGGTGGTGGTACTGGGAGGGGGCTATGGTGGAGGGGCTGCAGCCACCCCAAAATTCACCATAGCCTCCACTGACCCCCCCCCCCTCCCAGCGCTGCCACCACCACCCACCAGGAGTGGGAGGAGCCCAGCACAGCCCTGGCCTCAGCTTGCAGCAGCAGCCTGCCCTGCCCCGCGCAGATCCAGGGGCATGCACCCCCCCCCCATGCCCTCCCGGGGCTCATGCAGCAGTGGGAGCCGCTCTCCCTTCCTCTGCCTATGGTTGCCAGATCTTGTGGTCTGCATTGCGGTACTTCTTAGGTGATGATCCATGGTTGGCTTCTCCTGACAAGCACATTTGTTGGTTGCATAGAGGCTCCTTGACTTCATGTGAAAGTTGCATCTTATGAAACCCACTCCCAACCTGTTCAGGCTCCACCATGTATGTCATTTGTAGTTGGAGCCAGATGCTAACTCCTCACTTGAGGTAATTCCTCTCCAGCTTCATTCAACAGCTTTGTTGCCTAATTTCTCTCATCTTTTTTGCCAGAGGGTAATTTGGATCTGCTGCATAGTAGTCAGGTATGTCTCCAGGTTAATGTCTCTTAGTTTAGTAGCATGAGTATGGTCTGTTTAAGTTGATCTCTTTTGGGATAGGTTAAGTGAAGAAGATGGTTTCTCAGTTTTTCTGATGTTCTCCTGCTTAGTTGCTTTGTATATATGGAGTTTTGTTTGTTAGCTAGAGGGCTGCAGATGATGAGTCACCTTGGGATTATGTTTGTTTTCTGCACAGGCTTAAGAAGAAGGCATCACTGTGTGCATCTACATGAAATGTTTACTGTGGAGCTGCCTAATTAGGTCTGCAGTAAATGTCTCGTACCTATATGTGCAGAGCTATTAGGCAGAAATAAATGAATTAACTCTGCAGCAGAGTAGTACCTGTAAATACAAGTACTATCCTGCTCCCTAGTTGTTTACTCTGCAGCACTGCATGTGTAGATGTTGGCGGGGGTGGCCAGGGCACAAAGGTGCTTTGCTGCAGGGGCTACCTGCTGGCTAGTGCCATGCTGGAGTACCTTCATGCCCCAGCCAGCCTCTCCACAGCACGTTGAAGCAGATTGGAGCAACCCTAGGCTGGCAGGCTGACCCCTGGACCCCCTGCCATCTGGGATTGCTCTGACCTGGCTCAACATCTCAGCTGTACATGCAAATGGTGTGCCCAGGAGCAATGAATTCCAGTACAATAAGCACCGGAGTGTATTGCTTCACGTTACTTGCCCGTGTAACTGTGCCCACTGTGTAGTCTGGCTTCTTTTTTCATTAGATTGTGGATTTTTCATCATAAGTAGCAGATTTCAATATCTTCCATGTTACAGTTGTATCAGAAGGATGTAGCCATGATGGTCCAGATGTTTATATAAAGCGTTTTTACCCAAGTTTTTGTTCCATCTGCTACTTAGCTCTGCTGCATCTACTTCTCTCACATAGGCCTGAGGAAGGCTACTGTAATACCAGAAAGCTTTCCTGTGTCTATCCAAACCATGCAGTCAGTTCAATAAAAGATATCACCCACAAGTATTCTTGCTTCTAACATTAACTATTTGATTCCTGAGCATTTTAGCTGATGGAATGGCCAAGGGGTAGGAATGAAATTGTTAGGGGTGAGAAAAAAATGTTGCTTGTAGGAAGGTAACAGTGAGGGGAAAAGAAAAGAATCTCAAGGGCAGAGAGAGAGAAAAGAATAAAAATGCAAAGAAGAGAAAGGGCAGGACCAACAGCTACCTAAATGGGGACAGGTATCATTCAGTGATACTGACTATGCCAATAAAGAACTGATTAAAATATACATACATACATACATATATAGTTAGTTAGTTAGTTACTGCATAAAGCTGTGTTCTCTCCTTGGTCTCTGAGCAAACCTCCCATTGAATTCAGTGGGGGAATGTATTGTAGATAGGCATGACTATGTAATCCTGAATTTATAGCATAGTACATAGTGAAACATAACATTCACTCTGCTCTTCAGACTTAGTTTGACACTCCTAGTATAGGCAGAAGGCAGGCTGGATCTACACCTTATAGACTAACTAAATCAGAGCATAAGCTTTCACAAGCAGTGGATTTACCCCTCTCCACTCCAAGAAAAGACCATTGAAAATATTTAAAGGCCAACGTTAAAAAACTACACCAACAGTTTGACAAAGACACAATCTCCCTTTGAGGGATATAGTACCAAAAAAGTTATTTTCTGAAGGAAAATATCACATTTACTGGCTTTTTAACATGTTGCCATTTAAAAATCAGGGAGTAAAACTTCTTTTCCAATAAACATTTTTAAAGGACAGTTCAAAATATTTTTTTTCAAATCAGCATTTTCCCATAAAGTTTCATTCCAGGGCCATTTTAAGTGGATGTGGCCATTTGGAAATGAAAATCTTTATTTAGTTTCAAGTAAATATCCTCTTTTTTGTAATTGAATTTTGAATTAAATGGTTTTTAAATTTAAAACATTTAATTTTGGCTAAAAATTCCAACATATTTCTTGTTTATGTTTTTCAATACAAATTTTATAAACAGTTCTGTTTCATGAAATGCACATACACACTGATTTTCCTTCCATTTGTGACAAAAAGCAGTGTTAACATACCAGAATTTATGACCTGCTATACCTGGGTCAAGGGCAAATGTGTGTTTCTGGGCATTTTCAAGTTTCTGGAGTAGCAATCCCCCTGGGGTGAAGAAGATGCTGCTGTTACCAGCCCTCCAGGTCCCACATGCACTGAAGTAGCCCCCAGCTTGGCAAGGACTGTTAACTACATCACTGTTCCTCTCCTTCCCCACTTCCTCCCCGCTCTGCTTCTTGGAGCTAAACCTGGGGTGTGAGAAGGGCTGGGAGGCTAAGCAGGCACACACAGCCAGCTAAGGGGGACGGAAGGAGGTCCCAGACAGCCTGGGGCTTTAAAAGGAACTGCAGGCTGCTCTGGGGTGGGTGTTGTTAGAGGATGTCTTTTGGTGAGTGGGTTTTGTGCAATGTATTCCCATTGTAGGGAAGGAGATCATGAATGGTTAGAGGCAGCTGTGTCCCCACACCTCCCCCCAGCTCTTTCGAGAGAGGGAGGCATAGCTTGGAAGGGGCAATAAGGCTGTGTGAAGCAGGAGGGAGGTGGGTATGAGCAGTAATGGGAGAGGACCTGGGTGGTGGAGGGGAGTTGTTTTCTTTTCAGAGGTATTGACTGTGGATTGAGAAGCTAGGATGGGGGTGCTCTCCTAGGGCAGAAGAAAGGGAGTGAGTGCTGTGGGATAGATTACTTTTGAACTGCTTTGGAAACTTTTTGGGGGTGGAGAAACTGTTTTTAATGTAGAATTTTTTCAGTTTCTGTATTCCCTTTATTTTAAGATGCCCTGAGCTTTTTGAGGAAGCGGGGCATATAAATTTAACAAGTAAATACCTTTGATACTACAAGACAAGGTTCTTTGGGTAAATGTAATGTCTTTTATTAGACCAATTAAATAACTGGAAAAATTTGATACTGTAAGGCAAAGAGGAATAAATGATACCTTTTATTAGACCAACTAGAAAATAGCACATAAAAAATTTCTTTGCAAGCTTTTGGGAACATGTGTCCTTCTTCAGGCTGAGGGGAAATTAAAGATGCTAAAAGTCCCCTTAAGTAGAAAATAAACTTCATTTTGCACAGAGGAAGCTGAAGGTAGATGTATGTTCCTCTGGGTCCATGAGAGTCCCTTTTTGTGGGAGTTGCTCTTTGATGTGCAGATAAGGCAGTTTCTCCTCCCTGGTGGTGTCAGATGGCTGAAAGGCAGGGAGGCATAGAAATCTTTCTTTCTTGTTTAGCAATGAAGTTTATAACTCCAAAAATGGCTAAAATCTGGTATCTTCTATGTTTCAGGGATCTGTTTTATACCTATGGTATACTGTAAGGTAGGGATTCTCAACCTGGGTGCTGGGGCACTCCAGCATGCAGTGAGATCCTGTGAAGGTTGCCCCACCCAAGAAGTGTGAGAAGATAAACAGATAAAGGCAGGCTCAGGCTTCAGGTGGGAGGAGATAAGCAGATCAGGGTAGGCTAAGGCTTTCTGTTCTTAGCTGTCACATCTGCAAGGAGGTAAGCCCAGTAATAAATTAGTTTAGTTTTTGAAATGAGGTGCTGCTCAATTCACAAAAGTTATGGAGGGATGGCTTGAGTAAAAGGAAGGCCCAGGGTGGAATAGGACCTCTACTAAATGGGCAG
The DNA here is from genome assembly GCF_030867095.1 of Alligator mississippiensis. Classification (NCBI taxonomy): domain Eukaryota; kingdom Metazoa; phylum Chordata; order Crocodylia; family Alligatoridae; genus Alligator; species Alligator mississippiensis. The sequence goes on from NC_081824.1 coordinate 230,921,277, forward strand.
AAGCAATTGGTGATGGACAGGAGGGACAAGGCTGAACTCCTCAACAAGTTCTTTGCCTCAGTGTTCCTAAGTGAGGGGCACGACAAGTCTCTCACTGGAGTTGTAGAGAGGCAGCAGCAAGGCGCCAGACTACCATGCATAGACCCTGAGATGGTGCAGAGTCACTTGGAGGAACTGGATGCCTTTAAGTCGGCAGGTCCGGATGAGCTCCATCCGAGGGTACTGAAGGCACTGGCTGACGTCATTGCAGAGCCACTGGCAGTAATATTAGAACACTCGTGGCGCACGGGCCAGGTCCCAGAGGACTGGAAAAGGGCCAATGTGGTCCCCATTTTCAAGAAGGGGAGGAAGGAGGACCCAGGCAACTATAGGCCAGTCAGTCTCACTTCCATCCTAGGCAAAGTCTTCGAAAAAATTATCAAGGCTCACATTTGCAAGAGCCCGGCAGGACAAATTATGCTGAGGGGAAACCAGCACGGGTTCGTAGCAGGTAGATCATGCCTGACTAATCTAGTCTTTTTTTATGACCAGGTTACAAAACGTCTGGACACAGGAGTAGGGGTTGATGTCGTATACTTAGACTTCAGGAAGGCCTTCGATATGGTATCCCACACCATACTGGTAAACAAGTTAAGAGGCTGTGACTTGGATGACTACACAGTCCGGTGGGTGGCGAACTGGCTAGAGGGTCGCACCCAAAGAGTCTTAGTGGATGGGTTGGTATCAACCTGGAAGGGTGTGGGCAGTGGGGTCCCGCAGGGCTCGGTCCTTGGACCAATACTCTTCAATATCTTCATCAGTGACTTGGACGAGGGAGTGAAGTGTACTCTGTCCAAGTTTGTGGATGACACAAAACTGTGGGGAGAAGTGGACACACCGGAGGGCAGGGAACAACTACAAGCAGACCTGGACAGGTTGGACATATGGGCGGAAAACAACAGAATGCAATTCAACAAGAAGAAATGCAAAGTGCTGCACCTAGGAAGGAAAAATGTCCAGCACACCTACTGCCTAGGAAATGACCTGCTTGGTGGAACGGAAGCGGAACGGGATCTTGGAATCCTAGTGGACTCCAAGATGAACATGAGTCGGCAGTGTGACGAAAAGTCATCAGAAAAGCTAATGGCACTTTATCGTGCATCAGCAGATGCATGACGAATAGATCCAAGGAGGTGATACTTCCCCTCTATCGGGCACTGGTCAGACCGCAGTTGGAATACTGCATGCAATTTTGGACGCTGCACTTCAAGAGGGATGTGGATAACCTAGAGAGGGTCCAGAGAAGGGCCACTCGTATGGTTAAGGGCTTGCAGGCCAAGCCCTATGAGGAGAGACTGGGGCACCTGAACCTCTTCAGCCTCCGCGAGAGAAGGTTGAGAGGCGACCTTGTGGCTGCCTATAAATTCATCATGGGGGCACAGAAGGGAATCGGTGAGGTTTTATTCACCAAGGCACCCCCGGGGGTTACAAGAAATAATGACCACAAGCTAGCAGAGAGCAGATTTAGACTGGACATTAGGAAGAACTTCTTCACAGTTAGAGTGGCCAAGGTCTGGAATGGGCTCCCAAGGGAGGTGGTGCTCTCCCCTACCCTGGGGGTCTTCAAGAGGAAGTTAGATAGGCATCTAGCTGGGGTCATCTAGACCCAGCACTCTTTCCTGCCTATGCAGGGGGTCGGACTCGATGATCTATCGAGGTCCCTTCCGACACTAACATCTATGAATCTATGAATAAAAGCTAATTACATCCTGGGGAATCCTAAAGGAGCTAAGAAACTAATGGCATTCTCAGCCCATGAGAGACCATGATTTCAAAATACGTCTTGTTCTTTATTGGGATGAAACCCAAACCTTCCAACATTTCAGTGAGGAAGAGAAAGGAAATTAATTTGCCCATCCCAGAATAACAAATATCCACATCATCAATCTTGTTTTTCCCTTAGGAAAAAGTTGAAGACAACATGAAGGCTCTGAAGAAAGAAAGAGAGAAACTGCTGGAATTTAAACAATTGAGAGACAGGAAAAATGAAGAATATCTGGTGGGTGCAAGTTATTATTAACCTTTGGTGGGGGGTGCTTTTCCATTACGTAAATATGCTGCCTCTCTAGCCTTCAGTTTATTGTGCAGGCTGCCCTCTCACCTTCTGCTTCCCTTCCTTACCAGATTTTGTTCCATCTTTTGCACTGTCTCTCACCACACCTCCAAACAGTGTAGTAAATCTTCCCACTATTACTACAAGCCATGGTGCTATATGTGCCTGTGTCCATAAATGGACATCTCCCATGTCTATGCTGCTACTCAGAGCTTTGCTGAGGTATGTAAGACTGACCAGCTTCTGATTCTTACACAGAGAAAGCACAACAGTTTTCAATCTAATTTTGCCTCTGTTTTTGCCAAGATCTTTGCAGCAGTAAGATGCAGTGCTAGAGTGATTCACTGAAAAAGAGAAAGGTACAAATGCAGAGGTAGGGAAAGGAAAAGAGAGAGAGCTCATATTTAAGAGCAGAGACTGAGCTGAAGGAAGCTGTGCTTGTCTCCTATACCCCTCAACCGGTCCCCTTGCCAATTTTACCTGGGATGGGAGGTAAAAGCATGCAGCATTCAGGTAGTGTTAAGATTAGCTTATCCTATGTCTACCAGCTGGAGACTAATAGAAAAGATGGAAGCCACTGTAAACTAACCAGGGACCAACCTGACTCAGAATCCCAACCTATACCCCTTCTAGCAGCTTTGGAGGTAGAAGGAGATTATATTGTCCAACCAAACTGGCTTCCCTATTCTGCAAAAGATTTTCCCACCCTCCCTCCACCCCCAATAGCCTTAGACCACTGGTATGGAGGTGACTTGTGACATTGGCATTGCCCATTCAAAATGAAGGCCTGCCACTTCCACGTATGTTCTGTCTAGTATGTTCACTCCTCTTAGGCATCCAGCAGACTTTTTCCAAGCCCTGTTCACATTTTGTGCTATCTGCCCCTGTGAGGGTTTCTTTAGTGGCTGAAACCCTATCTACATATCAAGATCTCTTTCTCTCTCCCTCTTTCTCTCTCCCTTGAGAGATCAATATATATGTATGTGTTGAACACTTCCTTCTTTGTGTGTCATTGTGTACCTGTTTGACTCTCAGGGTGAAATCCTGACACCATGGAAAACTTCCATTGATGTCATTACAGCTAAGATTTTCACCTTCTATGTTGTAGTTTCATAGTTTCATAGTAGCTAGGGTCAGGAGGGACCTGCCACAGGCAGGAATGAATGCAGAGTTCACAAGACCCCAGACAGGTGATCATCCAACCTCCTCTTGAATTTGCCCAAGGTAGGGGCAAGGACCACAACCCTGGGAAGTTGGTTCCAGATTTTGGCCACCGTAACTGTACAATATTGCCTTCTGATCTCTAACCTAAACCTATTCTCCATCAGCTTATTACCATTGTTCCTTGTCACCCCAGGTGGTGCTGGGGAGGAAATAGCTCTACCTATTTGCTGTTGATCCCCCCTGATGAGTTCGTAGGCAGCCACCAGGTCCGCCCTCAGCTTCCTCTTGCTGAGGCTGAACAGGTTCAGGTCCTTCAGTCTCTCCTCGTAGGGCCTGTCCTGCTGCCCTCTCACCAAGCGGGTGGCCCTCCTCTGAACCCTCTCCAGGCTGGCCACATCCCTTTTGAAGTGCGGCACCCAGTACTGGACGCAGTACTCCAATTGCGGCCTGACCAAAGTCACGTAGAGGGATAGTATCACCTCTCTGGACCGGCTTGAGATGCACCTTTGGATGCATGACAAGGTATGGCTGGTCTTGCTGGCTGCGGTCTGGCATTGGCGACTCATGTTCATCTTGGAGTCAATAATGACTCCAAGATCCCTTTCCGCCTCTGTGCTTTCAAGAAGGGAACTCCTCAGCCTTATGTATGCTGTGGATTCCTTCTCCCAAGGTGCAGCACCCTGCATTTGTCTACGTTGAACCCCATCCTGTTCTCATCTGCCCACTTTTGTAGTCTGTCTAAATCTAGTTGCAGCCTCTCTCTCCCTTCAAGTGTGTCCACCGCGCCCCACATTGTAGTGTCATCAGCAAACTTGGACAGCGTGCTTTCAACCCCCTCATCCAGGTCACTGATGAAGATGTTAAACAGCGTGGGTCCGAGGACCGAGCCCTGGGGTACCCCACTGCTCACATCTCTCCAGGTTGAGTACAACCCGTCCACCACTACTCTCTGGGTGCACCCCATCAGCCAATTTTTTACCCATCCAACTGTGCAGGCATCAATTCCACAGTCACTTAAATTATTGATGAGGATGGGGTGAGAGACAGTGTCAAAGGCCTTCTTAAAGTCCAGAAAGACTATGTCCACAGCAACACCATCATCCAAGGATTTAGTTACTTGGTCGTAAAAGGCAATCAAGTTGGTCTGACAGGACCTGCCTTTGATGAACCCAGGCTGATTGCCCCTGAGCATGATCTCCCCTGCAGGCCCCCCACAGATGTGCTCCTTGATGATTCTCTCCAAGATCTTCCCGAGCACCGAGGTGAGGCTTACAGGCCTATAATTACTTGGGTCCTCTTTCCTCCCTTTCTTGAAAATTGGGACCACATTAGCCAGTTTCCAATCCCCCGGCACCTGGAATCTACATGATCAAAGATCACTGATGTCACAATGGTAAGTAGTCAGAACACTTTTTTTTGCTGGTGATCAGGGGGCACATTCAGCCCTGGTATTCTTAGTTGTGACATCATGCCTCTTACTGAATATGTAGGGCCAGATTAGACATCTAATGGATTTAGGTTCCCCAAATGCGTATACTATTACACGGATATTCCAGATTTGAAGAGGATGAATGCATCCATTTTCATAAAAGACCATTATTTGACCTTTAAGATTTAAGTCCAAAAAGAGCAATGAGGAAGAAGATAACCCACTTATCTTTTTGTATTAACTGTTTTCCAGGCACTTGAGCAGGGTAGAATAGAATTACATTTAGGCGCCTGAGTCCACTTTTACCTAATAGGTGGAAATGAATGTGGCCCATCAAGCACTATGGAATGAATACTCAATGATACTTTCCAGGGTTCTAACATGACCTTTCCCTATTTGTATGTGGTGGTGCCAGAAAAAGAAGCAAACGGAGAAGCAGAAGTTTACATCTGATTCTCATCAACTGCATCAGTTTCTGGAAGAGGAAGAGCAACTTGCTATGGCTCAGTTGAAGAGCTGGGTAAAGAAATTTTGAAGAGGCAGAAGGAAAATGTCAGCAAACTCTCCAGGAAGATATCATTTCTAAGCCAGATGATCAGTGAGATGGAAGGCAAGTGTCAGCAACCAGGGACTGAGTTCTTGCAGGTGAGGCAGTGTTACAGACACTCCAGAGGCCAATACAGGAAAGGGAGAACTTTTATATGATTAGGCACAGGGAATGAATGTACAGGTTTCCTTCGCTTTATGGGGGTTCTGTATGTGCAAATTTGCTCTTATGCAATGACCTTTTTTGGTACCCAAAATTCATTATATGCGAGGTAAATTCACTCTTATGTGATCAGCATAGGCATGCCGCCCCCCCAGCAGGTAAGTCTGGCGGGGAAGGGTGGGGGAGGGGAAAGAGACATTGTGCGGGGGCAGATTGAGGCACCAGAGGTGAGGGAAGGAGTGGGGCATAGGCAGGAGCAGAGGCTGGGGTGAGTGGGGCCCTGTCTGTGCAGGTGTGTGTGGATCTATGTGCGTCTCTGCTATGTGCGGCACCAGGAGAGGGGAAGCAGAGGGCACTGTCCACATGCTGTGGCAGGACCAGCCCCAGCAGTGCCAGGCAGGAGAGGCCACATTGGAGGCTGACCCCTGCTCTGGCCTGTTGTTTCTGGTATCCTATCATTCCTCCCTGCACAGAAAGGGCCTCAGGCCAAGCTGAACTGTGGCCCCAGGGAACCACTCTGTGCTCCCAGCCCCAGGCACTGCTCGGATGTGCCCTGACCCCCCAGGGCAGAGATCAGAGAGGGCCTGAGGATCTGGCCCCAGGAGCTCCGGTTTAACCAGGACCCCCTGCACCAGGGCTGTCCTTGTTGTTAATAGCCAGCCCAAAGAGTTCAAGGTGTAAGGTCATCCTGGGCTGGGGACACCCTCAGGCCAGGCCAGACCAAAGGTGCCCACAGCCCCAGCACTCAGCACCTGGTTGATGCAGCAATGGTGCTGCTCCCTGCACTGTGACATCACAATCCCCAGCCTCCGCGTCAGGCCTGGGCTCCACCCAGTGCTCTTGTGGCTTTGCCAGAGCCATCGCTCATCCCAGTCCCTGCGTGTTTAGTCATTTCTGTTCCCTAGGGTTAGTTGGTTCAATAGTTCATTATTTCATTCATTCGTAAGTTAGGTAGTTAGTTCATTCGTTAGATAGTTCGGTAGTTCATTAGTTCATTCATTCGTTAGTTAGGTAGTTAGCTCATTCGTTAGATAATTTGTTAGTTCATTAGTTCGATAATTCACTAGTTCATTAGTTCATTCATTAGATAGTTTGTTAGTTCATTAGTTTATTTGTTAGTTAGGTAGATCATTAGTTCCTTAGTTTGGTAGTTCATTAGTGCTTTCATTAGTTAGTTAGCTAGGTAGTTAGTTTCCAAGTTCTTTTAATCCGAGCATCGGAAGCGTTGACCTGCTGGAAACGTGAGCACCCTTTCTTGTTCAGCTGTGGGGGCAACACTGAGGACACCCTGCGGGCTCGTCACGGGGACTTTTGCGAGATGTGGCAAGTTGCTGGTAGGGGCTCAGGTTGTGCAAGGGCCCAGGACTCGGCCCCATGCCTCAACCCTGCTCTAGGCAATCAATCACTTTTCCTCCTTCAGCTCAGAGGATGTGTTTGTTTGCAGATCCTCCAGTGGGAAAAGCTGCCACCCATGCACCTGCACTCCAGCAACCTGGGTGAGGCCTGGGAACATGCCCCCCATGGCAACAATGAGGGGTGGGCAGCACGGGAGGCAGGGTTTGCCTGGGCAGGCCAAGCCCCCACTGTCCCACAACCAATCTCGACAGAACCAGCTCGTGCCCCCCCAGCTGTCACCCCCTGCTCCTCACCAGCAAGTTCCTGGGGAGGGGGAGCAGGACTCTTACTGACTCCCATGGACTCTTTACTTTGCACCAGGTCCTGGCTCTGCAGCCCCTGCTCATGCCCCAGCCCTGGGAGTCTTCTCCCTGGGAATGGCCCTGCTCCCCTCTGCTCCCTTGCAGGGTGGGGCCCACATGGGCTCTGGGATCCCCATCCTCACAGTGGTGCTCAGTGCCCTGCAGCCTGATGCGCAGCCCTCATATCCCCTCAGCACCAGATGCCACCCTGGGCACAGGCAGGTGGGCAGGAGGAAGACTCCCCCCCATTAAGGGCACTCCATGTTTACCCTCTCTGGGTGAAGGCCAGCAGAGGAGAGACCCTGCAACTGGTGAGTTTGGGTCCAGCCTGAGCTGGGGAGGGGCTTGTGTGGTTTCATGGGGAGGAGGCAAGGTCTCTGCATGGAGGCACCCCCCTCTCCCTCCTCAGCCTCCATTCCCAGAGACTGAGCTGGTCCAGCCCCTCCCAGCCCCACAGCACTTTCTTCCACCCTCCAGAAACCTGTTTGGGTCCAGGAGACCCCTTCCCAGCCTTACTGCCCTTTATCCCTTTGTCCCCTGGGACCCACCCCTTGCCAGGGGCATTTGCATCTAAGATGACCAACCACGTCCCTGGGGTCTTTCCCAGACCCACTCCCTGAAGGGACTCCCACCCCAACCCCTGTGGAGGAAGGCCATGCCCTTGTGGCATGCAGGACTCCTGGCAGGTGCCCCCATGTGTTATGTCCCAGAGGGGCTGGTTGCCCTGGGCCCTGGCACCAAAGTGGGTCCAGCTGACATGTGGCCCCTTGTCTCCCATCAGGACCAGAAGCAGGTCAATGGGTGGGGGAGACCCTGCCAGCTGTGCTGAGCAGCACTGCCAGGAGCCAGATGTGGCTGCACCCTCCCGCTGCAGTGAGTCTTTTCCCTGCCCAGGGGGTAAGAGGGGCTGATCTCAGGGTCAGAGGTCTCTTGCCAGGTGCCCCATACCCCTCCCACCCCCATGCAGAGAATGAGGCCCCAGGGGAGAGTCTCCATCTCCTGCCAACTCTATGGGCCCTCCAAGAAAAAGGGAGGGGGTCGTGGGCTCATTCCCCAATCACAGGGACAGTCCTTCCCAAATCAGAGTGTCAGAGGGGACCTGGGACCTTGAGCTGGGAGCTGGGGGCTCACCTGAGACAGGTGGTAGCAACCAGCCCCTGGGACCCCCAGGGCCCAGGTCTGTGAGCCCTGCCCAGCCCCAGCACTATGCATCATGGGGAGATGGGGAACTCGCTGCCCAAGAGAGTCCATTGCCCCAGCAGCTTTTTCCTTCCCCAAGAGGAGAAACCCTGTGATGGGCACCGCTGGAAGCAGATGAGCGGGACCCAGCCAGGGTGGGGGTGTGAGAGAGACCAAGTGGGCTGGGTGATGGCTGCATGGAGGGGTGGGCCAGAGGTACAATTGTGCCTGTGGCTGGACTGGGGGATGGAGGGCAAACGCAGGGCCAGAGGGACAGATGGGGGGCAAGAGGTGGCTATGTGTGCAGACAGATGGGCCATGGTGTGAGGCCTCTCTAACCCGCATTGTCTCATTTTCTGCAGCTTAAGCTGAAGGTGCTTTGGGCCCGACTGGTGCAGGTGAAGCAGGACATGGAGGTTGTCCTGTCCTGGTAGGTGTGGGGCTGGGGCAGGAGCTGGCTGTTCCCACTGTGAAGCACAGAGGTCAGGGTACGAACCCAGGGTCCATCCCTGCTTCTGTGTGAGTCTCTTTGTGGGGAAAGGGGTGGTTTTTGGGATGGTGCCATCAGTCTCTCTGAGCCCAGAAATGTTTTATGTCTCCACAGCGTGCGGCAAAGGGAGGAGCGGCTCCTGGTGAGTTTGGGTGTGTCAGAGGCCGGAAGAGCCATACAGCAGGGGAGGGAAGAGGCTGAGGCCCAGCTTGGCCAGGCAGAGGAAATCCCAGAGGATGCTGAAGTTGGGAACAGAGTCCTGAAACACTGCGTGTGGGGAGAGGTAGGTCGTGATGGGTGCACAGGGGGATTCTTGTGCAGGCCCAAGTGCAGGACCCGAGGCACCAGAATCTGTTCCTGGTGCTGGCCCTCAAGGTCGAGAGGGAGCAGGGCTGGGATCAGGATGAGAGCCCCGTGGAGGTGAGCCGCTTTGCATGCTCCTGCCCCAGGGGGGCGAGTGAGTGTGTGTGTGCCTGTATGTGCACAGGGCAAGGCTGTACCCTGCTGTGCCAGGCCCTGCAGTAGAAGGGAAAGGGGGTTGCCCTGGCTCTGTGGGAGGGCTCATGTGTGCGGTGCTGGGCACCATGTGGGCTTTGTGGATGTCACACTGTGGGACCAGTGGGGTGACATGTCTGTGCTGCACTGATCTCCCCTGCTCCCTGGATTGCTGTCCCCCAGCCTCCCCCCATACTCCGCCAGGTGCCAGCTCTGGGCCAGGGGGCGGGATTTTCTCTTCACTGCCATTTTCCTTTTTTATTTGCAACAGCCTCCCACAGATACAGAGGGAATGGCTGAGGAGTGCTGGCCACCCTGGATGGGATAAGTGGGGGACTGGGATGGGAGGGTGAGGTGTGGAGCTCTCCTGGGTAGCTTGTGGGCTCTGGGGCAGGCTCTGGGGTGTTGCAAGTGGTGCTGTTTGCAGGTTGGGGAGTTGTTCCTTCTCTGGTGCTGGTGGAGATGAATTCTGTCCAGGACTCATTTCTGACCTGTCCTTTTTGTGCAATCAGGATCATTAGTCCCCGCCAGCAGAAGGAGGCAGGGTCCCATCAGGACAAGGGGACCGAGACCAATCTGCCCCTGACTGTAGAGGCCAGCACACAGGCAGAGGGCCTCCAGCATGAACATGTGAGCACCCAGACCAGGGCCTTCTGCCTGGCTCAGGTGGGGTGCCAGAGTGAACCCCCGCCAAAGACAGAGGTGAGCACCCAAACCGAGGTTCACTGACGTTGAAGAGGAGCAGCAGGGAGAGGCATGGTGTTTTTCAAGCTGTTAGTTTGTAAGCCCTGGGATCAGAGCTGGATGAGAACTGTGTGATGATCAGGGTGCCTTCTGCCTCCAAGCAGGTCAGGTTGACCCATGATACCCATACTACAGGGTGCCAGCGCGCTGTACCAAGCACTTGTCTCCTGTGTTGGTGCCTCATCATCTCTGGACCTCCAGATCCTGTGCTCAGGCAGTGTGGGGGCTGTACGAAACCCCAAGAGCTGTCACAGTAAGTCCTCTGTTAACCCTTTCCATATTCTTTGAATTGTAGGAGAATGCCTTGAGGGCTGCCTGACATAGGTCAGGGCTGCCTTTTTCTGCTGTCCCAGTGTAGCAGTTAATGCTTTTAAAAATAAATACCCTTCATTTGTGTTTTCACTGATCTTTTTATTTTGAAAGGCTCATGTACAGAATGAGTGACATTCAAGTAGGGCAGTGATGTGCATGCAAAAGGTGCATGTCATAGTTCCCCGCATGCAGCATGTCCCACAATATAATACACACCTTGTTCTTGAAAGTCAGAGTGAAAAGAAAAAGATTTTGACTTGTAGTACCTAACTGGGGAGCAGCAGCAAGGAGCCTAAGCCTGCTCATTGCACCCTGTATAACACATGAAGATTTGACATTTGCTCTTGCCTAGTAACTGGCAGAAACTGCTCTTGCCCTGTGTCTTCCATGTAATGAACCGTGGAATTTCCAGCAGTGGGGGTTTTTTGCAAAGAAGGGGGTATGTTATATTCTGAAAAAGACAGTACTTCCTAGGATGACATACTAACAAGCCCCTGATCCTGGAAAAGAGAATCTGCTGGGAGAGAGGGAATGTTGCCCAGTAGTATCACGAAGAGCGTGAACAAGCACAGGGGGCTAAGCTAATCCTTTGTCAATTTTGCTCTCTCTTACTATGCACTTTGCTGCATCAGGAGTTTGAGGAAGTCCCAATCTTAGTGGGGAGCTGCAACTCAAGCCCCAAAGCTTTGGCCCTGGCAGTTAGCCCAGCAGCTGCCATTCCCTCCCCGCAAACAGCCAGGCATTCATCCCTCAACTGGGCTGGGCAGGTACACTGGGACATTATTTGAGCTGTGTCCAAAGCTTACATTTGAAAGGCTCTGGCTGGAACGGGAGAGGAGCTTGTGTTTTTCTCTTTTGCTGAGTATCTTGTTCCAGTTCTGGCCTTTCCTCCTGTAAACTCCAACCCCACAAGATCCTTTCTCAATGGTAAGAGTAATAGGAAAAGTGTCTGTGTGCATATCTGCTGTATACTGGCTACTAACAGTGGCTACCGGAAAGTAGCTGCACAGAACTAGCCTGCCCAAGTGCCCTGTAGAAGGGTCTTCATGGTCCTGATATGGAAATGACAGGGGATTTCACTCATACAGGCTTTTTGTTCTGCTTTGTTTTTCTCTCTCATAGGCAGAAGCTGGTCTTCTCAAGACATCCTTATAAGGATCACAACTGTGACCTGATGGTGAGAGATTTGTCTACTATCGTTGACATTGACAGCGAGGCTGTCTGCGGTTCTGTCCTTCTGCTAGCGTCCCCCATGTTGGCAAATTTGAGAGCAAGTTTGCCAGGCTTATTGTGATCCAAAAATAAATATAAAATTTCTTGATGGTAGGGCAAGCAGATGAAGAAAAATATTTCACAGTGGCAGCAGAGGCAGATGTAGGCTGCAGCAGAACAGAAAACTTCAATCCTTTTGTTTTTTTCTAGCCATAGGATTTAGGTCTCCTTCCTGTGAAGTACTGTGTGGTTGCTGATGCACAATGTCATCCCCATGTTAAAAGAAGACATGCGTAGGCCTCTTGCTTCAATAGCAAACCCCACAGTGATGGGTGCGTGGCAATGGGAGCAGGCACATGTGATTACTAGAAACCCCTGGTCATGGACTTCCCCTAGTCACGGATGTGCACTACAGAGCCAATGACTATATGATTATGATTTGTACTTTGAACTGAGACAGGCATGTAATTAGGCAGCTGGAATTATAACTGAGCAGGCGTATTTCAGATCAACTCTGCTCATCCTGTGTGTGGAGGCCACTAGAAAAGGCACCTTAAACAGCCTGTGTCATGTCACCTGCCTGGGATCCATCCAAGTCAAGTAGTGAGGTTCGCAACCTGGACTGTCTGTGCCCTGGTGCACAGCATTAACAGCACCCAACTAGCCTGAAGGACAGCACTTGTGCCTGGAGATGCACAGATTTCTTTTCCTGAACAAGTGTACAGAATATGATCTACTCATCACAAAGCAACTGAACGAAACAATGAAATGTATGGCAGGTACTTGCAGATACCCTCATGTTCCTTGGCTGTCTCTTCTATCTCATACCCCTCCTCCTCATCTTTGACGTAAAGAGGCTAGATTAAGAGTCTACAAACAACTGCTTATATTCAATTCACTACCAAATTTTGAGGGAATTAATGACCCCCATAGACCGAGGCTTATATCAAGAAGGCTGTTTTGATATCAAGGAAAATGGATCCAGCAATGGAAGACAATTGACATCATTAATAAATTTCTTATCACGGACCCCATGTCTAAACCTCCAGATTTTCCTTTACTAAGGCAGAGTTGTACTAGACTGAATAAGGTTCATAGTGGACGACTGCCTACTTCATAAATCGAATTGTATTAAAGCCGCCAAGTGTGAGTGTGGTGTGTCGCGGGGCACCTCGCTGCCCCGCTCCTAGAGAGTGGAAACTGCCAGGAAGAGAGCGCCCTGGCAGGACATAAGGAGCACAGCTGTGGGTTGCCCTGGCAACTAATCAGAGTCAGCTGGCCAGAAGGGGCAGGGCTTGGCCCTCATAAAGCCCAGGGGCTGAGGCCAGGCTGGCAGTTTTCTGCCAGCAGCCAGAGAGGCAGGAGCTCTCTCAGCCAAGATATGGGAAGAAGCCTGATTGCAAGTACAGCTCATGATAGCTCTGGAGGCTTGAGCAATGATACTAAGTTATAGCCAGGTGGCTTATAGTTATGTTGTAGCCTAGGGGCTTGTGGTTTTGTTTTGTTGTGTATTACACCGGTGGCTAGGGTGAGGCTATAAGGGGTTGGAGGAGGCCTCATAGGGACCCCCAGAGGGGTGGGGGCCCCAGCGCCTGAGGAGGGCGCAGCGTACTCACTGGGGACTCGCAACGAAGGGTGAGGACCCCAGTGCCGGAGCAGGCGCAGCATACTCGGGGGGAACCCCCAGTGGTCTGGGGACCCCAGTGCCAGTAAGGGCGCAGTATCCTTAAGAGGGGCCTCACAGTGGAGTGTGAGGACCCCGGCGCCCAGCGTGGGCACAGCGAGCCCCAGAGAGGGGGCAGTATTATTAGGAAGCCCAGCGTGGGCACAGCGAGCCCCAGAGAGGGGGCAGTATTATTAGGAAGCCCCAGGGCGGGTGCGGCAAGCCCTGAGGAAGGCCTAGTGCTGCAATAAACCCCGGAGAACGGCGGTGTACTGCGGTGAACCCCGGCGAGAGGGGGTAGTGGTGCGGTGAGCCCTGGAGAGCGGGGGATAGCAGTGCAGTTGGGCCTGAGAGACGGGTGGCTCGTCGAGAAGTCCCAGAGGGGGCGCAGAAGTCCCCAGGAAAGGGGGCGACGTTGTAGGGAAGGCCCCAGAGAGGGGCTACATTACAGGGAGGCCCTGAGTGGGCTCGGAGAGCCCAAGAGGGGGCAGCACAACAGAGGAGGCCCGAGAGACGGGCAGTGTACGTACAGAGAGATAGAACAATGTCCATCCCATCTGCGAGGCTTGGGGCGTGGTATCAGGGGAGGTTGGAGCCACGTGTAGCCCATAAGGCTAGGGTGCCTGGGAAGCACCCATCGTACAAGGAGACCCCCGGGGGGGGTCCAGGAAAACACGGGGACAGAGGTCCCAGCTAACCGTGCCCAAGGAGACGTGAGGCAGCCTCCCAACTTTATATAACAGCAAAGACATGGCGGGTGAGAATCTGAGGGTGCCCTTGGGCTGACTTGGCATGGAGAGGGGGCCTTAAGGAGATCACGACCCTCCTGTAGGACCCTGCCGTGACATGGTGAAATGCAAACTGTAGTACATATCCTAGAAGAATGTCCTATTTGTCTTTTTAATGACTGCATTGAAGACCTACACCAGGCTGCTGCTGTTGCCTTGCCATAGGTATCATACCTGATATTGTCACTCTTGCCTTATCCCTTAGTGCTGTTGCTAACAGGATGCTTAGAGCTTGTTCTGTTGTTTGGTTGCTGTATTCCATACGAAGAAATCACAAACCAATAAATGGAAGCCATTGTGCAAGACCCCTGCGCAAAGCCCTGGCTCCTAATTGACTGTATCACAGCGCATTGCAGAGTCCACCTCAGCACAGCCACGACCAGAGCAGTGCAGGACTCCAACTGCCATAATGGCTATAGCAGAAGTATACACGGCGTGGCATGGTCAGATCCTAACCATCTGCAGGTTCTGCTGAATTCCTGTCATTGACTGTCTCGGGCAGGATGAGAGAAGAGGAGGAGAAGACAACCAGCCCCAAAGGCTGCTGAATAGATGTTCCGAACATTTCCATGATGGGAAATGTCCAGGTCATCCTTTCCTTGCACTCTGGGTGCTCAGGACCATTCCTGCTGTGAGCATCTCACCAGAGCATACCCAGATGAGGTGCCATGGCTTGAACTCCCCTGGAGAGGCCCTGGCTGATCACAGGCCCTGTTCTGCAGGGCACTGCTGTATCCAGCCATCTTTCATTCTTGCATTGGAGTCACTGAGATTTGCAGCAAGAACTCAGGGTCCCAGTTTATCCCCCTAACCACTCCAGCAAAGTCCCTTCTAGGATACCTTGTTTGAAGTCTGCCCCAGGACCAGGTCCAGGAGAACAGAGCAGGCCAGAGATCACAAGGGAAGTCAAAACCATGCTACACCTGCCATTGCTAAAGGGGTATGTTGTCTTCACATAGCAGAAGGCTAGGGGAGGGCCTGACTGTCTCCTTACTGGTGACTAGCAAGCAGGTTGGATAGTCTGCAGTCCAGGACAGGAACATCTCTAGAGAAGGCAGGAGCTGTCTCCTGATGGTTGGAGGTGATATGAGGAGAGGAGCATGAGGGGAGATGCTGATTAAATGGGAGAGGCAGGTGGCCCCAAGAGCCCATCAAGAGCTTTCTTAACAGTGCCACAGGGTGTGGTTCATGGCAGGGGTTGGGCCTGGCTCTGGCATTTGATTTAATGCTCGTGAAACTCTAACGCCAAGCACAGTAATTAAAATAAGCACAAACAATGTAGGAACAGCTTTCAATTCATGTTAAGTAGGAACTCCTTCACTGGGCAAACCTGATGGACTCCATGTGAGCAGATGTGTCTCCAGGGACATGGGATCATTTAACAGGAGGACTGGAAGTTGCCTCACAAGGTCATCTAGTCCAGCCCCCTGATCCAGGTGTTATCATCCCTGACTAACCCATCCCAGCCAAGTGTCCATCCAACCTGCTTTTCAAAGTTTCCCATCACAGAGATGCCACCACTCGTCTAGGCAGCCTGCTCCAATGTCTGTCCCTTCTCATGGTCAGAAAGTTCCTAGTGAGGCCTCACCAGTGCTGAATAGAGGGGAAGAATCATTTCCCTTGATGTACATGTGACGGTCCTGGTAATAGAGCCCAGGATGCTGTTGTCTTTTTTTGCAACAAGCAGGAGGGAGAAATTGTAGACACTGACTTGTAGCTTAATCTTGGTCAGGGCCACCTGCCCATAAGCCATGGAGCTGAGACTCCTCCCTGATATAAACTTGGGGCTGTCCAGGTTGATTCTGGGTCGAGCTGGCCTCTTCTTCTATTAGCAGGGTCAGGTGCCAGCACTGCTTTCTAACCTTGATTGTCCCTCTTGAAAGAGGACCCATGATCCACCCATCTCTGACCTTCCAATCTGCAAGGATCATGTGGCAAGTGGGCCTCAGATTTCCCTCCTGCTTCACAGCCTGCTGTTCAGCCTGGGCATCATGCAGAGCCTGCTGATTTTCCTGGTTCTGGGGAGGGGAAGAAGGTCAAATGAAGTACCAGCTCTTTGGCCACTACAGAGCTGCACCAATTCAGTTGCTTTGGCAGCATGCAGTCTCAGCCTGGGGTCAGGTGGCAGTCAGGACCTCTTCTGCACACCTCCAGCCAGGCCAAGCAAGCTGATGTTTGGTTGTGGGCCTGGAGCACTGCTCAGCTGGGTGATATGAAGCCCCAGTGGGGCCCTAAACTCAGAGAAAGCTAGCTTTCTCAACAGTTTGCAGTATGGGCCAGTGACTAAAGCCCTGGATAGGGATTAGGGAGAGCTGTGCATAGCTTGACAGTGGCCTCTCTGTGCTTTCCTCTGCATCTGGAGTAGGGTGATAGCAGCCCCAGCCTCTGCTGCAACAAGCCTTTGGGATGTGCTGATGGAAAGTGCTAGGTGACACCTATATAATATCATGGCATAAATCAATGGATCCCACAGCATCTGAACGGACAAAGGAGGCTCCAGCTCTGGTAACCCTGGCAAGGTAGAGACCCTCAAAAAGGCCAAGGTGGACTTGATCTAAGTTATGCTTTTTTCTCTAAGCGGTGTAAGTTAGATTGGTGGCAAGAAGAACACACCTCTGCTCTTTGCAGGGGGTGCAAACCTTAGACCAGTTTTGTCCATTTTAAATGATCTGTGCTAAAGTTCTCTTCTGTAGTGGGTATAGACTGGTTTCTGATCACTTATTCTGGTTAAAGCCTAATGTCTGCCTGTTGTGTCTTATTGTGTTTTCCTTGCGCTGTCCCTTTCAGGCCAAAGCCCTCATGTTCAGCACTTCAGGGTTCAGTTTGCTTGTGGCAGTTTTGCAGCACTGGGGACTCCATGTTCTCTGCCATGAGGAGCCAGAGGCATTCTTGGTTCCTCTCCCTCCACAGGACTAGGCTGGGTCAAGTCAGAGACAGACTAAGTATAAGTTTTACATACATGTACTGAGGGCAATTGTTAAGATCCACCTGGATATGATTCCAGAGAATTATAATAATAAATAACTGTAGTTCAACACAGGAGTGTCCAGAGTGTTACTGCTGAACTCACAGCATATTAGAGTCCCAATAGTCAGAGCTTCTAAGCGGGGGAATTTTATCATGAGTAGCACAATATTTAGCGGAGGTACTGGAAAGTCTCACGTAGTCGCAGTCCCTATCACAAAACTTGTCCTTGTTCCCTTCAGACACTTTTAACATCCCTATTGATAGCCCCTTTCTTTGACCCACATGGTAGAAACAAGTGAAATGCAAGGAGACCCTGGGAAGTGCCCAAGGGGTCACTGAAACAATGGCAACCTCAGTTAGGACACTGCAGCCCCAGTAACGTGTCCTATGGAGCAGCCACAGTCTGACTCACTACGGTCACCCCTAATGAGACAATATGACTATATGTATGTCTTTTCCTGAGACAAACCTTTAAACTGGGACGAAATCCCAATTTTTTTGAGTAATTTTATGTGCTGAGACAGTCCTGGTTTTTCAAGCCAGGAGTGTGTCTCTAGTGGGTTATGGAATAGAGAAAATCCCACACAATTTACTGATTCGTTTTGATGCGCTGGCTGGGGGAGTAGTTAGTTGATTGCATGATTTCACAATGTTTACACACTTAATTCATACAACACAATTTTATTTTAAAATTCTTTGCTACGCATATAACACTGCTTAGCTTAGAAATACCACAAACATTAATAACAATGCTCCGAATGCACTTCCTTCCCAAACAATGCTATAAGAATTAGTATTACAAAAACAACTACAATTACAACTAAAAGTTAAATTTGAATCAATACTATTATTTTCATAATATACTTACAATCCTAGAATTCCGAGAAGCCAAATACCAAAATACCGTTTCATTCCTCAGTAGTATAATTTAATGGGTTGGCCTCAGTAGTATGGTTCAATGGGCTTGCCTCAGCAATACGATTCAATAGGCTGGCCTCAATTCTGATAGGACTAAGTCCCCTTCTTTCAGTCCCTTTTGGGCGCTCTGCAGCTTCAGCGTGAACTAAGAGATTCGTGTTTACGGAGAGGTTGGTTCAGGTGATCAATCTGATCTGGCCTACACTTGCAATTCTTCCTTCGTTGTTCTGCAAGTGAAGTTACCTCCAAATTGGGACAGTAAGTTACAGTTTTTATTGAGTGAGCTACCGTCTTGGACCACTCCTACTCAAACCTGTCATTACCCCCAAATTTGGGCTCAGATCTTACTCAACAGATTCTTTTGCTTAATAATTAGTTTCTTTTGTTGAGCATTTTAAATTACTTTTGGGGAACTTCCATATCACTGCAAATGACCATTTTTTACCAACCTTTCAAAAGGCTCTAGGGTTTGATCTCTCGGAACTCAGGATATTTGCTCTTTGTAAAAGACTTCTAAAGATAAAATTCAAATTAAGACTTTAAACAAAGTCAGGACCTTTTGCACGTAGTCCAACACAATGACCTAGATAAGGAGATAGATCTTATCTTCTTCCTGAAACTGGCTAATGGGCAACCATTACAAACATTCAAACTATTTCATTCAATATGACAGTGTCTCAGTGAAAGCAGCATACTTAGCTTTAGCCAAGATCTCTTCATTCCCGACACAAAACACCTCTGGTTACCTATTTTCAACATGGTTACCATCAAGAGGTCTGGGGTCAAACAGCCTGCCCTTATTGAAGATGGCCACCATTTCCCTGGAGCTTTTCAATTTGGATGTGAAGCTACAGCCTTGAACAGACAGCTATCACCTCCCACCCGCAAGCAAACACCAGGAGGTGAATTATGCCCTAAATTCACTGCCTGAGTGAAGCAAGGCACTAGACTCCACTCAAAGATACATTTCAGTGTCTGTCACATGGGACCTTTTGAAAGCCACTTTGGATTACTTCCAAAACTTCAGGGAATGGCCTGGATATTGATGGTAAAAACTGCACTGATCTTGGGAAAATGGGTAACTGAAAAAGAGTAGTATAGAGGAGGGTGAAGGGCAAAGTGTGCCCATTTGTGGCTGCATGTAGAAGAATGACTTCTCTTGTACCCCCACACCACATCTTTTGTTCATTTGTGCCTGGTTTTATTTCTGTTTACATGTTTATTCAGATAGAAAACACAAAGCTGGGACAGTGCAATACTGAGCCAGATTTTGCTCAGAAATGACACTTAGACTCTAGAGATGGCTTATACAGCCACTGCCAGGCCCTGACAGGATGTCCCCAGGTGCCTCCTGATGGCTAGACCCTCTGCACCACCCCCTCCCTGGACCTGCTGCCATCCACCTGAGCCCTGCCACGACACTTTTCCCCACACTACATGCCCAAAGACCCACCCATGCATGAAGCCACCATCTTCTAGGGTCATTGTGGCCCTCGGACCCATGGGGAAACATCCCAAGGCTGGGGTGCTGGGCACCTACCCTGGGGCTCTGCCCCCTAGGCCTCCCACTCTAGGGTCAAAGACCTGAAATTTTGTAAATAATTTTCCATTTGTAAGTAGTTTTCCTTTTGTAAGTGGGTTTTTTATTGTTGGTGGTGGAGGGGCACTGTAGATTGAGCAGAGAGGGGAGAGGAATAGCGGGGTGTATTGTGAGAGTAATAAAGTTTTTTTTGTTTCGAACATGTGCACATCCTGAGAGTGGTGCTTGGGGTAGGCAGGCAGTGTGGGGTGTGCAGGTGGTGGGGTGGCAGGCTAGAGTGGGGTGTGCAGGAGGAGGGGGTTGGCCATGGCCTCCCAGAGCCAGTGCCCTGGCCCCCGCTGGCAGGTGCGCGGCTCTCTTGGGACCTGGGGCGGGGGGGTGCACCTGCTGGTGCCAGCAGGGCCAGCACCTTGGCCAGCAGCAGCACAAGATTTTAGTTCAAAACTGTGCCGCCACCATTTTCTCATGCAATGATGCACATTTTGCTGCTTATACAACTGTAAGCATTACAACGCTGGATGCTTTTCAAAGCACCTGGTGCTGCGGTGGTTACATATGTAAAAATGCCCCCTGTTCTCTTTGCTGCTTGATAGGACTGTCTTGCTCCCAGAAGCAGAGCACAAAAGCAATAGCACACAACCAGGAAAGAAACCAGAACTGGAGGAAGAGAGATCACTAGACCTCAGCCCCTACAGGAAAGATTCATAAATTCATAGATTATAGAGTCAGAAGAGACCCAATGGATCATCGTGTCTGAACCCCCGCCCCTGGCAGGAAAGAGGACTGAGGTCAGACGACCCCAGCCAGGTGATCGTCAAGCCTCCTCTTGAAGACTTCCAAGTTAGGTGATAATACCAACTCTTGTGGAAGCCCATTCCAGATTCTGGCCACCCTTACTGTGAAACATTTCTTCCTAATGTCTAACCTAAATCTACTCTCCACCAGTTTGCACCCATTATTCCTAGTTACTCCCTGGAGCTCTCTGATAAATAGCGCATCCCCAATTCCCCGCTGTCCTCCCTTGAAAACTTATAGGCAGCTACAAGGTCACCCCTCAGCTGTCTCTTGTAAAGGCTGAAGAGATCCAGATCCCTCAACCTCCCTTTGTAGAGTCCTTCACGGAGGCCACTAATCATGTGAGTGACCCTCTTCTGAACCCTCTCCAGATTCTCCGTGTCCCTCTTGAAGTGCGGCACCCAAAACTGGACACAGTTCTCCAACTGTGGCCTGACCAATGTTGCATAGAGGGGGAGCATCACCTCCCTCAGTCTGTTGGTCATGCATCTGCTAATACACGACAAGGTGCGATTGGCTTTGTTGATGGCCTCCTTACGCTGCCGGCTCATATTCATCTTGGAGTCAACTATAACTCCAAGATCTCTCTGAGCTGCTGAGGAGGTCATCTCCCAACCTGTAGGTGTGCTGGGTATTCCCCCTTCCTAGGTGGAGTACCTTACATTTATCTTTGTTGAACTGCATCCTATTTCATTCTGCCCATTGATCCAACCTGTCCAGGTCGACCTGTATCTGCTCCCTGCCCTCTGGTGTGTTAACTTTGCCCCATAACTTGGTATCATCTGTGAACTTGGAGAGGGTGCTCCAAGTCCAAGTCGCTGATGAATATATTAAATAACACTGGTCCAAGGACTGAACCCTGTGGGACCCCACTGCCCATCTCCTTCCAGGCCGGGAACGACCTGTCCACCACCACTCTCTGGGTGCGGTCCCTAAGCCAGTTGGCCACCCACCTGACTGTGTAGGCGTCCGCTCCACAGTCTGTTAGCTTCCCTATGAGAATAGGATGCAAAACTGTGTTGAAGGCCTTCCTAAAATCCACATAGCTGACATCAGCCTCAGCTCAGGAACGTATCCAGCTCAGGTTACCTAAAGAGATAGGGTAAGGTGTATACCCTCTGCAGTGCCCACATTAACCAAATTATCAAAGAGCAGAGTTTTTGGGGAGAAAGAGAGGTGGCCTTCTGCCACAAGACTAATCTGAAATTCTTGGTCAACAACTAGAAAGGGCTTGGCCCGGCCATTACGCACACAACAACAGCATAGTTATTTGGTGCAGCTGTCCAGGTCTAGCCACATGGGCCCTGGGGGGGTCATCACCCTCCCTGCTCTCCTCCTGGGCTGCGTGAGCCCTGGTCACAGCCTGCCCTTCCTCAGTGCGGGCTCAGGACTAGAAGGAGGCAGTGGTGCAGGGGCAGCTGAGGGAGGGCCTGGGAGTTGCCTTTCCTCCCAGGACAGAAGTACAGGGATGTGGTGCTGCTGCCCATTACTAGGACAGGACACCCTGTGCTATGGTGCTCCCAGGCACTGGGATGACACCAACACTTTAATGCTGATATTAAAGTGGGGAATGGGCATTTATTGCTGAGAGCAAGGCAAGGGACTCTGATGGTAACAAAAAAAAAAAAAGAATTGAGGGAGGGCAGGGGCTTCAAGCAATTATGCAGCTGAGCAAACAGATGAGCTGAGGACATTTGGTGGCTATCACATGAGATGCTGTTTCCTGATGGCAGTCTGGAGCAGATGAGGGTGGCCTTACTCTGACTGACCCGCCCTAGATGGTCCACTCAGTATTAGCCCCAGGAGGCAGGGCTCTGCATGACCCCCCACACTGGACTGAGTCTACCTGACTGTCCAGGTAGCCCAATTAGGAATAACCCCTGGGTCACCTGCCTCAGCATGCATCTGCCTAGTCCACCTCTGGCCCCAAACAGTTAAAGACTTAACACAGACACACTGAACTATACAGGCTTCATCTTTTCTCTCTTTCCTTTCTTAGTATTTTGTTTGCTGTGTTTGGTCTGGTTTACTACAAGGAAAGATGGCACAGCTGACAGGTTCCCTGCAGGCTGGGTCCAGTGTTGTAGGGGGGATAATTCGGAGGGTGACACCAAGGAGCATCATGTGCTTGGGGAATTTTGCAACAGCTGCCATCTACCAAGGAATGGCACCCCCCACCCCGGTCCCCAGAGTCTGTGCCAATCTGATCCTGGGATAATATTTCTTCCTCACCCCAATTCACATCGTGCCTGCAAGCAGCAATACTGTATACAGCACACAACCCCCACCTCCCGAAGCTTGGGGGACATAGCCACCACTGGCCAGTTGTGCTGAGCCCTCAGTCCTCCTCAAGGGGAGGGTGAAGCTAGGGCCCAGGTACCACAACCTTCTCCTCTACCCAGGCCTAATGGCTCTCATTTTGAGCTGGAGCAGCAGAACTCAATGGGTATGAGCCAAGGGGCTCCAAAGAGGGGTAAAGCAACAGAGAGCAAAAGGGCTCCAGGAAGTGACCCCAGCATATGGAGCAGAGGGCACTGCAGGGACCATCTCCCTTACACTGCCTCCATACAGCCTTAGGGGGCTGTATTTGGCTGCGGGCCATATTTTACCCACTCCTGCTTTGGCAGAGGGAGAACCAGGATTTTACAATGGCAGCTGTGGGCGCAATGACTGATGCTGCAGGGCTGGCTTCACCCCCTCTCCTAGCCTCTTCCTGTCCTCCCTTCTGCCATGGGGCAAGCGGACCGCACCACAGGAGCATCAGTCTGGGACTTTAAGTCCCTAAAATAGGTGAGAATTCTCCACACTTCCCCTTCCTGCTCAGAGTTAAATCCCCTCTCCTCACTTTCCCCCTCTCCTCCACCTCCCACTGCTGCAGCTGCTGCCCCTGCTGTCCTGGGCAGGAGGGTAGCTCCAGTGCTGCTCCAGGCAGACTGCATGGGAGCTAGGCTCAGCCCAGTATAGCAAGGGCATCAGGCAAGCAGGTTTCCTCCTTCCCTGTATCTGTTCCTGATCTGGTGTGAAACACCCATGGGGAACAGGCGGAGGGGCAGGGGTAGGCACCCTACCCAACCTGCCCAGCTGCCAGCACAGCCTGGCTGGTACAAGATAGACCTTCAGTTAGCCCTAGGACAGTGGGGACATTGGCAGGGGAGGGGAGGCGACAGGGAGCAGATGTGTCTCTGTGCACAGAAGGGAAGGGAGCAGGGTATTCTTATATTTTTCAGGGAATTCAAAATGTCCCCAGCTGCTTCTCCTGCCATGTGGTCAGACAGGGGGGTGCAATTGCACCACTACACCCCCTCTGGATTTGCCCCGGCTTAGGGTACTCACCCATTCCCCCACAGAGGGGTTGAATATCCTGCTCTCCCACTTCTCAGCAAAAGGCTTTAACCAACAGACCAGAAAGGGGGGCATTACCCAAGCCCCTGCCAGCCCTCTTTGTGAAGCTGCCTCCTCCCAGCTCATGAGGCCACGTGAAAGACCAAACCAGTACAGGTGAGGCTGAGTGAGATGGATGTTCCTCTGTAAGGAAGCAGGCCTGGGGGTCTGTCCTGGACACTTGTTCCCTATGGCCAGTAACTCCACCTCTGTCCTCCGTGCATTTTCTCCAGTGTCTCGGGAATGGGAGGGGCAGTGGCTCAACTTCCAAAAGCAGCCTTGCAAGGGGAGGGTCCAATGCCTGACCTATGGCCTGATGGCTGCAGCACAGTGGTGGCCCCTTGAAGAGACAGAGGCTCAACCCTGGCTAGGAATGATATTGGTCCCAGAAGCTGGGTCTTTCCTTTCTTTGGCAACCAGCAGGTTGCCCCTCAGCTACTGGGCTGAAACATGGGAAGGCCCTCCTCCTTTTCCCCTCCAGCAATGAGCACCTACTGCTCATGTTCTTCTGCCAGGCTGAAGTGTGTGACTTACACTCACCCAGGGTAACGCGCGTACAGCTCCATGCACCTGCCCAGCTAGAATGATGCCTACTGCACATGCTAAACTGCATGGGGCCTTGAAAGGCAAACGGTGAGTCAGGGCCACAAATGGCTGTTATGTGGTTGGGTGAATGCCATTTGGGCTGATGAAGTAAAATAGGATTGTGCCCAAAAGCATGCACACGGACAGCCCCCACAGAGCAGCTGACTCTAAGAATCCACATCCCAGCCTCCCCTCACAGTCACTTCTCCCTGGAGCCGTAGCCCACAGACAGTCTGGGCAGCTCTGCAAGGACCTGGAGAAAAGAAACAAAAGAGCAAAAGAAAAGTGTCTGCAACTAGCTGTGGGCAGCACAAAGCTGGCAGAAGTCCAGGAGTCACAGCAGGATAGTCTGTCCCAAAGGGTCAGTATCACGGAAGGAACTGGGACAGAAGTCAGCCCATATCCCCACTTCAGGCCTAGACTGAGACCACCTTGTTCCAGTCCTGGCCCCAGGAGATGCTGCCAGTGGTCTGGACTCCAACCAGGGCCTCGCTTTTATCCCCTTTCTAAACTTCTGTCTCCCCTGAGCACTCAGGCTTCCCTTCTGGGACCAGCTTCCCAAGCATCCATGTCAACCACCCCTTGGATCCCAGCCTGTAAAGCCTCGTGGGTAGGGCAGTCTCCTGCACCCACCTGCAAACCATTACAGCAACTAAGAGAGAAGAAGACCTTTACCTGCAGATCTCTCCTCACTGCTGGAGGAAGTTGCCTTTCCATGCAATGTTTTCACCTTCTGTTGACCAGGCCAGCCTCATTGCTGGCCTCTCCAGGCTGTCGTCCTTATCCAGGTCCTGATGTCTGATGGGTGGAAATGCTTGGTCTTTTCCTTCCTGGTGTTGACTGCTCTCACCTTCTGGCTGCTCAGGGTCTACAAAGAACTCAGAGTCCTCCCTGCTCTCAGCCTTCTCGCTGCCAAGCTCTGCCACGTCCCAGAGCAGCTCGCCTTCCTCCGTGCTCCTGTGCACAGTGACTGTGACTTTGAAGATGCCCCAGTCCATGTCCAGGCTGATCTCCTCAGCAGAGGCAGGAGCCGTCATAAAGCCACAGGCAGTCGAGGTCCTTGGGCTCTAAATCAGTGGCATAGAAGTCGGCATCGTCCTCTCCAACTCTGCAGAGACAGCAGAGACCTGTGATCAGTGCACAGGTGATGCTCCCCTGACTCCTCACCAAGCTGCAGGGGTAGGTGTGTGCTCAAGATGGGGAGGGGCAGGAAGTGCCCCCTTGTGCAGAGACTGCAGAGGGGTGATCAGGGAAGGATGGGCGAGTGTGTTTCTTGGAGCAGATCAGACCAAGCCCTGGTCACTGCTTCCCTTGTCTCCGTGTGGTGAGAACAACTCCCCCTCACTCAGTGCCCCCAGCCCGTCCACTCCCAGCCCAGCCGGGCTCTTGCAGCCACCACCTCCTGCTGCCGGCAGCAGCGGGTCAGGGCCTCCCAAAGGGAGCGCCAGCACCCATGCAGTGTCATGGGGCTTCATTTCTTCCTTGCTCCGTCCCTTGCTCTACAGCCGCTGTCGCTCCCAAAGTCGCTGTTGTGTCAGCGGTCTCAGGTTGAACGATGATAGAGGGACAGTTGGGGGCATCAGTTGCCCACAGTTACCCCGCTCCAGGTCATCACTGCACATTATGACCTCAGAGACCCCTCGGCCAACCCTCAGCCTCTGCTCCAGGTCATTTGCATTCCGATACATCCTTGGCTGAGTTTCACCTGTGAGTGTTTGCCCGGGGCAGGGAGGCTGAGGCAGGCAGGGGGTTCAGTGGTCAGTGGTGCTGAGCACCCGCAGGCCAATGTTAGTGGACTCTGCGCCATGGAGCATTAGGCTTAGAGACCCTCCTTGGTAGTGTGGGTTGGAAGAGGAGAAGCAGAGCAAGGCTCTGACCCCAGTGTGCTTGTTGAGACTGTCTAGTCCTTGGGCCATCCAGGCCTTCCCACCATCCTCATCTCTTTGCCACCCGGCCTCATCCAACCAGGGGAGAGAATCCTCTCTCCACATCCCTGGGCTTGCACAGAGCACAGGGTGACACCCTGAGGGATATGCTATCCCAGCACACAAGAAATAGTCCTGCCCTGGACCTGTTGGGTCCTTTCCCAGAACCAGACATGTCTTAGCCTCTGAGCTCTGCCTGGAGAAATCTTCGTGCCCCATGTACATGCAAAGAGGCCTTCGACTCTGCCCACCGGGCACCTCTGCTCTGGACATGCTGACTCAAGACAGGGTAGTGGAGCCCTCATTGCTTCCTGAATCATTCCCCACTGGTCATTAAGGCTACAATTAGTTCTGGTTCTTTTCCCTCATGGATGAGAGCCATTTTCCCAGTAATAGATACAAGAGCTGAGGGGAGGATTTGGAAAGGTAAAGAAAAGTGCTTAAGAAGAAAGGGCATCAATGGAGCAGGGAGTCTGGTCCTTTATAGTATTTCCATTTTGGAGTTGTGGGGACACAGGGGACCTTGGCCCCCACCGTTCTATAGTCTCTCCTTTCTAGAAAAAGCCACATCCTGCAACCTTTTGGCAGAGGCTGCATTTTCTAGCTTCCTCCCCATGCTTGCTGGCCTTATGCCTGCTTTGCCAACTTTGTTTGAGTCTGCAAGACTTATTTGCCTTGGCCTTCCCAACCTCTCACTCCTGGTATGATGTCAAGCAGGTAAAGCAGACTCCCTACCTCCCTCTGCTCCCTTCCACTCCCCTCCAATCCCAGCCCAGCCCAGCACCTACCTCCTTGCACTCCACCCAAAGGGCAGGAGAGGACATCCCTGAAGGAGCTCCAGCTCTTTCCCTTCAACCTGAACTTTAGCATCCAACTGTTTGACCCCTGGCTCAGGTAGAGGGAGATCCCACTGGGATAAAATCAGTACTAAGAATGGCGGTTGTTGGTGGCTGTGTCCCCTGGTAACTCTGTTCTGGGGCTTTGTGACTCAATAATGCAAGTCAACAGACACCAGTGCACAGCCACTGTGACATCAGAGCCCTAAAAAGCCAACAATAGGGAGAAATCCCTGTGTGTGTGGCAGGCACTTCAAGATATTGGGTTTAAAGAAAGGGGATTAGAGAGATGGGGTACTAGTGGTATGAAGAATGCAAGACACTTCTCCTGCGCTGATATTTAAAAAATCCCTGAATCCTTGTTACTCTCAGCTCATTCTGGGCTCTAGAGCTCCCCTCCCCTTAGTTTTATTTGGGTCAGGTATACTGCAACAGTCAGGATCCAAAATCTGGTATGTGAAACAGATCTGTGGTGCACTTCAGAGCTCCCCAGAACCACAAATTGTCAAAGGATGCTCCTTCATCGAGTCCCATGTACTTCATTTCCCAGCAACCATTTACCCAAGAATTCCTCACACATAACAACATGGCACCAAACTGGCAACACCAAGATCCGCTCCCTTCCAGTGTACCACGGGTAAAAGCAGAGGACACAACAGCACTGATAAGGCCCTGCCTGTGCAGTGGCAGGGAAGTAACTGGTTAATGTATGTTCAGAAGATCCTAGGATAAGGACAAATTTTCACACTATAGAGCTGTGCTTCTCAACTTTCTTTGACTCAAGATACCTCTTGATACACTTGAGCCCCCTTCTCCCCCCACCTCTTGGAAAATGCCAGCTCTTAGTTATCCTTTGTTTCTGGAGTACAGGAAGATAACAGAGCAAATCTTCTGTTGCAGAGAGCTCAGAAAGGCCACCACAACTTAGAATGACGCTATATAATTTTATTTGAATTGTCTGGGTTTATCTTATGTTTTGTATGCAGGAGTTTGCATACTTGATGGTGTTAATTTTGTGCAGCACTCCACATTACCCTTAAAGGGATCGCAGAGCACCCCAGGGTGCTGTAGCACATTGCCTGACAATCACTGCTATAAGAGAAGGCAGGATCCCTCACAGTTCTTGCCAATCTGCTGGGGCATAGGGGGAAGTGACTATCACATACTGAGGTCTGAAGGCCATGTCAAACCAGGCTGCTTTCTGAAAGAGCTAGATGTTCTGGTCAGGTGTCTAAACCACGATAGACCAACACGAGGCTGTTTGGTCCATAAAGCGCCACCTGAACGTAGCGTGGTTTTTCAGAAGTGCAGGGCCCTTCCCTGCTCCCAGTCTGACCTCAATGGGAGCAAGAGCCAGCCTTTCATGTGACTAAAGCCCTGCAGCCCCGTATTTGCCTCCAGTAGTCTGTTGCTGTCTTGCTAATTGAGAAAGAGGGGGACACATTCCCTGATCATACTCTTCCTGGTGGGAAAGTGAAAATAGCAGCAGCATTTGGGGGTGAATTTCAAGCACATTTCTACTTGGCATTTGCTGCCTCCCATTACTAGTGTGCCCAGGAAGCTCTGACCCAGCCTCATGGGGCACGGGGGAATCGGGTGGCATGTAGCTGTACCAAGCTGCCACTCCCCATGCCTGTACCCCCTCAACAGTCATCCCTGCTGCTCTCTCTTGCCTGTGCTTGTCTTGCTGCACAGGGGCCTGGTATCAGCAGTGAGGTCAGGCACAGGCAGCTTGAGATTTGCAGCCCATGGGGACAAAAGATTGCCAGCCCTTGCCAGCCCTTGCCTTAGAGGACTGCATGCTTAGCCATGCTTAGCCAGTCCCCTCATGTTTTCCCTATGATGTGGGCAAATTTGTGGGGTCAGAGAAAATTGCTGTGGATCTCAGTCAATGAGCTATCAGAAAGCAAATTATTTGGAGAGAGAGCCTGAGGATTGGCTGAGAGTCAGTGATGTCATAATGCCACCAGGGAGTTGGAAGGTGGCCATGGTTACTAGGTCACAAAGCCAGAGTCCAGGGTGGGCTGGACACAAGGTTGGATTATGCTGCTTCAGTTTCTTGGCCTTAGAGAGGCTCCCGGTTCATACAAGATTCCTGCTGAGGGATGGTTTTGAAGAGATCATCTTCACAGGCAGGTTTGAGACATCCAGCTGGATATAGGAAAACCTTTCCTGATTGTGAATGGAAAGAAGTCCTGGAAGCAGTGACCTTGTTCCAGAGCTCAGGGAGAGAAAGATGAGAGGGGTCAGAACACATTTCCTGTAGCAACCATGCCTAAAATTCTCCACTCTCATGGGAGTGCAGCTGACTTGATACATTTTCCAAGAAAACTTCCTATGAGATTAGAGGCTCCACATGCCACTTCCTTCAGAGACTTGGGATGGGATTCCCTGGGCCTTGGCCTGGAAAGCATGGAGCTCTGTAGTGATCACCAGGTGCAATAAATTTGAGCATATGTGAATGAGAAGAACAAAAAAGCAAGTTTTATTTGTGCAGCAGTGGACAAGCCTCTGCAGTCCTCGAGTCCTTTTAACTGTCTGACCTGAGTGCCCATCTCCCAACTTCCAACCTCCATTATCTTCCAGGTAAGGGAGCATTTCAAATTACAAGAAGCTCTTTGGGGGGTTTTTCCTCCCTGAATATGGTGGTTTCCATTTCCGTACGCGCATTTCCATGAGGTGTCCTGTCTTCGTTTTCAGCCATTTTCCAATTAAGCGAGTTGCTGCCTATTCCCACCACCCTCCACCAAGGCATTTCTGTCCTTCACTTCAGTAGCTTCAACCCAGGCTGGTGGCAAGCTGCATCCTGTGTAGGTCTGCCTTCATGAGCAGGGCACCACGGGGAGCCTTGAGGAAACAACTACTAAAGAGAGTCCTGAGAGGCAGCAGCCCCTGGGCAAAGCCCTATGCATCTAACACAAATATTAGTGGCCAGCAGGAGCTCCCACTGGGGTTGAGGTTTCTGGCAGCCAGGTACCACAGAGGTGTTCCAGTTCCCCTCTCTAGACCTTTCTTTTCTGCCTCTTAAAAATCATCCCAGTGCATCAGGAAGAGTTGGGGCAGGTTAGAAGGATCAAAGCAACTAGGTTCTCATGGTGTTCTGTCTAGCGTAAAGGGCAGGTGGATCAGATCTTGGTGCCCACAGACCTCCCTTCCAAAACAGTGAGGTTTGTAGACACACAAATGTGAATGGAAAATGGCACAAAAGTCACCGAAAGGCCAGCATTACTTGCGAGCTGTGGCAAGGTCTGCAATAAAGTGGCCCTCAGTTCCTGCATAAAGACGGGGAATATGAGGAGCAGGAGAGACTCTGGATGGGTGTTACTCTTTGGATGGTGTTGCAATTGGCCAACAGATCCTATGGAGTGAGCTGCTTATAAGTACAAGTCCCAACAGTGGGTTTAGGCATATACCCGTTACCTACTACTTGTAGAACTGCTCAAATCCCAAGGGCCTCCTGTTGAAAAAAAAGAAAAAAGAAAAAAAGAAAGCACTCGTGGGGCACTGGCCAGGTACCAGAGGATTGAAAAGGGCCAATGTGGTCCCCATTTACAAGAAGGGAAGAAAAGAGGACCCCGGCAATTGTAGGCCAGTCAGTCTTACCTCAGTCCTTGGGAAGACCTTTGAGAAAATTATCAAGAAACACATCTGCAAGGGCCTAGCAGAGGAGGTAATACTCAGGGGCAACCAACATGGGTTCATTGAGGGCAGGTCCTGCCTGACTAACCTGGTTCCTTTTTATGATCAGGTCACAAAGTCCTTAGACGAGAGTGTCAGGGTGGATGTCATCTTCCTGGACTTTAAGAAGGCCTTTGACACAGTTTTCCACCACATTCTCTTAAAAAAACTTGGTGACTGTGGCACTGATGCCTACACAGTCAGATGGGTGGCAAATGGGCTAGGTGGTGAACAAGTTGTTTTCAACCTGGAGGTATGTGGGCAGTGGAGCCCCCCAGGGCTTGGTCCTGGGGCCTGTACTGTTCAACATCTTTATCAACTATCTGGATGTCAGTGTGGAAAGCACACTGTCCAAATTCGCTGACAACACCAAGTTGTGGGGTGAGGTTGGCACACTGGAGGGGAGGGACAGAATCCAGCTAGATCTAGACAAATTACAGAGATGGGCAGATGAGAATAGGATGGAATACAATGCAGAAAAGTGCAAGGTCTGCATCTAGGGAGAAGGAACCAGCAACACACCTATAGGCTAGGGAACACCCTTCTTGTCAACATGGTGGCAGAAAGGGATCTTGGAGTCATTTTTGACTCCAGGATGAACATGAAAAAAAGGGAGGAAGGAGGACCCAGGAAACTATAAGCCAGTTAGTCTTACCTTGATCCTGGGTAAGCTTTTTGAGAGAGTTATCCTGGCTCATGTCTGTGAGGGGCCAGCAGGGGAGATTGTGCTTAGGTGCAACCAACGTGAGTTCATTAGAGGCAGGCCCTGTCAGACCAACCTGGTGGCCTTCTATGACCAGGTCACAAAATCTTTAGATGCAGGGGTAGCAGTGGACGCAGTCTTTCTGGACTGGTAATGGGGATTTTTTTTGCATTTATGAAGAAGTCAGGGCTATTAGAATATGACTTAAGGACACAAAAGAGAGCATCAATATTTAAGACCAGGAAAAGTAGTGATGTGGGAACTGTAACGGAGTCACACCCTGGTACTGCAGGGGGGACATGGGATGGGACTGCAGGGCAAGTTCCCTTGAAGGCAAAGACTTCCAGAGCCAGAAGGGCAAAAGGCCGCAGCTGAGAGAAAACTGCAGAGCCGCCCCTTCTGAGGGCGGAATGCTGTTCAGGAGGACCAACCACCTGGGCAGGCCTGCATGGAGGGAATCAGGTGATTGGAAAAAGGGGAGGGCTCAGAGCCATGAAAACAACTCCCCCCCAGCCAGCAAGGGAAAAGAAGTTAGGCGGGGAAGCCTGGAGGAATGATACCTGAGGGGAGAGAAAAACCACCCTGGAAGCTGACTGGTTGGACCCTGGGGCACACAGGGAGTGACCCCAAAGGCAAAGGGGCTGCTACAGTGGGGAGCAGTGTGAGTGTTTTTTTTGTGTGTGGGTAGCGGGCATCAGGGAAAAATTTATGTTTGGGGACTTTGTGTGGTGGCCCAAAGGGCCAGACAATCAAAAAAAGAGACATCTCTGTTGTTAACAACATGTGGTAAAGACTCAGCTATAAAGGGTGACGTGGAGGCTGCATAGCAGAGAGCTGGCACAAAGGCCTGTGCTGTATTGACCCTTAGTGGGTCAGGATCACTAGTTTCAAGGCCTGGGACCTGCAGGGCAGTGGTGACTGAGAGCCTGCAGCCTGGCCCAGAGGCAGACTCATTTGCCTGCAGAGCTGAAGTTTTGGGACCCAGCAGGGACACAAGTGGGGTTGGGGCTGGGAGGAGCCTTGCAGGCTGTAGGACAGAGGTACTTGGAAGGATGGTCAGTGCCTCTCACAATAGAGTTGAGATTAGATGGCAGAGGAAGAGGCTATCTAGATGAGAGGTTAGCATGGAGGTCATAAAGAAAAGGGGAAACTAGAGGTGTGCTAATGGTGGGGCTAGGTGTGTGATAGGATGCAATGGACAGCTGAAAGGAGCTGACAATCAAAGACAGGAAGTGGCTAAAATAGGCAGGTAGGGGAAGGAATGGTAAAACTGGAGAACTGCAGCCTTAACAACCTTATGGTCCGATAGCTGGGGAACAGGCTCCATGGTCAGATCCAGGGAGTGATAGTTGATGGAACCGAGTTAACATGGTGCATGGTGACCAGTGGTGTCCCCCAGGGCTCAGTAATCTTTAATATATTCATAAATAATCTGGATTCGGGTGTCAGAAGCAGACTGGCTAAATTTGGAAATGACACCAAATTATGGGGAAGTGCGGTCACACTAGAGGATAGGCTGGCAATTCAGGCCAACCTGAACAGGCTCTCAAGGTGGACAGATCAAAACCTGATGACATTCAACATGGAGAAATGCAAGGTGCTGCACTTCAGGAGAAAAAACCCACATCATACTTATAGACTCAGCAGTGCTACATTCGCTAGCACCACAACTGAAAGAGACTTGGGGGTCATGTTTGACCACAAGATGAACGTGAGCCACCAATTCGATGCCACAGCCGGCAAAGCAACTGAAACTTTGGCCTTCATCTACCAATGCATCTCAAGCAAGACCCAAGAAGTCATCCTCCCACTTTACTCGGCCTGGGTGAGGTGCAGCTGGAGTACTGCATCCAATTCTGGGCTCCACACTTTAGAAAGGGTGTGGAGAAGGTTGAGAGCATCCAGAGGATAGCCATGCACATGATTAGAGGTCAAAAGAACAGGCTTTATGAGAATGTTCAGCCTGGAGAAGTGAAGGCTCAGGGGTGACTTGGTGGCAGCCTAAAATATATAAGGGGTGTGCATCAGGAACTGGGAGAACCTCTGTTCACCAGGGCACCCCAAGAGAAGACAAGGTCTAATGGTCACAAACTGCTGGAAAACTGTTTTAGACTGGACATAAGGCAAAACTTCTTTACCGTTTGAGTCTCCAGAGTCTGGAATAGACTCCCCACCAGAAGTGGTGCTAGCACCTACTCTGAATACCTTTAAGAAATGCTTGGATGCTTATCTTGCTGGGGTGATCTGACTTCAGCTGACTTCTTGCCCCTTAGGCAGGGGGCTGTACCCAATGATCTCACAAGGTCCCTTTCAGCCCTAATGTCTATGAAATCTATGAATAGGAGAGACAGAGAGATGGGTGGACAGATGGATGGAAGTGTGCTACAAAGGACCAACTCACAGGATCCTAATAAATTCTAGTTTATTGGACGGGATGTGAAGTTACCAATAAAACCATAAATGTAAACTTTGAGTTATGGGTGGTACTGGGCACCTTAGCACATACATGCACACATGCACTTACTCATTCAAACCCGTGTCATTCAAACCTATGTAGTATAGTAGCTGCTGTAGTGATTGTGAGAGCAGTGGTGTCAATATATCTACCTGTCTGAGGCCCTGGAGTCTGCTGTTGATGGTCAGCTTCTTTCAAGGTGATGTCATCTCCAGAAGGAGATCACCTGCTTGTCCTTCTGTCTTGGTAGGTCAGGTGCTGGATGAGAGGGCGCCACTGAGGGTCACGCTTTGCTGCCTTTTATCCCTTTCTGGCAGACTTGTGTGATCCCCCAGCATCATCTTGGCTACCCAATCCAGAGGTTGCTGTCCCACGTAGCTCTTGAGTAGTACCCGACAGCTGTTAGTCACAGGGTTCTCTGCCTGCTGGTACCTGAAGTTTCAGGAGTCCACCCTTGACTTATTGACTTAATGGCTGTATTGTTATGGGTTACAGGAATAGTCCATAGGTTGAGTGCTCAGTTCCAGGAATCAGTTCTTTAGCTTGATTAGCTTAAAATGGAGTTCCTTTGGCTAGGCTATTCTCTATTGATGATCATCATTCACTCGCATTCATTCAACAGATTTTATCACTTTACAATTACAATTTCAATGCAGTTTTAATAATGGGTCAGGGTGTAACTTCATTCTACAGGGTGTACATTCCTTAAGAGTTTAAAAGTATAAAATACAAAATGCCATGGTAAAGATGAGACAGATGAAATATGATAATGTACTGTGAGAAATATATAAAAATGCAGTGAAGTAGTGAAGATCAAAGGCTACTGGGGACAGTAAGTGAGTTCATAGATTCATAGATGCTAGGGTCGGAAGGGACCTCAATAGATCATCAAGTCCGACCCCCTGCATAGGCAGGAAAGAGTACTGGGTCTAGATGACCCCAGCTAGATGCTTATCTAACCTCCTCTTGAAGACCCCCAGGGTATGGGAGAGCACCACCTCCCTTGGGAGCCTGTTCCAGACCTTGGCCACTCTAACTGTGAAGAAGTTCTTCCTAATGTCCAGTCTAAATCTGCTCTCTGCTAGCTTGTGGCCATTATTTCTTGTAACCCCCAGGGGTGCCTTGGTGAATAAAACCTCACCATTTCCCTTCTGTGCCCCCG
The DNA here is from genome assembly GCF_030867095.1 of Alligator mississippiensis. Taxonomy (NCBI): domain Eukaryota; kingdom Metazoa; phylum Chordata; order Crocodylia; family Alligatoridae; genus Alligator; species Alligator mississippiensis. The sequence goes on from NC_081824.1 coordinate 230,956,196, forward strand.
TGATGAACTTATAGGCAGCCACAAGGTCGCCTCTCAACCTTCTCTTGCGGAGGCTGAAGAGGTCCAGGTGCCTGTCTCTCCTCATAGGGCTTGGCCTGCAAGCCCTTAACCATACGAGTTGCCCTTCTCTGGACCCTCTCCAGGTTATCCACATCCCTCTTGAAGTGCAGCACCCAAAACAGCACACAGTATTCCAACTGCGGTCTGACCAGCGCCCGATAGAGGGGAAGTATCACCTCCTTGGATCTGTTCGTCATGTATCTGCTGATGCACGATAAAGTGCCATTAGCTTTTCTGATGGCTTTGTCACACTGACGACTCATGTTCATCTTGGAGTCCACTAGGACTCCAAGATCCCTTTCCGCTTCCGTTCCACCAAGCAGGTCATTCCCTAGGCAGTAGGTATGCTGGACATTTTTCCTCCCTAGGTGCAGCACTTTGCATTTCTCCTTGTTGAACTGCATTCTGTTGTTTTCCGCCCATATGTCCAACCTGTCCAGGTCTGCTCCGGTGTGTCCACTTCTCCCCACAGTTTTGTGTCATCCACAAACTTGGACAGAGTACACTTCACTCCCTCGTCCAAGTCGCTGATGAAGACATTGAAGAGTATCGGTCCAAGGACCGAGCCCTGCAGGACTCCACTGCCCACACCCTTCCAGGTCGATACCGACCCATCCACTACGACTCTCTGGGTGCGACCCTCTAGCCAATTTGCCTCCCACCGGACTGTGTAGTCATCTAAGTCACAGCCTCTTAACATGTTTACCAGTATGGTGTGGGATACCATATCAAAGGCCTTCCTGAAGTCTCAGTATACGACATCAACCCGTACTCCTGCGTCCAGGCGTTTTGTAACCTGGTCATAAAAAGAGACTAGATTAGTCAGGCATGATCTACCTGCTACGAACCCATGCCGGTTCCCCCTCAGCATAATTTGTCCTGCCGGGCTCTCGCAAATGTAAGCCTTGATAATTTTTTCGAAGACTTTGCCTAGGATGGAGGTGAGACTGACTGGCCTATACTTGCCTGGGTCCTCCTTCCTCTCCTTCTTGAAAATGGGGACCACATTGGCCCTTTTCCAGTCCTCCAGGACCTGGCCCGTGTGCCACGAGTGTTCAAGTGAGCACGAGTTAGGTGAGCACAGGATATATGTACAGTCTTTGCAATGGATATTTTAGTTCTTTTGTTTTCTTTAGTGACACTGAGCTTAACTGACATGTAGATGTAGTTTCTAGGTTTCTCCTAGGGGCTTAGGTGTCTCTCTACTAATGCTAGAAGTATGGGAAACAAGCAGGAGGAACTTGCACTCCTGCTTGCAGACAAAGATCTCAACCTGGTTGGTCTAACAGAAACCTGGTAGAACCATACCCATGACTGGGCAGTGGGCATTGAAGGCTACAGGCTAAACAGGCAGGATAGATTGGGGAAAAAAGGGGTTGCTCTATACATTAGGGAACATTATACATCTTCTGTAATGAAGGTGGGGACAGAAGAAGGACAAATCAAAGTCCTATGGATCAGATTACAAGGGGGTAGGAGTGAAAGGGACTTGGTAGTGGGGGTCTACTGCAGACCCCCATATCAGGAGGAAGAGTTAGACCTAGAATTCCTGAAACAGCTCTCAAAGGCAATACTCTCAAAAGACCTAGCTGTCCGGGTAATTTAGGTCACCCATGACATCTGCTGGGAGGAGCAGTCAGCCAGGTCTGCCCGTTCACGTAATTTCTTAACCTGCATATAGGACCTGCATCGTACATGAGGTATGCAGTTCCACTAGGGGAGATGCCTTACTTGACTTGGTGCTGGCCTCAGGGGAGGACTTAGTGGGGGATCTCCAGGTACAAGGTAACCTAGAGGATAGTGACCACCAGTTGATAGGATTCCAAAGGACTGGAAAGGGGACAGTGTGGTCCCTATTTTCAGGAAGGGGAGGAAGGAAGACCCGGGTTATTACAGTCCAGTTAGCCTCACCTCTATTCTTGTCAAGACCTTAGAAAAAATCATAAAGGATCACATTTGCAGGGGGCCAGTGGGTAACACAATTTAAGAGCAACCAGCATGGGTTTATAGCAGGCAGATCCTGCCTGACTAACCTGGTCTCTTTTTATGACCAGGTCACAAAGTGCTTAGATGCAGCAATGGAAATAGATATTATTTACCTGGATTTTAAAAAGTCTTTTAACACAGTGTCACACCCAATTCTTACGAGCAAACTGAGTAGCTGTGATGTGGATTTTTTCATAGTAAGGTGGGTGAAAAACTGGCTTATGGGGTGCACCCAGAGAGTGGTGGTGGATGGGTCAGTTTCTCCCTGGAAGGATGTGGGTAGTGGTGTCCCCCAAGGCTCTGTCCTTGGACCAGTGCTGTTTAATATCTTCATCAGTGATTTGGACGAAGGTGTTGAAAGTACCTTGTCCAAATTTGCAGATGACACTAAACTATGGGGTACAGTTAACACGCTGAAGGGCAGGGAGCGAATTTAGGCAGATTTGGACAGACTGGGGAAGTGGGCAGATCAGAATAGGATGCAATATAACAAGGATAGATGCAAGGTGCTGCACCTGGGGAGAAAGAATCTCCAGCACACCTATAGCCTGGGGGGTACCATTCTGAGTACCACAGCAGTGGAAAGAGATCTTGGAGTCCTGGTTGACATAAAAATGAACATGAGTTCCCAGTATAACAAGGCAATAAGCAAGGCTAACCACACTCTTTCTTGCATCAGCAGGTGCATCATGAGCAGGTCTAGGGAAGTGATAATCCCCCTCTATGTGGCACTGGTGAGGCCACAGATGGAGTACTTTGTCTGGTTTTGGGCACCGCACTTCAAGAGGGATGTGGATGACCTTGAGAGGGTTCAGAGGAGGGCCACTCGTATGGTTGAGGGCCTGCAGGTAAGACCCTATGAAGACAGACTGAGGGACCTGATCTCTTCAGCCTCTCCAAGGGAAGGCTGAGAGGCGATCTTGTGGCTGCCTACAAACTCATCGGGGGGGGTCATCAGGGAATAGGGACACTCTTTTTACCAGGGCACCCCTAGGGGTTACCAAAAATAATGGCCTCAAACTGAAGGAGAACAGATTTAGATTGGACATAAGGAAGAAATTATGGTAAGGGTTGCCAAAATATGGAACGGGCTTCCAAGGGAGGTGGTGCTTTCCCTTACCTTGAGGTGTTCAAGAGGAGATTAGACAGGCAGCTGGCTGGGGTTACTTAACCCCAGTTCTCTTTCCTGCCTGGAGCAGGAGGTCGGACTCGATGATCTACCAGGTCCCTTCCAACTCTAGAAATCTATGAATCTACAGAAAGCCACTTCAGCTTTCTGGCTGGCTCTGAGCCATGCCACACCCATGCAATGAGTATGCTAGGTCTTTGCCAATACTTAGAAGGAAAAGAAATGCACAAAATGAGGGGCATTTTGGCAAGAAGGGGCTTCTGTTATATCCATGTCCAGAAGTGAAATGTAGACGGGGGGCTTTCTTCCACAGAAGGATGCATGGATCTGATCTTACACATCATGCTGGAGAAGTGGTTGCCTCCAAATTGTGTCAGACAGGTGGAGATAAGCTGGAGTCCATTAGACTGGCCTGTGCCTTGGCTTCTCCACCTCTCACTTTTGGTATGTCATCATCAGGCGGTTGAGGCACATTCCACACCTCCCTCTTCTCTCCTTTTCACTCCCTTCAATCTCAGCCCTCCCCCCCCCCCCCCCAAGACCCACCTCTTCTTTTTCCAAGCAGATCAAGAGGTGAGGACATCCCTGAAGGGGCCCCAGCTCCCTCCCTTCTGCCTGTACATTACCATCATCCTGCTTGACACAAGGTTCAGGTTGAGAGAGATCCACCTGTGCTCAGGTCCCAAGCACAATGGCAGCATTTGGTGACTGTGTCCCCTGGTAACTCTGTTCCGAGCCTTTGTGACTCAGTAGCCCAGGCCAGTTGCCAGCTGTGCATGGCCACTGTGACATCAGAGCCCTCAACAGACAATCACAAGGAAAATTTCCTGTGAGCATGGGGGGAATATGGAGCTAATGAGTGTAAAGAAAAGGGACTAAAGGATTTCAGAAATGTATGAGCAGCTTTCAAATGCCCCTCTGCCCCCCCTGAACCAAGACAGATGGGGACCAGTGGCATGAAGATTGCAGGATACCTCTCCTGCCCTCCTGCCCTGGTAAATTCTTGAAAACTTGTTACTTTCAGCTTGCTCCAGGCTGTACAGTTCTCCTCCTCATTGTCCTTTTTGGGTCATGTATTATGCATCCAATGGTTGGGATCCAAAATCTGGCACACATCACAGATTTGTGGTGCACTTCAGAGCTTCCCAGGACCATGAAGAGTCAAAGACCTAGGACTGGAATGTGGTTCCTTCATCACCGAATCCAGTGCATTTCATTTCCCAGAAGATGTTTACCCAAGGATTCCTCACACACAACTACAAGGCATGAAACCAAAAACAAGAGCTCCCTCCAACATGTCTTGGGTAAAAGCAGAGGATAAGAGGGCACTACTAATGCCCTACCAATGCAATGGCAGAAGAGTAGCTGGTTAATAATATATGTTCAGAAGATCCTAGGATAAGGACGAGTTTTCACAGCCATAGTTCTCAGGTTTTTTAGACTCAAGGTACCCCTCATAAGATTGAAGGCACCACTTGGAAACTGTGAACTTTTAGGTGCTCTTTGTTTCTTGATTACAGAAAGATAACAGAGCAATTCTTCAGTTGCAAAGAGCCCAAAAAGGCCAGAACAGGTCAGAATGATACCATGTGATTTTATTTAAAATCTCTGAGTTCATTTTATGTCTTGTGTGTAGGAGTTTGCATACTGAATTATGCTAATATTGTGCAGCACCCCACATCGACATTAAAAAAATCTCATGGCACCCCAGGGTGCTTTGGTGTCCTGGTTGAGAATCACTGATATAGGAGAAGGCAGGATCCTCAACAGTTCTTGCCTGTCTGATGTAGGGAAAATTCCTTCCTGAGCCACATTTGGCAACTGGTTTAACCCTGAACAGACCCTGAACAGCAGAAGGCCCTGAAGGGGTTTGTTCCTGGCACTGAGACCATGCCTGAGTGGAAAGGAGACAAAGAGTGCACCATCATTGTGCTTGGGCTTGTAGTGGGTCTGATGTGACCTTTTTTAGCTTATTTCTCTACATAAAAGCCCTTTATTTTATGTAGTAAGTACTGTATTAGCCTGCTCTAAGTTGCAGTTGGGCTCATACTATTTTAACTAAAAGTTACTAAACTCTACTAGACAGCTTGTTTTAGCCAGTGGTCTTGCACCATTTGTAACCTGGGGAAGATCATGTGGGAAAAGGAGGCAGAATGCAATTGTGAGTGTTGCTACTGGGTGGATTTCTAGCCTGATTATAAGATGCAAGGGCAAAATGCAGCATCCAGAATACAGTGGGCCCTGAGTGCTAGGACCTAGGGAGAATCCTCACTCTGAGTGAGAAGGAGAAGCCATGTTGCACAGAGATACCAGCCCCATTTCCCCAAACTCCTGAACAATAACGATCCATCATGTCATATTGAATGAAATAGTTTGAATGTTTTTAAAGGTTGCCCATTAGCCAGTTTCAGGAAGAAGATAAGATTTATCTCCTTATCTAGTTCATTGTTTTGGGACTACATGCAAAAGGTCCTGACTTTGCTTAAAGTCTTAATTTAAATTTCATCTTTTAGAAATCTTTTACAAAGAGAGCAAATATCCTGAATTCCAAGAGATCAAACCCTGGGGCCTTTTGACCAGGTTGGTAAGAAAAGGGCATTTGCAGTGATATGGAAGTTTCCTAAAGGTAATTTAAAATGCTCAACAAAGGTAAAAGAATCTGTTGAGTAAGATCTGAGCCCAAATTTAGGAGCAGTGACATATTGAGTAGGAGGAGCCCACTGACGGCAGCTCGCTCAATAAAAACTGTAACTTACTGTCCCAATTTGGAGGTGACTATACTTGTAGAACAACGAAGGAAAAATTGCAAGTATAGCCCAGGTCCAGACTGATCACCTGAACCACCCTCTGCGTGAACACGAATCTCTTAGTTCACGCTGAAGCCGCGGAGCACCTGAAAGGGACTGAAGGAAGGGGACTTAGTCCTATCACTGCTGAGGCCAGCCTATTGAATTGTATTGCTGAGCCCATTTCATTGAACCGTACTACTGAGGCCAACCCATTAAATCGTACTACTGAGGAATGAAACCATATTTTGGTATTTGGCTTCTTGGAATTCTAGGATTGTAAGTATAATATGAAAAATAATAGTATTGATTCAAATTCAACTTTTAGTTGTAATTGTAGTTGTTTTTGTAACACTAATTCTTATAGTATTGTTTGGGAAGGAAGTGCATTCGGAGCATTGTTTCTGATATATGTAATTATTGTGTTTTTAATGTTTGTGGTGTTCCTTAAAGCTAAGCAGTGTTATATACGTAGCAAAGAGTTTTAAAATAAAATTTTGTATAAATTAAGTGTGTAATCATTGTGAAATCGTGCAATCAGTTAACTACTCCCCCAGCCAGTGCATCAAAACGAATCAGTAAATTGTGTGGGATTTTCTCTATTCCATAACCCACTAGAGACACATCAGTCTCAGGTTTATGTCAGTAGGGTAAGGATCATTGGTCAATTGTTCCCTGATGTAACTGGTTCTCGTGAATAAACTCATTTTAGGAGTTGGGTTGTCATCATGGCTCCTGTGGTAGTCTAAGACTACCATGGAGTGTAAGTTGCAGTCAGGCCACCCAGTATCTGATTGTCCTCTTTTGTACTCTCCTGCCATGCCCTTGGTGTTAAAAGAAAATTCCAAAAGAGAAAATAAATATTGGGAGGTATGCCTGCTGGACCTTACTGCAACCAAATCAGAGCTTCCAGCCTCTTCACAGGGCTCCTTCATCCCCTATACCCTGCCCTTACCATGCCAGATGTTCAAAGGTGCAAAACTTCATCACCGCTCTTTCTTAGTATACTCACTCAACTTCGTTGAGCTTCTAATGACCAGCTGAACGTACCTTGGTTCATCCTCATACTATTGGGGTGTTCCCTATGCTCACATGGGTTCCCCAAGTATCTAATCAGTTCTTATTTTCCCTCCCCCCCACCCCACCAACCTCAGGATTCGGTTCCCTCTCAGATTGCTCGCATGGCTCTCATTTGTGGCCAGTATCCAACTGATTGTCTGAGTCACAGGTCTGCTCCACACTAACTCATCAGGGTACATTCAGTGAGCCTGAGCCAGTCTAACACAGTCCTTTGGCTTGGCTCCCTTGTTCCTCTCCTGCTGAGGGAAACTGTCTGTTACAAGTGGTTCCCTTTAATGTTCCTTCTTCTCCACTGCCTGCAGACAACTACAGAGAAATGCTGCACTCACCAGTCTGGCTCCTTGTCCAACCCCCCTGCAATGCTTCTGTACCAGGTCTCAACCTGAGGTAAGTTCCTCTGTCTTTCTCTCTTCTTTCAGTCCCAGCTAACTCCTTGACTGGGAGTCTGGTAAATCGCTACACCTTTGTGTAGTGGGCTAGAGCTTTTGCTCCTACTGGCATCCCCTCTATGGGGCATTCTAACCTGTCTGACCCCAGGTCTTTAACTTCTGAGTCAGCGATCAGGCCCAACCAGGGCAGCTCCCAGTTAGCATGAGCTCCTGCCACAGACCCTGGCATAAATTAATGAAATGGGAACAGCCTGCACTGCACTATTTTATTGGTTTCCACCCTTACCCATGCAGGTAAGGAGTTCTCTCCCCTGCAGCAGTCCATCTCTGCTCTGTCCTATTGTGATGGGGCTCCACAGATGTGCCGTCATTGGGCTAAATGAGTTCAATACGATCTGGAGTCCAACTGGCAGGATACCTACCAGCCCTGAGACTCGACATGCAACTTCCTTCAAAGACCTGGGATGGGGGTGCCCTCCACTCCAACCTGCAGCACTTGGAGATCTTAAGATGTTTGATTCCACCTCGGACCTGGCAGTTTCCATTTCCACACCTGCCTTCCCATGAGCTGTCCTGCCTTTACCACAGGGACAGCATCACAGGTGTCATTAACTGTTTGTCCCTCCCTTCCTGCCTACCCCATCCTGTGGCTCACCTTCCTGCCTACCCCACACTCACTGCATTGGGGCCCAGCCTCTTCCTCCCATGTCCTCTTCTGAGCAGGGCCTCTACATGTCCATTGCAGTCAAACTTTGGCTCCTTTTGTCCGCTGTTGAATCCGAGCAGAGAATGTGGCCCCCAGGCAGACAGTCCAAGAGGGGGAATTTGAGGCCAGACCAAAGCCAGGATGTTGAACACCAGGAAAATCCTGGGTTTGGTAGTGCCAGGCACTGGCTCCAGCTCAGCATTGGGCCTTGTGAGGACTGTTTTCATGGAGGGAGATGAAACTGCAGGAGAGCAGGTTATCTCAGTAACAGCCTCAATATCAGACCTTGATCATGGAGAGGATGTGAGCAGCAGAGGGGATCTCCTGCAATTTCCTCTTGGAGCTGCCCACAAGTAAAGGCCCAACGTGAATTTTTACTTGCAGAGTTGGGCATTTCCTCATTTCTCCCCCAAGTCCAACCTCCCAGCTACAGAAGAACAAAAGAACAGGAGAACTGGAAGCCTCCTGTGAAAGTGAAGACTGTTACTGGATCTCATAAAACTAGAACTGTTAAAGAGCATGGCAGGAGAGCTACTGTAGGTTCTCTTTCACTGGAGTTTTTAATGAAGAGACTGGAGGAGCACTGGACTGCAACAGTTTGGAAACAGCACATCCTGCACTCATGCCGGGTGTTGGACTAGACAGTCCTTGAGGGTCCTGCCAGCCTTCAGATGCTGATTTTAATTTCTCGACTCTTATGACTGGCAGACTTGCACACCTGCAACCTCACCAGGGAAATAGCTGCCTGTCTTGGCCTGACTCCTTTTTGGTGAAACCTGTTCTGGATCTCAGCCAATGAGATCAAAGTGTTACCAGATTTGCCCATTACTTTGGGGTGTGCTCATACATTAGGGATAGTTTCTAGGGTCTTGGTAATTCTGTCAATGTGCTGCTTGTGTTACTATACGGAGCTGTATCTCTCCCTTCTGCAAGCCCTCACCCCCAATGGAGCTATCTTGCAGGACTCAGTTTCAATGGGACTGGGTTCCTCCAGTCACCAAATCAGTCATACACACAAACACACACAGATTAACGTGACACGCCTGACCCGGCCGGGTTGATCAGTATTGACAGGCTAACACCCTCATATGCCAAGAATCAGTTCATCAGAGCAACAATAAACTGTAGTCAGACACAAGCACACAGGTAAACAGAATCCCTCTGAATCCGGCTGGGTGTCCAGCTGACACCCTCATGGGCCAGCATTCAATTCATAAGGGCACGTCTGAGTCAAACTGGGTCAATCAGCCTGTACAAGCTGATCCCCTTATGTGTTTCAAACTCAGCACGTCCCAATCTTTGGCCTCTTGATGAGCAGACCCCACAGTATTTTTGGGCTTCACAGGGATCTTTAGCTTAGGTAAAAGAAGCGTTGCTGCAGAGCACGGAGGAAAGAGAAGCAGAGAAGGAAAAATATACCCAATTACTACCAGCTTGACTATAAAAGTTATTTATTGCTAATGTAGTCCGCAGGTTTGTCATTGCCCTGAAATAGAATAGTTTTCTGAAAGCATACTGTTAGGTTTACAATAATTTGGATTTTTAAGAAGTATTAGCTTTACAGCTGAATACAAGGCATGACCTGTGGCCTAGTAATGCAGCTGACCACAAGGCAGAATGATAGCTAGGCCTTTGCTTGTGTCAAGTAATCATTTTAACTGCAACAAGCATTTTCTGAGTTAAAAAGTGAATCTGTGTCTGTGTGCTAAAAAAAATCAGCTACAGCTAGAAGTAAGATAAGACAGAGAAACCATTGTTTGAGCTTACTGGTTGTGTCCTTGAGAAGTATCTTCTACTGTGTAAGGTTTTGCTAACATAATGTTACTGTTACTTAACTTTTAGCTTTTAAAAAGTGTTAGTTCAGCTTAATAGAAATATGCTGTTACAAAGATTTGTAGAGCACCGCCCCAAGTATTGCTTTTTGTTAACCATATAGTCTTGCTTTGTTGTAAGAAGTATAAAAGATCGCCTCACCCTTGAGGGGGGGCCATTTTGCCTTTTGCTGGCTTTATGGTCTTTGCTCGAGCAAATAAACAGCTGTCTTTCTTTACCCGCGTTGTCTGTCAATCAAATTACAGCTAGACAACGGACCTTAGGGAGGTTTCTCCCACCACACTAAGCATATGAAATATATAATGGTACTAGTAGTAATAGACATGCAAAAGAAAAACAAACACAAACAATTACAATACTACCCTGGTTTCACTAAGTATTTGGGGAAACTTAGCTCAAGCTTAACTAATACAGTTCAGGTTCAGAAATTTATGCCTAGAGAGAAAAGAGAGAGAGAGCGCTGGGATCTCACCAGTCCAAGGTACTCGGGCTGCAAAGCTGACAGGCACAGTCCTTGAAGGGAGATGATCTGTTCTTCCAGTGACCCAAGAACAACAGGGGATGGTGTCAGCACAGGAGTTTTTCTTCTTTCTTTCTTTCTTTCAAGATGGCTGCCAACAGCTGAAGCCCTTCTAAGCTCCTCCAGCTCAGGTGCCTTCAGCTCGTTGCCCCGCACTCCCTGCCCCCCCTTTCCTGCCCCCCCCCCCAAAAAAAACCTTGCCTCTCCCCACCCTGTCCCTGGGGACCCCCTCCCTGCCCATTCCCCCCACTTTCTCAGCTTTTTAACCCCTGGGCTCTGGCAGCCTCGTTTGTCTCTGCCCCTCCCCCACCCCCGCCTGAGTTGTCCCTTTGATTTCTGCTGCCTCCCTCCCCCAGGGCCCCTTCCCTTGGTCCCTGCCATCTGCCCCTGCCTTGGGGCTTGCCCTGAGCCCCTGCGGGGTTGCTCTGCCCCCCCTCAGGCCGATTTTGGGGCATTTTCAACCCCGTCCCAGTCCCCATCCCCCCTGTCAGCCTGAGGCTTTTTTTTTTTTTTCACTTTGCAGTTTAACCCTGTCCTGGCGAGGAATGGCGGCTCCTACGCCTGGCAGTTGGCATGAGGATGCCTCTTGGGACCTCCTGCTGACTCATGGCCTGAGGGTTCATACACCTCTCCATGTGGGGCTCGAGGTTTGCGTGGAGGCTCTGGCTGCACTCCTGGGATGGCGTACCATCCGCTACACGGGGCGTGTGAACACGGTCCCGATGATCTATTTGAGCAAGCCCGCCTTGGTTGACAGGGTGTGTGCGGAGGGCCTGGACATTGCAGGTGTCCACTACCCTGTCACACCCCTAGAGACTCAGGTAGTGAGCGTGCTGATCTCCAATGTCCCACTGCACGTTTCCGATCGGGAGCTGGCCAGGGGACTCTAGGCCTATGGGATTCCTGCGAGTCCTTTTCGCCACCTGCCGATGGGAAGCAAGGACCCTCAGGGGAAGCATGTCCTGTCCTTTCGGAGGCAGGTCTTCATGCTCCTCAAGGAGGGCCCCCAGTCACTGCCTCGCTCCCTGAGCCTCACGCTCGAGGGGCGGAGGTAGATTATCTATCTGTCTGTGGGAGAGACCACGTGCTTCAAGTGCGGGGGCTCCTCCCACCTGGCTGCGCAGTGCCCTCAGGGCAAGGCGGCCGGACCATCGCCGCCTGCGGCAGCGCCGAGAGACGGCGCGTCGACCTCTGGGGCACGCGGCAGGCCAAGGGAGGCTGGGAGCTCTTCCTCCCGACCTCCTTCCACCCCCATTCCATCTCAGGGGACCGGGGTCTCCAGTGGGAAGCCATCGTCCAGCTGAGGGGCTGGTGCTACTACCATGGCCCCACCGCCCCCTCCCCCGTCTGTTGCGCCCCCTGCCCTCGGTGCGGCAGCCCCACCGGGTGGAGGGGCGGACGCTTCCCCTTGCCCCCTGCCTGCCCCAGCCGAAGTGGCTGGGGTGGCCGGGGACTGCGGCGCTGGAGCCTCATCAGATGATGGGGCTCGGGCATCCTCCCAACCACCCGACAAAGAGAGGGAGGTGAGGGGGGCCTCTCAGGACACCCCATCCCTGACAGACCCCTCCTCGGCCAGTGCCGAGGGCCCCCCCACTACAGAGCCAGACCCCACCCCGGCTGCCACACCACCCGCCCCGTCGGATGTAGCCACCGACGAGGCAGACTTAGCGGGTGGGGGGGAGGGGCCTTCAGGGGTCCCCCTCCCCTCGCCTGTCCCCCAGCCTCCGGAGTCAGGCGGCAGCAGGGATAGTGGCGAATGTCTCTCTTCCGGTGGCCTGGCCCCGGGGGTGGCGGGAGAGCCCGCTGCCCCTTTGGTCACGCCCCAGCCTACCGGAGCAGATGGGGACGTTAGCGAGATGGAGATCCAGCTCTCGGAGTCTCGCAAGAGACGTCGTGAGCGGGATGGCCCCTCCCCCCCCAAGAAGACAGGGAATGTCCTCGCGGAGCCGGTCCTCGACTCGGACGACGAGAGGCGGCTGATGTGCCTGGACATCGAGGGGGTCGACGCTGCAGTTGCGGGCGAGCTCCCGCCGGGGGTGCGGCCTCGCCGCTCTTCCGTAGGCAACATCCACCCCAAGCTGGCGGAGCCCCCCTGGGTCTCTCCTGACTATGGGGGACTCCTGTCCTTGCTGAAGCTAACCAAGGGGCAGAAAAATGTAGCGGGGCACATCACCCAGTGGTGTGCGGACCCCAAAGTGTTTGTCAAGGCTGCCAGGGCGGCAGTCAAGCTCATGAAGCAAGATCGGGGCACACGTCAGATGGCCTACCGTCTGGACAAGCTTGCCCAGAGGGTGAGAGTGGAGTGGGGCCTGGGCGGGTCCCTCGACTAGAGTAGGGCACAGTAGGCCTTCCCTGACCTGTCTGTATTGCCTTGCTCTGCTCTTGGGTGCTCGCTCTTCCACCCGCACTCTGCTTTGCTCCTCCTCTCCCACACCCACCCCCATGGCAGCCACAACCATTGGCACCTTCAACGTCAACGGCTGTCGAGACGCGGTGAAGCGCGAGGCCGTCCTGGAGCTCCTGCGACAGAAGAGGCTGGCCATCGCCTTCCTACAAGAGACCCACTCTGACAGGTTCAACCAGGCGGCCTGGCGGGCTGCCTGGCGAGGACAGGTGTTCCTGAGCCACGGCACCAGCCTCCGCGCGGGGGTCGCGACACTCTTATCGCCGCAGCTGCAGCTTGACGCGGCGGTGCCGCGGGAGGTCGTCCCCGGCCACCTGCTGACCGTCCGCGTCACCCTCGCGCAACACCGTCTGCTGCTCGTCAACATCTACGCGCCCTCCGATGGCCAGGAGAGGGTCGCTTTCTTTGAGAGCTTGGCTGCCCTCCTGCGCGACGCTAGCGAGGATGATGACCTGCTCCTCCTCGGGGGCGATTTCAATTGCACCACTGCCCCGCGCCTCGACCGCACAGGGCCTGAGCCCCACCTGCCCTCCGCTCGCAAGCTGCAAGCTGCCCTGGAGGGGGCAGACCTCGTGGACGTCTGGCGAGCCCTGCATCCCGATGCGCGCCAGTACACCTGGGCCAAGACGAGCGCCGGCGGTCTCACCATGGCTCGCCTCGACCGCCTTTATATCACCAGGCACCACCTGCCACTCCTGCGCAGCAGCCGCATCGCTCCCTCGGGTCTATCAGATCATGGCCTGGCCTTCAGCGAACTGAGCCTGCCGGGGAGAGCCTGTGCACGGGCACCGTATTGGTGTTTGAACATTAGTCTGCTCCAGGACTCTTATTTCCGGGACTGCTTTGCCCACTTTTGGCGGAGGTGGGAGGCTGCGAGACCGAGCCACTCCTCCTGGAAGCTGTGGTGGGACGTGGGCAAGGTCCAGACCCGAGCCTTCTGCCAGCAGTACACCCAGCTGGCCGCGAACGAGACGCGCCGCCGTATCCGGGAGTTGGAGGAGGACGTGGCGGAGCTCGAGGCTGCTCTGCTGGCCGCCGGCAGCGACGCGGCACTGAGCGAGAGCCTCCGGCTCCGCAGGAAATGCCTGCGCGACTTGGCGGAGAGCGCGGCCCGCGGCGCGAGGATCCGCGCCCGCTGCCAGGAGCTGGTGGAAACCGACGCCCCGACCCGCTTCTTTTTCGACCTGGAGCGGCGGCGGGCAGCGAGCAAAGCCTTGGACCATCTCAAGACTCCCGAGGGCCGGGTCATTACAGAGCCGGGCGAAGTCCGCGAACGTGCCGTCGCCTTCTATCGCGACCTGTTCGCGGCCGAGCCGTCGTGCCCCGAGGCCACGCGGGAACTCCACGAGGGCCTACCGCGTCTCGATGCCCTGGAGGCCGGCGAGCTGGAGCGGGACTTGTCCCTGGAAGAGCTGGCGGCCGCCACGGCCGGCCTCGCCTCCGGCAAAGCCCCGGGCCTCGACGGGCTGCCTGCCGAGTTCTACAAGACCTTCTGGCCTCTCCTCGGCCCCAGCCTCCTGCGCGTTTTCCAGGAGAGCCTCGCCGACAAGGTCTTGCCGATCAGCTGCCGCCGAGCGGTGCTGACCCTGTTGCCCAAGAAGGGAGACCTGGGCTACATGAAGAACTGGCGGCCGGTCTCCCTGCTGTGCGCGGACTACAAGATTCTGGCCAAAGCGCTGGCCACCCGCCTCCGCGCGGTCATGGCCTCTCTCACCGGGCCCGAGCAGAGCTACTGCGTGCCGGGCAGGACCATACAAGACAACCTGTTCCTGCTGCGGGACCTGCTCACGGCTAGCGAGCTCTTTGGCCTCGACGTCGGCCTCCTCTCTCTCGACCAGGAGAAGGCCTTTGACCGCGTGGGCCACGCCTACCTCTTCCGCACGCTGGAGGCCTTTGGCTTTGGGCCCCTCTTCACCGGGGCCCTCCGGGTCTTGTACCGGGACATTTCCAGCCTGCTCAAGGTGAACGGGGTGCTTTGCGCTCCGTTCCCCGCGCGCAGGGGCATTCGCCAGGGCTGTCCGCTGTCGGGCATGCTCTACGCCCTGGCCATCGAGCCGCTGTTACACGCGCTGCGCCGCCGCCTGAGTGGGGTGGCCCTGCCATCGGCCACGGGCCCGTCCGCTGGCCCTCGTCTCCGGCTGTCGGCCTATGCGGACGACGTCACCGTCTTCCTCGCCACCCGGGAAGACGTGCGGGCTCTGGCAGATTGCCAGCGGGCCTACGAGCGCGCCTCCTCCGCCCGCATCAACTGGGGCAAGAGTGACACTCTGCTGCTTGGCGCATGGACTGGCAGGCCTCCGCCGGACTTGCCGGGGGGCCTCGCCTGGCGCCGCGAGGGCCTCAAGGTCTTGGGCGTGTTCCTGGGGCCGGCGACCTTCATGGCGCGCAACTGGGACGGCCTCGAGGAGGGAGTGGAGGCCCGCCTGCAGCGGTGGCGCTGGCGCCTGCCCAGCCTTTCCTACCGGGGGCGCGTCCTCGTCATCAATAACCTGGCGGCGGCCACCCTGTGGCACCGCTGCGCGGTGCTGGACCCTCCGCCGGAGCTACTGGAGAGACTGCAGCGGCTCCTGGTGGATTTCCTGTGGGACGGACGCCACTGGCTCCCACGAGCTGCCCTCTACCTGCCCACCGGCGAGGGGGGCCAGGGCCTGATCGATCTGGCCAGCAGGGTGGCCGCCTATCGGCTGCAGGCCCTCCAGCGGCTCCTGTACACCGAGGGCCACCTCCCGTGGCGACAGCTGGCGTGCCGATTCCTGCGGCGAGTGGGGGGCCTCGGCTTTGACCGGGAGCTGTTTCAACTGGACCTCACCTTCCTGAACGGGGCGGTCCTTCCCCCGTTCTACCGCAGCGTGGTGCGGGCCTGGCGGGCGGCCTTCCATCTCTGTCCCCAGGCCAGGCACCTGCGGTTCCCGCAGCTCCTTCGAGAGCCCTTGGTCCACAACCCGGCCCTGCACCGTGTCGTGCCGAGCCTGGCCTCCGCCAGCCTCACGGCAGCTCTCGTCGAGGCGCGCTCCACCCGCCTGGAGCACCTCCTGGACCCCGCTCGGTCGGACTGGCTGTCACCCGAGGCCCTGGCTGCCCGGCTGGCCATGCGCTCCGTCCGCACCGCGGGGCGGCTTCTGCGGGCCGTTAGGGCCGCCCTCCCGACGGAGGCAGCGACCGCCCTGGAAGCCCATCTCCAGACTCGCCGGCCCCTCCCCGCCGCAGACGCCGCAGAAGACGCCTTCCCACCGCTACCCGTCATCCCAGCGGTACCCGGCGAGCTGGCCGAGCGGCCCAACACGCTGCTCAGGCTCCCGGTGCCCCCCAGCAGCAATACGGGCTGCCCTTTTGGCACCCTGCCCCGCAAGGGCCTCTACATGTGGGTGGTGCGCACCCGGCACGCCCAGGTGCTCGCCGGCCGCCCGGACACCGCGTGGCGGCGGCGCCTGGCGCGGCCCGGGACCCCGGCGTGGCGCACGCTGTATAAGGCGCCCATCGCCAAGAAGACCGGCGACCTGCAGTGGCGGCTCGTGCACGGCATCCTAGCCACCGGCACCTTTGTGCGTCGCTTGGACCCGGCGGCCTCGGCGGCCTGCCCCTTCTGCCCGGGGGTGCTGGACGAGGACATTTTCCACGCCTTCCTCGACTGCCCCCGGCTGCAGCCTCTCTTTGCCGCCCTGGGCGCACTGCTTCGGGTACTGGGCCGAGACCTCTCCGAAGACGCCTACGTCCACTCCTTTCCGTACCGGGCGGCCGAGCGGGCCACGGTCAGCCTGGCCAACTTCCTGCTGGGCCAGGCCAAGATGGCCACCCTGAAGAGCCGGCGAAACCAGCTCAGCGGCACCGGGATGGTCGACGCCCTGCAGCTCTTCCGCCTGCTGGTGCGGGCCCGCCTCTCGCTCGAGTTTGAGCACGCTGTCCTCCGGCGGACGGTGCCCGCCTTTGAGGAGCGCTGGGCCCTCGAGGGGGTGCTGTGCCGGGTCGAGGCGGGACGCCTGATCCTCGTTCTGTGATGCCACCGGCTGCTCAAGCCGCAGAGACGCGTCGAGCGGGCCGAGGCCCTGGACTTTTGCTCGTGCGGGTCGACCCCGGAGGCCTCCATGGGTGTCCCTGCTGGCAGAACTGTAAATACTGTAAATAGTCCTTATGTTTCTTTGTGTTGGTTGGTTTTTTTTTGTCTAGCGTGTACGGGCAGGCCTTGCAGGCCACGAGCCCAGGCCTTGTCCATGAGGCCCAGAGCTTCGGGCGTCCTTGTACATGCTTTTGACTGGCTCCGAGTCATCACCCTCCGGGGAATAAAGGTCTCTTAAAAGTCAAAGTCTTTCTTTCTTTCTTTCTTTCTTTCTTTCTTTCTTTCTTTCTTTCTTTCTTTCTTTCTTTCTTTCTTTCTTTCTTTCTTTCAAGCACCCACACTTTTTACAGATTTTTATACCCTCAGTTCAGCTGCTTCAAAGCATCCTCAATTGTGTAAATCATTGTTTTTTCTATTGACAAGGGGTTATCTGGTTTGGAACATCTCAAGAAACTGATTGATAATCAGGAAACACATAAGATTAGGGAGTAACCAAATACTTGGGAGCCAGCTTGAAATTCCTGTGGATAGCAGATATACTAATGGGATATCTCATGGTTTCTTCAGAAACAATAGATAGCTTGCAGCATCAGGATTTTGGATTTTTACTTGTTGTGCACAAGCCTCAGCTTAGCATGACTTTTCCAGATCTTACTATAGTCTTTTAACAGACTTAAGACACTTATTGGGGTGCTCATAACCTTTTGTGGAGAGCACTTCCACCAGTCGTCTCGGGAAAGGTATGACAACACCTGTGATTAGGGCTCCAACAGGCCGGACGCTGTGATGAACCCTTAACCATTGTTCAAATGTTGCCCATATCCCCTCTGACTCAGTTTTTTGCCTCAGCATTCCCTAACCCAGCAACCGAGCTTTAGTCAATCAAGTTTAAATAGGCCTCCCATAGTGGGACCGGGGAATGTACGGCCCGAGATGCCTATTAAACTTAGAGGTGTGTGTGTGTCTGGGAGGGGAAAAGTCCTTTGTAAAGCCAGATTAGAACTGGTCTGATAAATGCTGAGCTGGGTGTGTGTGAACATGAGTTGATTAGCATTTGGAGCACAGATTCCCCATCATGCAGTGCTCCCCTGCTTCTCTGGTCCGAGAATTCACTGCAGTCTCTGCTTCAGGCTTTCTGTTCTCCATCTCTCATGTAAATGAATGGTCATCTGGTTCCATCTCAGATGCAAATGAGACCTAGGGCAGTTGTTTCATTCTTGTCATCCTTATCTGGAGGGTTTTAGGTGCGTCTCTCACTGCATCTTAATCAGTTTCATTTATGTAGAGAAGGGGAGGGAGGGGGGGTGAGTCAGACAGACTGCATCCTGTGCCAGGGTTCCCAAGAACACACAGCTGAGATGTAACAACAGAATGCACATGACCTGGAGGGGGAGACTGAGGATTGGCTGAGGGGGATTCTGATGTCATAATGCTGCCATGGTCACAGGAGCCAAGTTTGGGTACTGAGTCAGGGAGCCCTGGCACAGAGGGACCAGAAGACAAGGACACCCCACAGGGACAGTGTATGGAGCGAGGATCCCAGGGTGGTTTGTTCTGCAGCTACTTTGTGATGGTCAGGTGGCTGTGGAGTATGCAAGGACAGCAATGGGATATGATAACAATGGCCCGGGATGTACAAGGCTGTGGTAAAGAGGTGTGTGGTAAGCTATCTTCCATGCTCTTCGGGGGCACTCACTAGCCTCACTGACAGCACAAGAGGACTCTGTCTGCACTCACAAACATCCCCTCTGAGCAGGGCTGGTGGGAGGATGCTGCTTTCTCAGTGCCTTTGAAGGTCCCAGCATAGCACCATCAAACCAGAGCTGGCCGCCTCCTCCACCGGGGTCATTCACTCAGTAGCTCACTTGGGAGCTGGACCTGTAGTTCCTGTCTGCCGCCCTGTTGCTTTCACAAGCGCAGGGAATTGGACAAAACCATGAAGCTTTCCATGATGCCTTTCTCCTTTCTCCCAGGCCTGCCCCTGTTCTTCCCAGGGCTCTGGGACCAGAGGGAGCACGTGCAGAAGGAGGTAAGGAGAGGGGGGTTTCCCATGGAACAATAGTCTTATAATGCACAGCCTCTCCTGAGTTCTCTCTCATGGCACCTATCCCATAGTGCTCCTCTCTGTACCCAGAGATTGGATCACTTGGTGTTGCTTTGGGGGCAGGCTCTGCAATGCAAACAGATGGGAGATTGGGGGATGATGCCAAATTCTGCTGTGTAATCCAGACAACCCTGTGATGTTGGAATTCCTCTGCTCGGTGGCTTGGGCATAGGGTGCTGTGGATGTGAGGAACATCTGCTGTCTCTTTAGGAGGGACACAAGTTGCTGAGCTGAGAGCTGGCCTGGGTAGGTCTGTATGAGAAAGAGAAAAAGAAAGCAGCAAGAGTGCCCCAGATAGGGAGTAGAGGTGCGGGCCAACCTTGTTCCGCTGGAGCAGACAGCATGGCCCAGCCCAGCCCAGGGCTGCAAAGCCTCCTGGGATGCTGGGGGAGTCTGATTTAACTTGAACCAGGAAGGAGTTTGGGATAGAAGTTCCATAAACCGGTTTGGCATAAATCAATTAATTCTGATACAGGCAACCCCCGCTTAGCGCTCTTAATTGGTTCCTGAAAAACCAAGCGTTAAGTGAAACAAGCATTAAGTGAAACTGAAAGTATTTGATGACCCAAGATGATGACTTCAATTGTTTTTAATGACCCAAGATGGCAACCGTGACCATTATAATGAAACTTGCTGAGCGCTAAATGAAATCAGGTATCAAATTCAAATGGGTGTTATAGTGAAATAGCACTAAGTGAAACAGCGTTAAGCAGGGATTGCTATACTACATTCAACCAGGCTTATCTTAAACCAGTTTCAGCCATTTTGAAAGTGTTTTATGTGCACTGAACTTGTGTTCTATTACAGGTTTAAACCAGTTTCTGATCACTTAAACCAGTTTATCTGTAACTTCTGTCCCTAGCCTTTATGTCTGAAATTGT
This sequence comes from Alligator mississippiensis, assembly GCF_030867095.1. Classification (NCBI taxonomy): domain Eukaryota; kingdom Metazoa; phylum Chordata; order Crocodylia; family Alligatoridae; genus Alligator; species Alligator mississippiensis. The sequence goes on from NC_081824.1 coordinate 230,976,128, forward strand.
ATACAGCTAGGGCGGAAGTTCGGTGCCACCACTGCAAGCCAAGTGCCGCCATGGTGAGGTGCCCCCTGCCTGGCTAGCAGCAGCGGGAATGGCAGTGTGGAGTTGTGCTTCCCGCTGCTGCTGGGCAGGCAGGGGTTGCCTCACCATGACAGTGTGGGGCTTGTGACGGTGGCATCGAGCTTCCTTGCTCAGCCCCGCTTTGCCCTCCTGTGCCAGGTCTCACCAGCTGTGCTGCAGAGGCCCCAGAGGAGGGTAGCAGGGTGGGAAGCACTGAGCCCACAGTGAGCAGCCTAGCCCCGCCCCAAACACAAATCTGGGGGGCATATGCCCCCCCCATGCCTCCCCTCCGAAGGAGTGCACGCATCAGTGGGGAGCCTGCCCCGACTCCGGCCCCCTGGACAAGCCACCCGTGGCTTTGTCCCAGTTTCCACCTGGGCCCTGCGGCTGTGCATTCTGGCCCCAGGGCCCAAGTCCCACACACCACCTGGGCTGGGTAGCACCAGCCCCAGCCCTGCCCAACTCTCTCTCTCCCTCACTATGGAGGCCTTAATCCCTGCCTGACCCCCACCAGACTTATTTGTGGGGATCTGCTCTCCTGCCCGCCTGGTGGCCATGTGCATGTGTACTCTGGAACATGTGTAGGCTGGAACTCTGCCAGTCTGCAAGGGGAAACCCACTGTTTCCTGTGATTTTTTCCTTTAAAGGAGAAAATCCAGCTTTTTCTCCTTAAAATGAGAAAATCCAGGTTTTACCACTTTTTTCGTGGCGAATGGAAAACCCAGTTCCCTGCTAATGAGAAATGAATGAGTCAAGCCTGAACTTCTGGTGGTTGGGCACATCGCATTCTAAAAGATCAGGAGGAATCAAAGATCCAAGCAACAGAAGAAGCTGTTGGAAAATACTAACCTGGACTTGGGAAAAGCTGCCTGGCCATGTCCAGGTGTGGACGTCACTGAGGAGATAACAAAAGTGCTGGAAGGAAAGGAAAGTGCAGGAACACTGGGCAGACTGACAAGGAGAAGAGCCTGGAGAGCAAGGACACCAGGGAGTGAAAAGTGAGACTCCACAAGCAAATTGCCAGTACTTGCAAGAAGGGAGATATGCATGAGGTGTGGGGACATGAACAGACTCAAGCCCCACCCAGGCTTTGGAAAATGCTGTCCCAGTGGCAGGAGAAAGAGCCTTTTTGCTGCAAGACTTTGCAGCCAGAGAGAGATCACCCTGCAATGACACTGATACGATGTGCCGGGCGGGGAGCTCAGAGGCAGCTGAAAATGCCACAGAGGAGTGTGTCTGGAAAAGTTGAAGCACAGGGACTGAGCTTCTTCCCTAGAGACTAATAAATCTCTTTTGATTAGTAAGCTGGACACTGATGCTCAGGCAGATGCTCTCTCTGACAGTGTTGTATAAAAACTGGAGGAAAAACCTGCACCCTTGAAGCAGAAATGCCCTCCTTTCCCTAGTGGGGAGGAGGCTGCTAGTGAAGTCACCAGAAACTAATGTCTTACACCTTAAGATGCATCTGCTGCCTGCTGGGAAATCCCCATGGGTGAGCAGAGTTCAGACCAGGCACTTTCAAAGCAGTGTATGGGAGGTACAGCTTTCACAGACTCCAGTTGGCTGAAAGTCTGCCAGGAGGTGTTTTGCAGGAAGGTGCAACAAGCACATGCAGGCCTTAAAGCAGGGATGGGCAAATATGGTCTGTGGGCCAGATCTGAACCCCCAGGGGATTCTGTCTGACTGCAGTGGGTCCAGTGGTCCCACCAGGACCAGGCATAAGAGGCAGCCCAGACCGTAGTATGTGCAGCTGGTCCCACTGTCCCAGGGCACACAGCAGGGCAGGGCGGTGCAGTGACTGGACTCAGCTTTCTGGCAGCCCTTGTGGTGGTGGCTCACTCTGCCCAGCTGCCACTGCCACTCCATCCTGCACCCACTGCTGGGGAGCTGTCCAAGTAGGCAGGCAGAGTCTGTATGGAGATCGGCCTGGGATACCGGCACTCAGCCAGGTGGGTGGGATGGGTCTATGGACAGGCAAAGAGTGGCATCCAGGAGCAGGATGGGTGGTTGGGGCCAGAGCCAGGATTGCAAGGCAGTGACAGCATGGGGGTGTGGGCTTGGGGCAGAGCTGAAATCCTCTCCCTACATGTCCCTGCCCACAGAACTGGTGCCCTTTGCAAGGATCTGTGAGGAGCAGATAGCAGCTCTGCCCTGGGCCCCAGCCCCACATTGTCACTGCCCCATGATCCCAACTCTGGCTGCCCCTCTTGCTTATGGATGCCAGGCTGAGGGTGCCCTGCACACGGGGATCACAGGGCCGGTCTCCATGGAGACCCCACACAAATGCCTGCTCTGTCCAGCACCTCATGATGGCAGTGGGGCAGACTGTCCTGGATAGGAGATCAGTTGCCCCCTGCACACCCCACTGTGCCAGGCCAGGTCAGCACCTCACACCCATAGCAAAGGGTCATCACAGACTTTGGGCAAGAGGAGGTTAGGAAATGGGTGAGGCCTGTTTGGGTCTGGGTGGGCAAGAAAGTGGGAGAGTTAAATGGGTCGAGATGGAAGAAGAGGAAGAGGCCAGTGAGCAGCTGAGACGTGGGGAATGCTGCAAGCCATGAAGAACTGGAGAGAGTGAATAGTGGAGGGATGAAGTTGGAGTCTTTTTTATCTCAGCTCTTACCACTGGGTCTGGATACCCAGAGGCCAGGAGTATAACAGTGAGGGGAAGCAGGTGGGTAGGGAGACTGGCTCCTGGGGATGGCTGAGGCAGGAAGCTGGGAGGAGGGAGAGGGAAGCTGGGTGTGGAGGAAGCAGCATGAAAGGAGGAGCAGTACTGGCAGGAAGGCAGTGCCCAGGTGTTGGAGGGACGAGGTTCCTCTGAGCAGCAAGTCTTATATCTCTGAATGTGCATTTCAGGTTGAATTCTGTTTTGTTTCTGTATTTGGGGTGTATTTTCAGACTGGCATGAGGGGAGTTGAATCTTCCTGGGACCTGGGCAGGGCTGAGATAGCAGCCCAGGGCAGGGTAGGAGAGAATCCTGGATAAGGGCCTGTCCCTTCCCGACACCCTGCCAACATGGGTCTGTTCCTAAGGTGCTTTTCACACCCTGAACCCCCAGGCCAGCTCTGGGCCCTGTGGTAGGGTGCAGCAGGAGCCCAGGTACCACCAAGGTCTCATCTGCCCAGGGATAGGGGCTTTTACTGAGTCAAGCTTGAGCAGCAGAGCTCAGTTGGTCCAAGGGACTTAGATAGGCATGGCCCCCTGCCCAGGAAAGACTGCAGTGAAGGGAGCACAGCATTGTGGAGGGGCTACATCCTGGCACTGATGCCGTGTCTGAGTGAATTGAGACAGTGAGTCTTCAGCTTGCTTAGGCTTGAGAGAGGCCCCAAGGAAATGTTGTTCCTCCCAAGTGCTTCTCTATGGTGAGCAAGAGAGTTGGTATGAAAGTGAGGGAACAGCAGTTCTCAAAGTCACAGGGTGTGGGGATGACAATGTCAGACTATTTTGGGAGTGACTGCCATCAGTAGAGATGTGAAGGCTACATGCAGTCAAGGGAGGCTGGAAGCTGGAAAGGAGACACAGGAAAAAACCCAAAGGAAGGACAGGTGCAATGAGCACAAGCCCCTGTGGGAACAAAGGAGCAGGCAGGATGGCAAGAGTTGTAGAAGTGTCTTTATTCTGTAATGCCTAACAGTGTGTCACAGGCCTCCCCTTCCTGGTCACTGGCCTGTGGTTTCCCATTATTATCTGTTTTCCCAAGTCTCCTTCCCCCATAGTGAGGCCACATCCTTTCACAGGTCCCCTTCATTGTCTGCTCTGTGGACCAGGACTGCCACGTTGATGACCCCACCACCCTTCTCGGTGTTGTCTTTATTGTAGAAGAGGCAGGAGAAGTCCTCAGCCCTTATTTGCTGGTCTTGGAAGTCCCATTCTGTAATAGTAAATTCCACAAGGTTCTCCACAGAGCTTTAAAGAGAGCAGAGGGTTCAGTTGCAGCTTTGGATACAGGAGACAAGCCCTCCCTGTATCCATGCACAGGGCTTAAGCAGCAGAACGCTTGGGCTGTTTAGGAGTGGGGACAAGTTGTGGTTTTAAAGGTTAAGTGACACTGTATCCTATGTATCAACAGCTTCCAAAAGAAAATGTTTCAGTGCTTCCATCCAGATGACCAGAGGAACAGATGGGAAAAATCCCCACAATGCCTCTGTACAGATTGTAAGATCTTGGGTAAGCTTGTGTGTATATGAGAGAGTAGTTTAGAGATTAGGGAGAGAAGAATGACTAGGAGCTCTACTAGCAATGGAGTTAAGTATGTGATGGGATGGGATGGACAGCTGGAAGGAACTGACATAACCAAGGAAAGGTTACGCTTAAAAGGGTTGCTGACAAGGTGACACCAAGTGACTGAGAAGTGTTTGTCTCCTAATTATGACAGATGGATGGAAATAAGTTTGAGCTGGCCTGTGCCTTGGTCTTCCCCACTTCTCACTTCTGGTATGTCATCAGGAAGTTGAGGCACATCCCTACTCACCCTGCCCCCCGCTTTCCCTTCCACTCCCCTCCAATCCCAGGACCAACCTCTTCTTCTTCCATACAAAGCAAGAAGTGAGGACAACCCTGAAGGAGCTCCAGCTCCCTCCCTTCTGCCTATATGTTCTCATCCTACTGCCAGACACCAGGATCAGGTTGAAGGAAATCCACCTGCACTCAGGTCCCAAGCACAGTGGCAGCATTTGGTGGCCATGTCCACTGGTAACTGTATTCTGGGCCTTTATGACTCAATAGCCCAGGCCAACTGCCAGCTGTGCATGGCCACTGTGACAGCTGAGCCCTCAATGACCAGTCACAGGGAAACTTGTCTGTGAGCCTGGTGGGTAAGTACAGCTGTCAGTTGTAAAGAAAGGGGGTATTTAGCAAGCTGTGAAGGGCTTTCAGTGGCTCTCCTTTTGGACATGTGGGGGACCCTTGGCTTGAGGAATGGCAGGTACTTCTCCTGCCCTGGTACTTAGTAAATTCCTGTATGGTGTAGTTTGTGATGCAGTTAAGAGCTGGCCAGGATGAGAAAGAGTCAAAGCCTTACGACTGGAGGGAGGCTGCCCTTATTACTGAAGCAGCCCTGGTGGCCTTATTCCTAGTAACCCTGGGTGGTGTCCGGGGGAAAAGAGCCTCCCCCAATTCTCGCTGGTCCCCCCTGGTGAGTTTGTAAACGGCCACCAGATCCCCTCTCAGCCTTCTCTTGTGCAGGCTGAATAGGTTCAGGCCCTTTACCCTCTCTTCGTAGGGCTTGCCCCACTGCCCCTTGACCATGTGAGTGGCCCTCCTCTGGACCCTCTCAATGCTAGCCACACCCCTCCTGAAGTGCGGCACCCAGAACTGGGTGCAGTACTCCAACTGTGGCCTGGCCAATGCCACATAGAAGGGAATAATTCCTCTACCATAGGGACTCTCTTTTGTGTTGGCTAAAAGCATGTGATTGTGACTGTGATTTTGATGGGCTGAGAGGAGAATCAGTGTTCACTAATGAAACAGTATCTCTTGGCATGGGATTGTTGCATGGGTTTCCGTGTCTGCCAGTCCCTGTGGGTTTGGGCACATGGTTTGAGTGCACCCGCAGGGTTCCCATTTTCCTTGTCCTGGTCTCTGTCCTGCCCCTCTTTGCAGCCCACTCCTATTGTCTCTTGTCTTTGACACCATTTTTTAGTCCTTTGCACAGGGCCTTTGTCTGGGCTTTGTGTGTGCAGTGTCTGGCATGCACACACAGTGATACTGAGAATACCAAGAAATAGGAGCTGAGCTTTCCAGTCTCCTATAGTTTAAATTGTTTTGTTGAATGGTTGGAGGCTGGGCTCCTAGGGAGTCTGTGCCCATGTTGGGGTGCAGAGGCTTCCTGAACATACTGGCCACAGCAGGTCAGTGTGGGCAGGCTGATGCCCCAGAGGTAGGGACAGAAACCGCTGAGATGCCAGGTTGGCCCCATGCGGTCAAAGGAGGCCAGAAGCTGAGGAGGACATGTAGTAAAAACCCGAAGGAAGGACAGGATCTATAGGATCAAACACTGGGAGGAAAAATGAGCAGGCAGGATGGCAAGAGACATGGAAGTGTCTTTATTTTGTAACGCCAAACCATGTGTCACTGGCTTCCCATTCCTGGTCACTGGTCTGTGCTTTCCCATCATTATCTGTTTTGCCCAAGCCTCCTCCTCCTTCAGTGAGGGCCATGTCCTTTAATGGGTCTCCTTCACTGCCTGCTCTGTGCATCAGGACTGCCACTTTGATGATGCCGGTGCCCGCCTTATCTTTGTTTTAGATGAGGCAACAGAACTCCTCGGCCCATATTTGCTGGTGGTCCCAGAAATCCTATTCTATAATAGTGAAATTTACCATGTTCTTGACAACGCTGTAAAGAAAACAGAGAGATCAGATGGAGCTTTTTGTACAGGAGATAGGCCACCCTGTAGCCAGGCACAGGACTTAGAAGCGAAAACACTTGGGCTGTTTAGGAGTGGGGACAGACTGTGGTTAGACCTGTGGGACTAAACCTGAGAACTCCTGGGGATCTGCAATTCACTGAGGGTGACTTGGTAAATTAACACTGTCCCCTGTGTATTAACAATCTTTAAAAGAAACTGTTCCAAAGTTGCCATCAAGATGACCAGAAAAACAGATGGGAGAATTCCCAATGATGCTGCTGTCCAGGTTGTAATGTCTGAGGTAAGCTTGTGAGGGTAAGACTTGGGGTCAGTTTAGCGATTAGAAAGGGAAGGAGGAACTAATAGCTCTGTTAGTGATGGAGTTAAGTATGCGATAGGATGGGATGGACAGCTGGAAGAATGTAACATAACTTAGGACAGGGAGTGGGCAAAATAGGTTGGGTACAACTGACATGTAGTAACTGAGAAGTGGTTGTCTCCAAATTATGACAGATGGATGAAGATAAAGTTTGAGAACATGAAACTAGCATGTGTCTTAGCGTTCCTCACCCCTCACTTCTGGTATGTCAGGTGCTTGAGGCACACTCCCCACCTCCCCCTGCTCTCCCCTCCGCTCCCCTCCCAACGCAGGACCTACCTCCTCTTCTTCTACTCAAAGTTGCAGTTGAGGGCATCCCTGAAGGATCTCCAGCTCCAACCCTCCTGCCCACACTTTGGCATCCTACTGCTTTCCACCAGGTTCAGGTAGAGGGAGATCCACCTGCAATCAGGTCCCAAGCACAGTAGCAGCATTTGGTGACTGTGTTGCCTGGTAACTCTGTTCTGGGTCTTTGTGACATACTAGGCCAGGCCAACTGACACTGTGATATCAGAGCCCTCACCAGTCAATCACAGGGAATGCTGCTTATGAGCCTGGCAGGTACATGAAGCTATTGGGTGTAGATGTTTTCAGAAAAGTATGAGGGGCTTACAGCTGCACATACCTACCTTGAGAATGCACCCCCCGCACCCCTGTCTTTTGCTTCGACATTGAGTAAAGTCCTGAAACATTTTTACTTTCAGCTCACACCCAGCTCTAGAGTTCCTCTCCCTATAATTCTTGTTAGGTCATGTATCATGCAACCAACAGTTGGGATCCAAAATCTGGGCCATGTCACAAATTCATGGTGCACTTCAGAGCTGACCAGGGCCACAAGTAGCCAAAGACCTGGACTGAAGTGCAGCTCCTTCAATGCAGAGTCCAGTGCACTTAATTTCTAAGCAGCCATTTCCCCAGAGATTCCTCATTCTTCACTGTACGTCCTCAAAAAGAACTACAGGGTGCAAAACCAGAAACACCAAGACCTCCCTCCAACATGCCATGAGTAAAAGCAGAGGACAAGAGGAAACTGCCAATGTCCTTCCAATGGTGATCCTAGGATAAGGACAAACCTAAGCACCATAGAGCTGTTATTCTCACCTTTTTTAGACTCAAAGCACCCTTTGGAAATTGCCAAGTCTTCGTTTTCACTCATTCCTTGACTAAAGAATAGTAAGTACTGTTCTACTCCAAAATTCTTAGTAGCAGTTGAAAGTAACAACTAATGTTTTTACCTTTTGATAAGAATTGAATTGTATACAATCAGCTAGAGTCCTATTCAGATAATAACACCCATCCCAGTATAAATGTGTCTTTGTTAACTGAAATGGATAAAACCAAAAAGTATATTATACGTGGAAAAGAAATGGGAGATAAAGATGCTCTGGGAGTATGAGTCCAGGAGAAGAGTGGAAAAGGAGTCCACCACCAGAACCACCTGTTGTCAGCCTTGACCAGTTCCAAGGAATTTATGCTAAACTGCAGAAGTGTGGCTAAAGAAGAAGGCCCCAAGGCTGGTTGCAGAGTGAGCTTTTGTAGACATTAAAACTAGAGTATGGATAGCAAAGTAAAAGGAGCAGGATGTGCCAAGTAGCATTCCCGGATGGTGAGGAAAAGAGGTAATAAATCCTCTCTCCCAGAGTTGTGCTTTTCACAAGGACACAGACCCCAGCTAAGTGGCATCATCAGAGTCCATAAAATAAGTGACTCAGTCCAGTTCTGAAAATCTCAAGATACAAAATAATCTGAATAAGACCAATCAAAGCATATTTATTAAAATAAACTGCATAAGTATTGGGTGTAAAGAGGGACTGCAGGGAGTTTGCCTCAGGGTTTCAGAGAAAGCTCAGGGTGTAGAGCCAATGGAGGTCACAATAGAGTAGAGACCAGATGGCAGAGAACAAGGTGTGTGCTGAGATGAGGAGTTAGCTTAGAGATCAGAGTGAGAGGGTGGAACTAGAGACTGGGATAGAGCTGGAATTAGGCACAGGGCAAGGTGGACAGGAATGGATCAATGGAGCAGTGCCGGGTGGTGGTACAATAGGCAACTGGAAGAGAGGGGTAAGGTCCACTGCGCTATGTCCAACTGCCTGCCAGAAAGAGGGAGAGGAAATTCTTGTTATAATAAAGAAACTTGGGAGAATAGAGCCAGGGAAAAGAGATCCAGGAGACATGCAGGGAATGAGCTGTCCCATCTTTTTGTCTGCTTTTTCCTGATCAATGCAGGAGGAGTGAAAGGCTTTTCTGCCTTTGTCCTCGCAGAGATAGAGCCCAGCTGACACCATGTAGTAATTTCCACAGATTCAAACAAATCATCTTCATTGTCTGGGTTTCTCTTCCCCTCATGCAATGCTTCCTGAATCCTATGCTAACTGGGAGAGACCCAGAGACTGCTACCCACCTGGCCTGTGTCCCTCAGGGTCCTTTCAGGAATATCTGTAGTGAAACAGGCAGAAGCTGCAAAGAGCCGCCTTTCTAGCACTCGGGGCTAACATCCAAACGTTCTCCATTCTGCAAGCACAGACCTTGAGAGTGAGGCTGCCTGGGGCCAAGTCCCCTATCCCACACCCCTAACCTAGGTGTATGATGTCAGGGTCTTTGTGAGGTCACTGCTTCTGACCATCTTCATCCAATAGGTGGAGGTCCTGCCAAAAGCCCCTGTGACATCACAGTCACACTAACCACCTTCCCTGGAGGAGCTGAGAAGCAGGGGAAGTAGTGGAAGAGGAGGGAGCTTTGAAAGGCAGACAAAGGTAATGGTAGGAATGGTGGAGTCCCAGGCCTGTCTGGTCTTTCGGGATGGCATGGGAAGCCAGGGTGAGGATGGGAGATAGTACTGCAGTGGAGGTCCTGTTCTCCCTGTGATGGCTTGAATGGGATAACTCTTACCAGTGAAATGAATGGCTTTTTCATAGAGTTGCATCGATACATTGGTCCATATATTATTGGCACCGATAAACAAAAAATTGACATTATTGGCAATCAGATTTTTGGCTAATGTGGCTGACAATGTCATGGATAAATGCCAGATGCATGTGCGCAACTGCAGCATGCACACAGCCTGAAGCACAGCCCAGCAGCTTGGACAGCAGTGTCTGGCCAGTAAGTGTGTGGGGGGGAAAGGGTGTGGAGGAGAAAAGAGGCTTGGGGGGGAAGATTGAGGCCCCACAGTGAGGGAGGGAGTGGGGTTGGGGCTGGGGCTGGGGCTGGGGCAGGGACAGGCAGTGCCCAGCCAAGGTGGGATGGGGCACAGGACAGAGCCACAGCTCGTCCAGGGGGCGGAGGGGGTCAAAGAAGGGGGGGTACCTCTTGCTACTGTGTGCACCCCCAGGGGAGGCATGTGGGGCATGTGCCCCCCAGATCTGTGCTCAGAGTGAGGGCAGGCTGTCTACTGCACACTCCAGGCTGGGGCTGTGTACGGGCCAGATGGGGCGGGGCAGGGCAGGCAGAGGTGGTGCTGGGAGGGGTGGCTACGGGGTGGCTATGGTGAATTTGGGGGTGGCTATAGCCCCCCTGTAGCCTCCCTCCCAGCACCATCACTGCCTGCCCTGCCCCTCCTGCCTCAAGCATAGCCCGGGCCCAGCCCCCGCTGGGAAGAAGCCAGCAGCAGCCCCCAGCCCCAAGCATGCAGCAGCAGCCCCACCCTTGCTCCACACACAGATCCAGGGGGGCACATGCCCTCTCATACTGCTCCCAGGCTAGGCACAGCGGCATGAGCCACACCCCCACATTGAGATGCAGCTCCATCCTGCACCCCACCCTGCCCCGGTTGACCAACTTCTGTCCCAGACCCACTCCCTCCCTTACCACAGGGGCCTCAATCTGCTCCCCCCGTGCCCCTACCCTGCCCCTCACCCCTTCCCCCCAACAGACTTACCAGCTGTATGCTGCTCCAAGCTGTGGGGCTGCATATCAGCAATTGGATTAGTATTGGCTGATATGGCTGGTTAATAATCAGCCATTGGTATTGGCCCAAAAAACCTTTATCAGTGTACCCCTACTTTTTCTTAAGAAACCCAGCTCAGGAAGTGGGGAAAAATCAGTAAGGAATAGAAGCATAGTAGACTCAGGGAATGGGCACAATAGACTTGGAGAATGGCCCATCCCATTGGTAGTCTGCGACTGTCAAATGCAGACACAGTATTGTCTGGAATTAATTTTTGCTGGTGCCTTCCCTTAATGCAAGCAGCCAGTGTAAATGACAGAAAAGGCCCCAGTAGGGGATGGTGCTGAGCGGCTGCTTGTGTTGTTAGTGCAGGAGCCCAGGCTCTAGTCAGAGTGTGTGTATGTGTGTGTGTGTGTGTGTGTGTGTGTATGGGCTTGTGTGGGAGTGATGCATCTTTTTTGTTGCAGGGGAATGGAGTGGGGGGCAGTGACACTGTAGATGGGGTAGCAGTATTTTTTGTGTGTTCAGTATGCCAAAGCCAAGGATGTGGGTGCTTTGCCTTGGAGGAGCTGTAGTTGCAGACCTTGTTCAGGAAAAAATTGAAAATAGGGTATAGCACATTTCTAGGGGTCCATAAGGTCAGTGAGAGAGAGCAGTGCTGTTATTCACCACAAAGGGCGCAACAGAAACTGGTATTTGCCTATGTGTATTTTTCCATCTGTACCTTGGTCAACATGCTAGTGAATTTATCTAGTACAGTACTCCACCCTCAGCCTGTAGGCCTGTCAGCAGGGTGTGATGTGTCCCATAGCTCTTCCTGAGAGCTGCTATGTGCTTCCTTTGTGTTCTGTTGCCGTGCCTTGATGTAAAACAAATAGAGGGGAAGCTGAGCATTGAAACAAGGGATACAGAGCTTTCTTAACAAGAGGTGCGCCCTCTTCACAGGGCTGTACCTCCCGTACACCATGTCCTCACCACACCTGCCGGGCTGGACGTACGATCCTTCAAGTATGCCAAGGTCTCTCAACTGGTGGCTCACCTGAGCACCTTACACTTATTTGGAACCTTCCAAGTCAGGAGTTCCTTGGGGCTCAATTAATCCTTTATTCCCCTTTAATTTATATGCACGCTCTAAGAGTCCAGCGTCAATCACTTAGTCCTTTGCACGTCCTTGATGGATGGATTTTTTCCATCAATCAATTACTTCTTATTCATGTCTCATCTAATACATATTACCATTGTTGGCATTATCAAATCAGTGAGCCTCCCTTGGCAGTGCCTTTCAGCCGGCCCCACTACTGCAAGCCTCTCAGACCAATCAACTGGCTCCCCGAAGAGGCTTCGCAGCTGCTTCACACACCAAAAGGCTTACCTTGTGTCCCAGTTCCCACGCCGGTGGGTTGAGTGGCCAACTCTTCTCTGCCAGTTACTCTTCACTGGCTTCTGCTTTGACTGCCCAAGGCTAATCCCCAGGCCAGGATCCAGATTCATTGCACACCCAGACTCTCACTGTGTGCCTCTGCACAGAACTGCACTGCTCTTCTACAGGAGACTGTGCCCTCCCCACTCTGGGTGTGTTGTGATTTGGCCCTTTCTCTATTGGGTCCACCAGGCCTCTCAGGGGCCAATCAAATCCAGCTCCCTGGGTATGTGGCTGCCTGCAGCAAGGGCCTGCCAGCACTTATGGGGTTATTCCCAGATGAGGGGTACTTACCAGTCCCTCTCCAGTGGGGCAGGGTCCCCCAAATCCCAGGCAGGGCCCCCCCTAGCCTAAGAGCAGCTTCACCGACAGCAGGCCCACTGCGCATATGCGCAGTTTAAAAGGGCCTGCCAACAGCAAAAAAGCCTCAGCAGAGCTGGGCAGAGTGGCCACGTCCCCTTCTACAGGGCCCACCTAGTGCTGGTGACTCCACGTTGCCGCCACCGCCAGTTTCATGTCTGGCCACTCGCCACCCTCCCCCCCGCCCCTCCTGCCACCACTACCACCAGCTTCTTCCTGTCCAGGCCCCACACAGGCTGATTTGCCCTGGGGCCCTGCACCCTGCTAGGGTTGTCTCTGCCTGCCACCTTCTCTGCCCCACCCAGCCGCCCATCTGCTGCTTCCCTGTGCTGCCCCAGAGGCAAGCCAGCCCATTCCCAGGCAGCCCCAAATGTCCTGCCAGCTGCAGAAGCTTGCAGAAGGCAGAAGCAGCCAGGGGCCCGATCCTTTTTTTCTGCAGAGACTGCCCACCTTTCCTGCAGCTGCTGGAGGATGAGCTGACAAATTAATGCCCCACCCCCAGCTATGGAAGAGGCAGGCAGGCTCCACCTGTCATCACTTCTCCCTTCAGCAGGCGCCTGTGGCCATCAGGAAAATAATGTATATACATAGTGGCAGAAAAATAAAACCCACCCTTTCAGTTAAAAAACTCACTGTTTCAACTTAGGGGGCATAGGATACAACCCTAAGGACTAAACCCCATCATACATACAACAAGTGCCCTAGTAGACCTGATTATGGTGGAAGATAGTGAATTGTTCATGGAAATAAAACTCAATAACTGCCTGTGTGCAAGCAATCATGACCTGACTATAATTCTTCCATAGCAAAAAGAAACTGCATCGATTAAAACAAATGGTAAAAGCTGGAATGAAAACAGCAATGAAATTATATTTCAAATGGGAATTTAGCAATGAAAATAAATTGGCAATTGGAAAAGTAGGTAACTGATAAGGGAAGCAAAATAATCAAATAACAGTTTCCAAAAGATGGAGGATATTTAAAAATAGCAAGAACAAAGAGTCGTAAGTACCCCTGGAGTGGTACAAGTTCATACTTAAATGGATATGGTCAGATTGTCCACGATACAGAAAAAATAAGAGTATTCAATAAATCTGTTCTGAATCTGAACCTAGCTGGAGAATGTGTTGATATGTTATAATCAGCAGAGCAAATCAGTTTTATATTCTGATCCAACCATAACTAGACATGGGTTTAAGTAGCATTTGCTATAGTTTTCCAGTTTTAAAATTGTGACTATAGATAATTAGCACTTGAACATCCTAATAGTTGGCAAAAGTCTTTTAAAATAAATCTTAGGGAAATGATTTCTTCTATCTTCAGGAACTTCATGAATGTCATGTCCATATTTGAAAAAAGATGAAAAAGGATGAACCAGGCAACTCTGTTTGCTACTTGGTGCTAACTGTATGCCAAATAATGCTATCTTTGATATGGGATACTATTGACTGAGACCTTGAGGACAGAAATATAATTAATGTTGGTCAACAATTTCACAAATCATAGGCTTGTTTTAACAGTTTTTTCATTGTGTTAGATAAGATTACACTTGTGATTGATAACGGTAATAAACTTGGAATAGAGCAAAGCTTAAAATAAGCTGTTCTACATCATGATATTCTTATTAAAACTATGCCTTCACCTTGTCATCAAAATCATTGTGGTACTTTGGGTTAAAAACAGGGTTTTCTGGTAAGAGCTCAAGCTAGTTATTAATAAGGCATTATCCTCTTATGGTTACACATCAGGCCTTGCTTCAAAACTATTTGGTATTTTATCAGTGATTTGGAAGACAGTATAATATTTCTAAATAAAGGCAGCAGATAACACAAAGGTGGACTGTTTAATGCAGTTGTACAATAAATAATGACAAATAAGGTCTAGAGAGCAATCAGGATTGTTTGGTAAGGTGAGTATTGTCAAATGTGCTATATCTAAATCTGCGGTACTATATCTAGGAATAAAGACTGCAAGTTGTGCTGATTGCATGAAGATCTGCAGAAAGCCAAGACTCTAACCAGGATTTAAGGCTCATTTTATATAACCAAGACAACATATACTAATCAGAGAAGGAGCTGATATGAAGCAGCAGCTTTGGGGTGATCACAGTGCTGATGAGAACACTTCTGAGTTTTTCTATTGAGGCTACAGGAAGGAAGTAAAAAAACCCATAGATTTCAGATATTTCCTACCTATGGGGACTTTTTACCATCTTCAATTTTCCCTGAGCCTGATGAAGGATGTGTGAGCCCGAAAGCTTGCAGATTTTTTTTTTATTTATTTTTTTTGCGATTTCTTAATTGGTCTAGTAAAAGGTATTATCTCTGAACCAAGAGTTATAGATTTTTGCACTAGGTTTCAGATAAGAACTCCAAAAATGGCTTCTTGTCTGGAAAACATGCCTTTTAATAAGGAAATAAAGAAAAACAGTTTATTTCTTTAAATGAAGAAATAAACTGCAATAATAAGAAGCAAGTTTATGGCAGGCTGTTATTATGTGCACAGGAAGAAGATTTCTAATACAGTACCAAAGAACTCAAACCTACATGAGAAAAGTATAATAAGGCTGGAATGGTTGGAAGTTGAAGGCAATCATGTTGAACTTGGAAATGAGGTAATATAAAATGAAAGTAAGTCAGCATTGAAGTAGCTTTTTTTAAGGGGGTGTGGGGAATTGTCCATTGCTTGTATTTTCAAATCAGGATCTTTCTGAAAGGATAATTTCCTTTGTTCACAAAATTTTGGGCTAGATGATGGAGTGTTGGTGAAATCTAGATTCTGTCTAAACAAACTAAAGGATTATAACCACACCTACCTTTAAAATGTGCTAGATAATTGTTTTAAGTAACTAATGGTGCTATATTGGAGTTTTAAGAGAGTTGTGGGGAAAAAAGATTGAGAGAGGGTAGAGGCTTCTAGTATTTATACAGCTTGGCAAATAGATGAGTTGACATTTTGTTTACATCAGTGAAACTGTGATGTTGAGTGTGTTTCTGAAAAGTGACTACTATATGAGATATAGGTGTTTCTTGCTGCAATATGTACATGCTGATAGCTGCTTTGTACATTTGCTTCCAGAAGAGATTAGGTTTTAATTTGTGGTAATAAATCTATGGGTTTCGGATTTGGGAAATGAGAGGTTCAGGGCTCTGGGACAGAGACAGACAGACCAGAGATGGGATTAGAGAAGGCAGTAGGTAGCTATTTCAGATGAAGCATTGCAGGTTGCCACTAGATGGGCAAGTGAGTCCTAAAGACAGAGAAGCAGGTGGGTTAGAGGTTGGAAAGAAGGGATGGATTTGACATTGTTATATGCAGACACAGGCACCAACTGGATTAGAGATTGGAAATCAGGGTGGATTAAATGGATGATGTGTTAGAGCAGTGGTCTATAACCTTTTTAAGTTTTGGGTCACTTTTGAAATTCAAAAAAACCCAAAGATCTACCCCCTCCCCAACCCCTGCCCAGCAGGTAAGTCTGTGGGGAGGGGGAGGGGAAAGGCCATGGCGGGGAGTGGGGCAGATCGAGGTCCTAGCCCTAGCCCCAGTCCCTCACTGCTGGGGCCTCAATCTGCCCCCCCTCCCCCCCCAATGGCACAAAGGTAGGGAATGGGGCAGGCCCTGCACAGCCAGTGTGGGGTGAGGGACAGAGCCATGAGCAGCTTATCTGGGGGTTGCAGGGAAGAGAGGACACACAGCTCAGTAGGGCACAGGGGGCATGTGCAGGGCTGGCTGCGGGCTGGGGCTGGGACAGTGCTAGCTCTTCCTGGCCAGGCTGTGGCAGTGGCGGCTCTGGGAGTGAGGCCATGAGGGGGCCATAAGCCTCACCAACTGCTGCTCCCAGTGCCAGTGCCGCCTGCCTCAAGCGCAAGCCAGGCCCGGTGAGAACAGCCCAATGCAGCCTTCCAGCCCACAGCTGCAACCCGCCCTCCCCTGCACCAGCCAGCCCTCAAGTCCAGGGGCATGCGCCCCCCATGCCCTTCCAGGCTGCATGCTTCCTCTCCCCATCCCCCCTGGATGATCTGCTTATGGCTCTGTCCCCCATCCCGTGCAGGCTATGCAGAGCCTGCCCCTGCCCATGCCCCATTCCCTACTTCAGAGCTGCTGCAGCCGCCAGCGCTGCCCCGCGTTTGGGGGTGGTCGTGTGCCCCCCCCTATCTGTGCACAGTGGAGGCAGCTGCCACTGTGGGCTGGGCTTTGTGCCCTGAGCCCCACTGCACGTGACCCCCGGGCCTCCACCCCTTCCCTACCCCACCGACTGACCAGCTGGGCTGGGGGGCGGGGTGCAAATGGAAGCACGAGTGCGCTTAGCCCTCCCAAAGCCCAGGATCGACTTCAAGAGGCTCCAGGATCCACTGGTCGATCGAGATCAACCGGTTGGTGACCACTAGGGCTGTGTGAAATTTCGCTGGGTGTTTCATTTCAAAGCTGTTTCAATGCATTTCAAGCTTGAAACAGTGGAATTGAAATGAAACAAAAGGCTTCGAAACAGCTTCGAAATGAAATGAGGGCACTTAAAATGTTTTGAAAGATTTGAAAAGTTTCAAGTTTCCAAGCTGGGCTTACTTGGCTTCAGCACCAGTCCCAGCTGGCAGCGGCAGCCTGTTGTCATCCTGCATGCAGATCCTGGGGCCCGTGCCCCCCGGGAGAAGTCCAGCACAGTCCTGCAGCCCTCCTGGTGGTGCGGGCCCCCAGATCTGCATACTGAATGACACAAGGACGAGGCTGCTGCTGCCGCTTGGGACCAGGGCTGGGCGCAGCCCATGTCCAGTGATGGGAAGATTCCTGTTGCCACTGGCCTCAGGCAGCAGTGGCATCCTCCTCTCATCCAGAGTGCAGATCCGAGGGCCCACACTCCTGGGAGCACTTCAGGGCTGTGCCAGACTCCTCCTGGAGGTGCAGGCCCCCAGATCTGTGTACCGGATGACAGGAGGCTGCCACTGCCAGCAAGTGTCATGAGTTTTGCTTTGAACAGTTTAAGGTGTAGTTTCCCAGAAACCTCTGCACCTATCTCCTTGAAACTTGGCAGACTTCATGCCCTCAGAAGGGGCTACTATCCCTGTAATTTTCATCTGAATTAGGCAAGAAATGATAACGTTTTAGGCATTTTCATGATTCCCTATTATAGCTTATGGGCAAAATGTCGAAATGCATCGAAACAGCAAAGCAGTTTCAACAAAACTAAATGGAACAGTGCTTCAAAACAAAACAAAACAATGAAACAAAACACTGTCCCTTCAAAAAGACGAAACAGAAGTCAAAATGAAACAGTGCTGTTTCACACAGCCCTAGTGACCACCTCATTAGAGGGACTGATACATTGGAGGATGATGGACCCCTTGTTCTGCCCTGATCTCAGTGTGGTCAGGAACACTCCCCACCTCCCTTCGTCCTCCCATCTCTTGCTCTCCAACTTCTGCCTGTCTCTGAATCTACCTTCTTCATCATTATTCCCAACCAGGAGCTCAGGACCTCCTGAAAAGAGCTGCAGCATCTACCTTCCTGTAGGCACCTGGTCCTCCTTACACACTTTACAGCCTGCAGCATGATCCAGCCAGACTTAGGGTGACCATCTTTTCAAAATGCAAAAGTAGGAAACATGCCTGCACCCTGCCCTCTGTAGGCAGCACAGCCAGAGTGCAACCGAGTGGAGCCCATTGAATGTGGGGGAGGATGCAGGCTGCCTGCTGCGGGGCTCGGGGCTCCCAGCCCTGCTGCCATCCCACTGAGGGACTCTGCAGGCCAGCAGGTGGGACCGGGTGCAGGAGGGCAGAGAGGTTCAGTGCTGCCGCCACCGCCACCCCCGCTGCTGCTGGGCTGGCAAGAGATGCCTTCTCATGGGGCATGGTTGGCACAGGGCTCTCGGCGATGGTGGCAGCAGCACCAAGCCTCCCTGTCAACTCTGCCCTCCCGCTCCAGGTGCTGCCTGCTGGACCACGTAGGCCCGAGGGGGAGGGCAGCAGGACAAAGAGCCCCAAGGCCTCCAGTGGTCAGCCTGCATCCACCCCTGCCCCACACACAAATCTTGGGGAGCACATACTCTGCTCATATCTCCTTCCCCAGGAGTGCTCTCAGTTGTAGGGAGCCAGCCAGCCAGCCCCTTGGATGAGCTGCCTGTGGCTCTGTCCTCTTCCCCAGCCAGGCCCCATAGTCATGCATCCCACCTGGACCCCATGTACTGCCCTGGCTGGACAGCATCCCCAGCCCCCATCCCCAGCCGCCAACCCTTCCCCACTCCCTCCCTTACCATGAGGCCTCAATCTGCTTGCCCTGCCCCCCACCACACCCGCTGCATCTCCTATACCACCTGCCTGCCCCCATAGACTTATCTGCAGGCAGCTGCGGGAGCTGCTATCCAGCACTGCCTGTCTGTATTGCTGGTCACCTACATGTGTGTGCATGCACACATGCACATGGCGCCCCCTGTGTCCTGCTCCCCCTCACCTCCCCCAAACATCCCCCTGCCAGCTGGAACTCTGCCAGCCTGCAAGGAGAAACCCATGGTTTCCCGTCACTGCAAACGGAAAACCCAGATCCCTGCACGATATTGGAATGATAGTTGCTGTGGTTTCACTGTGTCGAGGGAAATCCAGGACAAATGCTGTCTCAGAGTCATTTGGCTTGGGACTGGGGCTTGATGTTTACATTTCGGGACTGTCCTGCCCAATTAGGGATGGGCAGTCACCCTACCCAAACAGGTCACCTGCCTGGGGAGTTCATATGCCCTGGTCCCCCCCTTGTGCCAGTATTTTGTGACTCAGTAGCCAAATGTGGCTCCTAGCTTCTCAGCCAGTTTGCAGCATCTCTCTCTCTCTTTCTCATGCATGTTGATGCACAGAGGTCTAAGGAAGGGAAGTCAAGCTGAGACAGACACTTGTTTGTTGGTGTGAGGTGCTCAGCCTGTGCAGCCCCATTGCAGGAACTGGATCCTCTGCACATGGATCCATCCCTGTGCTGGGCAGTGTGCAGGATTGGGCACTGCAGGGCTGTGCAGGAGCAGAGCTGCAGGGGGAGGAGACACCTCTGGCTAAAGGGAATGGCAGGATCAGGAGATGATTCAGGGAGCTGGAGGGTGGCAGACAGCAAGAGCAGAGATGTAACTGGATGGATGGATTGGCCAGTACCTCAAGCAGAAGCTAGCATTGATGAATGGAGCAGATGTGAGGAGGCTGGGGGCAAATGCTTGGCTGACCTGAGGTACTTGGCATCCTCAGATTCAAGATTTCTCAGAGTACAGGGGAAACAGGGCAGAAGACCCTCCTGGGGAAGGGAGGAGGCAGGTAAGGAATCAACACCCCTTCCCCCCACATCCCCTTCCCAAGGGTGTGCTGCAAATGGTGAATCTGACCTGTGCCCCAAAAAGCCTACAGAGGATCTGTACCGTGTCTGAGCTGCACATGTCACAGGCTGGAAAATGCTGGGAATGATTGGAGCATCCTGGTTTGTGCAGTAGGGGGCTGGAGACTGGCCTGTCCTCACATGGCAGCAGCACAGTTATGTGCTGCAGCCCCAACTTCAGCCGCACGTGGAGGGGCCAGTGTGGATCTTCACCCTCCCTGCTCTTACACTTGGCTGTGTGATGCCTGGCCACAGCCAGCCCTTCTTTAGAGCAGGCTCAGGACTGGAAGGTGGCAGTGGTGCAGGGGCAGCTGAAGAAGGGCCTGGGGCTGGGGGAGGGATATTTACCAGTACTTTGGTGCTGATGCTCAAGTGGAGGGAGGGGTGGGTACCACTGAGAGCAAGTCATGGCACCGATGACACTGAAGCAGAGATGGGGATGGCCTTACTGTGGTAGATCCCCTCCCCCCAGGTAACCCAGCCATTACCAGCCAGTAAACTGGACTTGGCATGATCGCCAAGATGGGCCAGTCTGGTGTGACCCCTGCAAGTGGCCTGACTCAACAGGATGGCCCAGGAAGCCTAATTAGGAATAACCAGACTTGGTCAGTATGATGTATGCCAACTCCTTGGGCTCTGTGCTGGCAAGTTGCAACCCCTAGCCCCAAACAGTCAAAGACTAATATAGAGGCACTGAACCACGCACACGTCTTCTTTTCTCTCTCTTTCCTTTATTCAGTATTTGGTTTGCCGAGTTTGGTTTTGTTTATCACAAGGAAAGATGTAACAATCAACAGGTTCCCTGCAGGCTGGGATCAGTATTGTAGGGGGGATGATTTGGAGGGTGACACCAGGAAGAACCATGTGCTTGGGGCAGAAATGCCACTGTCTGTGCCCCTCTCCAGAGACCTGTCTCTGCCAGCATGAGAGGCTGGTGTTGAATCCCTCAGGGCGGGGATCTCCCTCCCTTGTCTACATGACAAAAGCCTGGTGCCTGGGAGGCGGATGCTCTGGTCACCTGGGCAGGGGGGAAAAAGCCCGGCCCTGCGCATGGGCCCAGGTAGCCAGGGATGCTTTGTAGATTGGTTGGCTTGTAGCCAGTATTGGCAGCTTCGATTGGACCGGGCTGCTGAGGGGAGAGAGGTTATAAAAAGGCCCGGGCCAGGAAGAAGGGGAGCCATTAGCCATATGGTCATCCAGGTGAATCTGAAACTGGGAGAGGAGCTTCACCATCTGAAACTGGCTCTCTCCTCATCGCCGCATGCTCCAAGAGTGATCTGCCTCCAGAGGAAACTCCAACCACCTCTGGATGATGCGTGTGAGTAAGCTGCTCGAGATCAGGCTAGATATTTAGCTTACAGTAACTCAGATGCGTGTTTAAAAGGCTACCATCAGCCACACTGGTTTGCTCTATGGGATTCCTCTGATATTCCTCTGATATTTCTATGATACTGCTCTACCTTTTACCCTGTTTCCGCCCTACCTCCTGTAATCAATAAAGTTCTCCTTGTGACCGGTGTGGGAGACTTATTGAGGGGTGGGTCTAAATTATGCCGAGGAGGCCCCTTAGGTCTGCGGACTAAGGGAGACTTCCCTAATAAGCCCCTGACTTGGGAAGTGCCCCAAGTGCTGGTACTGGGTCTAGTACCCATTGGACGATCAGGCCTGTGTTCTCCAAGGTGCGCAGAGCCAGAATTGAGTCCAGAGCCTTGGATGGTGGCAGCGGGAACCCCAGGCTAGCGGGTGTGCTCCAGGGAAGGGGTCGCCCGGATGCGAGGCACCCCAGGGAGGCACTCGGAGCCTGGAAGGTGGTCGGGTGCAGGAAGGTGGGCGGCTCAACGCAGGAGCGCCCCCTACTAGCCCACCACAGTGCTTGGGGAATTTTGAAACAGCTCCTGGCTACAGAGGAAGGGCCCTTCCTCCTGCTCACCCCTTCCTCCCACCTACCCCCACTCTGTGCCAGTTTGACTCTGGGGTACAATTTCTTCCTCCCCCCAATTCACCTCATGGCTGCAAGGAGCAGCACTGAGTATAGCACAAAAGAAAGATCCAAGTAGCTGTAGTCCACATGCACAGAGCTTGAGTACTGCACTGAGTGCTTTGCATGAAACAGTGGGGACGTGTTTGCAGCAGGGAGACATGACTGCAGCCACTTGTGCACAGACCAGCTAACAGAATCCAGGTCCTGTGACCAAGCCCTAATTCATAGATTCATAGATGTTAGGGTCGGAAGGGACCTCAATAGATCATCAAGTCCGACCCCCTGCATAAGCAGGAAAGAGTGCTGGGTCTAGATGACCCCAGCTAGATGCTCATCTAACCTCCTCTTGAAGACCCCCAGGGTAGGGGAGAGCACCACCTCCCTTGGGAGCCCGTTCCAGACCTTGGCCACTCGAACTGTGAAGAAGTTCTTCCTAATGTCCAGTCTAAATCTGCTCTCTGCTAGCTTGTGGCCATTGTTTCTTGTAACCCCCGGGGGTGCCTTGGTGAATAAATCCTCACCAATTCCCTTCTGTGCCCCCGTGATGAACTTAAAGGCAGCCACAAAGTCGCCTCTCAACCTTCTCTTGCGGAGGCTGAAAAGGTCCAGTTTCTCTAGTCTCTCCTCGTAGGGCTTGGTCTGCAGGCCCTTGACCATACGAGTTGCCCTTCGCTGTACCCTCTCCAGGTTATCTGCATCCTTCTTGAAGTGTGGCGCCCAGAATTGCACGCAGTACTCCAACTGCGGTCTGACCAACGCCCTATAGAGGGGAAGTATCACCTCCCTGGACCTATTTGTCATGCATCTGCTGATGCACGATAAAGTGCCATTGGCTTTTCTGATGGCTTCGTCACACTGCCGGCTCATGTTCAACTTGGAGTCCACTAGGACTCCAAGATCCCTTTCCACCTCTGTGCCACCCAGCAGGTCATTCCCTAGGCTGTAGGTGTGCTGGACATTTTTCCTCCCTAGGTGCAGCACTTTGCATTTCTCCTTGTTGAACTGCATCCTGTTGTTTTCTGCCCACTTGTCCAGCCTATCCAGGTCTGCCTGCAGCTGTTCCCTGCCCTCCGGCGTGTCCACTTCTCCCCATAGCTTTGTGTCATCTGCAAACTTGGACAGAGTACATTTCACTCCCACGTCCAAGTCGCTGATGAAGACATTAAAGAGTATCGGTCCAAGGACCGAACCCTGCGGGACCCCACTGCCCACACCCTTCCAGGTCGAGACCGACCCATCTACCACGACTCTTTGGGTGCGACCTTCTAGCCAATTCGCCACCCACCGGACTGTGCAGTCATCCACATCACAGCCTCTTAATTTGTTCACCAGTATGGGGTGGGATACCGTATCGAAGGCCTTCCTGAAGTCCAAGTATACGACATCAACCCCTCCTCCTGTGTCCAGGCGTTTCGTAACCTGGTCATAGAAAGAGACTAGGTTGGTCAGGCACGATCTGCCCGCCACAAACCCATGCTGGTTTCCCCTCAGCATAATTTGTCCTGCCGGGCTCTCACAAATGTGAGCCTTGATAATTTTTTCAAATACTTTACCAAGGATGGAGGTGAGACTGACCGGCCTATAGTTGCCCGGGTCCTCCTTCCTCCCCTTTTTGAAAATGGGGACCACGTTAGCCCTTTTCCAGTCCTCCGGGACTTGGCCTGTGCGCCACGAGCATTCGAATATTCCCGCCAGTGGCTCTGCAATGACGTCGGCCAGTGCCTTCAGCACCCTCGGATGGAGCTCATCCGGGCCTGCCGACTTAAAGGCATCCAGTTCTTCCAAGTGACTCTGCACCACCTCAGGATCTACGCATGGAAGTCTGGCACCTTGCTGCTGCCTCTCTACAACCCCAGTGAGAGACTTGTCGTGCTCCTCGCTTAGGAACACTGAGGCAAAGAACTCGTTGAGGAGTTCAGCCTTGTCCCCCCAATCTGTCACCAATTGCTTCTGCCCATTTAGCAGGGGTCCTATTCCTCCCTGGGCCTTCCTTTTACTCCCTATATATCTAAAAAACAATTTCTTGTTGTCCTTTACTTGGGTTGCCATCCTCAGCTCCATGGTAGCTTTGGCCCATCTAACTGCCTCCCTACAAGCACGAGCAGAGGAGGTATATTCATCTTTAGTGATCTCACCCTGTTTCCACTTTTTATGTGCTCCCCTTTTGGCCCTTAGGCTGCCCTGGATTTCTCTGGTCAGCCATGGAAGCCTCCTGGCCCCTTTCCCTCTTTTGCCTCGCACGGGGATCGTCTTGCTTTGTGCCCAAAGGATCGTTTCCTTTAGGCACAGCCACCCTTCTTGGGCACCCATCCCATCAAAACTCCTACTCTGCAGTGCTTCCTTGACTAATCGCCTGAGTGCAATGAGATCAGCTTTCCTAAAGTCTAGCACTTTCACCCTACTAGTTACCTTACCCACTCGCCGTCTTATGTTGAATTCTATTATAAGGTGATCACTGTCTCCCAGATAGCTACCGATCTGGAGGTCCCCTATCATGTCATCTCCCGTTGCCAATACCAGATCCAGTATGGCATTCCCCCTAGTGGGACCATACACCTCCTGTGTCAGGTGGAGGTACTGTACACAAGTTAGAAACCTGCGTGAGCGATGGGACCTTGCTGTCTGCGTCTCCCAGCAGATGTCCGGGTAGTTTAGGTCCCCCGTGACTACCGCCTCTTTAGCTTTTATGGTCTCCGAGAGTTGCCTCAGGAGCCCCGCATCTATTTCTTCCCCTTGGTGTGGGGGTCTGTAGCAGACCCCTACCACCAAATCCCTTTCTCCTTGCCCCCCATGTAGCCTAACCCACAATCCTTCTACTTCCTCAGCCTCGGATTCTGTCTTGATGAGGGTTGATGTATATTGCTCACTGACATAAAGTGCAACCCCCCCCCTTTCTTCCCCGACCTGTCCTTTCTATACAATCTATAGCCCTCAATATGTACCGCCCAGTCATGGGATGAGTCCCACCAGGTCTCTGTTAGCCCCACTAAGTCATAGGTGTTTAGTGCAAGCAGGAGCGCTAGTTCATCCTGCTTGTTCCCCATGCTCCTAGCATTAGTATATAGGCACTTGAGCCCTGCGACTGGCGCCTTTGCTGCCCCCTTGCTCCCAGTCCCATGGGGCCCATTGTTTCTTACCTTCTTGTTCCTTACCTGTTCTGTTGTGCTGGCCTCCCCATGGCTTTCAGGTTCCCAATGTTCTCCTTCTTCAGGCTGGGCTGTCCTTGTGGGTGCCACATGGTTTGGTGGTCCACAGCTTCCCCTGCCCTCGTACTCCCCTCTCCCCGATGAGCCTAGTTTAAAGCCCGCCGGAGGAGATCCGCCAACCTAGAAGAAAACACACGCTTACCTTTGGGGGACAGGTGAAGCCCATCCCAGCTGAGCATGTCCCTCGTCATGATGTGCGGGTCATGGTCCAGGAAGCCGAAGCCTGCCTCGAGACACCACTGCCGAAGCCACCAGTTGGTCTCTCTGATGCAGTTCTCCTGCCGTCTTCCTCGTCCAGTCACTGGTAGGATGGAAGAGAAAACCACCTGGGCACCAAACTCCTTCAGCACGCCGCCCAGAGCACAGTAGTCCGCCATCAAGTGATCGGGGGTTCTCCTGGCCGCATCATTAGTACCCACATGGACTAGGACCATGGGGTAATAATCGGTGGGCTTGATCCTGGCCTGGATTACCTCCGTCACATCCCGAATCTTTGCTCCAGGGAGGCAGCATACCTCTCGTGCTGAGGGGTCCTGGCGACAGATGGGTCCTTCCGTACCTCTCAGGATGGAGTCTCCTATGACGAGCACTCGTCGCCTCCTCCTCTGGGTCATCGTGGATCTCTTGATCTGTATGGGGTGTGAAGAACGTGGT
Organism: Alligator mississippiensis; assembly: GCF_030867095.1. Lineage (NCBI taxonomy): Eukaryota > Metazoa > Chordata > Crocodylia > Alligatoridae > Alligator > Alligator mississippiensis. Next base: position 231,001,761 of record NC_081824.1, read on the forward strand.
GTTTCTTCTTGCCCAAGGGTGTCCTCCTCCCCTTCCATCTCCTGCAGGGTCGCCAGGGCCTCGTACCTGTTCACCAGTCGGACTGGAGAAGCTGGTACCGGTTCACTGCGTGCCGCTCTGGTCCTGGCTGTGACCGTCTGCCACTCTGCTGTGGAGGGTATTCCCCGGGGTGCTTCTTCCTTGGGTGCCTGGGCCTGCAGGGAAAGGAAATAACTGTCAATTTCATCCTCCGCCTCCCTGATCCCCCTCAGCCTGCTAACCTCCTCCCGGAGCTCCCTCACCTGCGCCTCCAGAGCCCTAAGACGGGCACCTCCTGGACAGGTGTGGGGGCCCCCAATCTCTGCTCCCCCCAGCCCTGCTGGGGATACCCCAGAGGCCAGGAGGTAGGGGGACACCGGCTCCCCCATGGGCTCGGTCTGGGTGGAGGCCTCAGACCTGCCCCTGGTAGCCTTGTCCCCCTGGGCAGAGGCCCTAGCAGCACTCCTCGTAGACACCATTCTACAAGCTGCTGTTTGTAGACCTGCGCGGTGTCTACGCCCTACCCCTACAGGAGTCCCACTCCTGGCCCTCCCGGCCCGCCCTCTGGCGCGAACGCCCGCGCAAACGCCGGCGTGCTCTTACAGAGCGTGCCTGTTTGCGCGCTCTGTTCGCGCCGCGCAGCTCGGGAGCGCGGCTCCCTACCGGCTCAGCTATATGGGACCCGGGGGACTTCCCCTCCGGATCCGGCTCAGCTGCGCCGGGTCCCTCCGCCCCACTTGCCTTCGGGGGATCAGCTGCCGCTGCCCCCGCTGCTGATTCCTCTGTTGTTGCTGCTGCCGCCGCCGCCTCCGGTCAGTTGGTTGGTAAGAAGGGCACACGTGCGTGCGGGACACACGTGTGCTGCCTCCTCTCCTTCCCGCTGCTGGTTCCCGAGTGCTGGGAACTTCTTCCTAATGTCCAGTCTAAATCTGCTCTCTGCTAGCTTATGGCCATTATGTCTTGTAACCCCCAGGGGCACCTTGGTGAGTAGAGCCTCACCAATTCCCTTCTGTGCCCCCATGATGAATTTATAGGCAGTCACAAGGTCAGCTCTCAACCTTCTCTTGCAGAGGCTGAAGAGGTCCAGGTGCCCTAGCCCCTCCTCATAGGGCTTGGCCTGCAAGCCCTTAACCATATGAGTAGCCCTTCTCTGGACCCTCTCCAGGTTATCCACATCCCGCTTAAAGTGTGGCGCCCAAAACTGGACGCAGTACTCCAACTGCGGTCTGACCAGCGCCCGATAGAGGGGAAGTATCACCTCCTTGGTTCTGTTTGTCATGCATCTGCTGATGCATGATAAAGTGCAGTTAGCTTTCATGATGGCTTCGTCACACTGACGATTCATGTTCATCTTGGAGTCCACTAGGACTCCGAGATCCCTTTCCACTTCCATGCTGCCAAGCAGTTCATTTCCTAGGCAGTAGTTGTGCTGGACATTTTTCCTCCCTAGGTGCAGCACTTTGCATTTCTCCTTGTTAAATTGCATTCTGTTGTTTTCTTCCCACTTGTCCAACCTGTCCAGGTCTGCCTGTAGTTGTTCCCTGCCCTCCGGTGTGTCCACTTCTCCCCACAGTTTTGTATCATCCGCGTGTTGTGATGTTCCTCTTCACACCACGCTCTTACTCTCACACCTATGAGTCCCTATAATTTCCCTGGGCAGTCGATTCCCCAGGTCTGAGGTGCTGTTCCAAGCTGTCATGGGGTGGCTGTGGCCTGAGGAGCCTCATCTGCCCCTGCTGGTACCATGGGGCCTGGCCTGGTTTGAGCTAGCAGCTCACTGGGAAGCACTGGTGAGAATCCTGGCTGAGAGGCCTATCCCCTCCTGCACACAGCCAAGCCCTCCAGAGCTTGGGGCATGTGGCCACCACTGGCCAGCTGTGCCAAGCCCCTGGCCCCCTGTGCTGGAGGGTGAAGCTGGGCGCAGAGTCCACCACTTTCTCCTATCCCAGGGCCCCATGGCTCTCACTGAAAGCTGGAGCAGCAGAACTCAGTGGGCATAAGACAGAGGGCTCTGGGGAGGGCCCCAGGGGTAACCCCAGCATGTGGAGCCCAAGGCACTGCAGGGACCCTTTCCCTGGCACAAACGCTGTGGCTGTGAGGAAGGAGACAGCCCATGTGCTTTGGCGTGGACTCAAGAGAGACCTCAGAGCAATGTGATGTCTGACAACTGCCTCTCTGGGACCAAGAGCCCTGGTGTCAAAATGAAAGAAAGAGCAGAAAGGACTGTGGGTGCATGGGTGTGAGGGTGTCAGCTCTGCACTGTTCAAGAGGTGACATCCCTGTGGGCATCACCAGAGCTGCCTTTTTGGGACAACATACCTCTGACAGAGTGGGGCCCTTGTAGGACACTGAGCCTCTGACCAAGAGAGAAACAAAGAACCGACCATTTATTAAACTGTTTCTACCCGTGGAAACAGCAGGGCTTCCTTTTTAACTCATGTTGTCATAAGACATCAGAGGAGATGAGGGGAAGCAGCATCTTGGGCCTCTGAGCCAAGTCCCCCGACGTACCATCAATCTTTAACTCAAAGAATCTACAAAAGCCCCATTTGAAACCCTCAAGGAGGAGGCACAAGACCCAGAATGCACAGAATAACCTAGAACTTGCTATAGATAAAAGCAGAGGAGACGAGGGCACTGCCAATGCCCTGACCCTGCAAGGGCAGGGAAGGAGTTAGATACCAAATATCCAGAAAGTCCTAGGAAGAAGACTGTACTCCCCACTACAGAGGAAGGCAAAAACCCCCAGAACCCGTGCCAATCTGACCCTGGAGTAAAATTCCTTCCTGACTCCGAATATGGCGTTTGGAATGATCCTGAGCACAAAAGCAAGCCCATCTAAGCCAGGCTTCTCTGGGTGATATAAGAGCTGGCAGGAGCATTGATGCACCCCAGTCAACACTCAGCTGTAGCTGTAGCCAACATCCCCATGCTTCAGAGGAAGGTGGAACCCACCCCCCTCCCCAGAAGCTGTAGCATTGTTGAAGGGAGGAAAACCCTGCTAAGTGGTGACCAGCAGAAGCCCAGAAGCATGGGATTATGAGACACCTGCCTTTCTACAAGAGTTATGAGTTCACCCAACTGGGAAACAACAAACACATGACCTTGCCTATTGCATACCCTGACAACTGAGAAAGGACTTGCTGTCCTGGCATACAGGAGAGACTGTTGCAAAATTTCCTAATTTTCCAGGTAGAAATTATTTCTGTTCTAATCTTAGGTTCTCCATAGCTAGGGTGTATCATTTGCTCTGGGTCCTCTTCTCTGTTGTTTGATGCGGGGGCTGCAAAGGTCTTCTGATGTCCCAGCACTGGTCTAGGAGCTCTTCAGGGTTCTGTGGTCTGTAGGCCTCCTTCAAGTGCTGTTCTTCCCATACTGATCCAGGGATCCTGGTATGAAGAGGATCCCTTGGAGGATAGGGATCCTCCAAAGTCAGAAAGAACACGATTGCTCCATGGCACGACCTTGGGATTTGCCAAAGGCAGACTGGCGGGGGGACAGGGCAGTGCCTGACCTGTGGCCTGGTGACTAGAGCAGAGAGGTGAGTGGTTGAAGAGCCAGAGGCTCAACCTCTACTAGGAGTGATGTTGGCCCCAGAGGCTGCATCTCCCTCTCTTTTGGGTATGTGTCCTTGCCTCTCAGCTATGGGAGATGAAATACAGGAAGTTCCTCCTCCTCCTCATCTTGTTCTGCCAGGCAGAAGTGTGTGATTTACACTTATCCATGTGTGTACAGTGCCATGTACAAACTCATTCAGAGTGACACCTACTGCACATGCTCAGTTGCCCTCCACACTGCATGGAGAGTAGAAAGGTAGATGGTGAGTCAGGGCCATGAATGGCTGTTACATGGCTGGGTAGGTGCCATTTGGGCTCATAAAGTGAAATAGAATTATGCCCAAGAGTGTGCACATGGGCAGCCACCATGGAGAAGCTGACTGAGAATCCAGCTTCCCTCATGGTCACTTCTCCCTGTAGGTGTAGCCCACAATGAGCCCATGCAGCTCAGCAGGGACCTGAAAAGAAACCAAAAAGCAGAAGGTCAGTTTTGACAACTGGCGAGAGGCAGCACAAAGCCAACAGGAGTCAAAGCAGGATAGTCTGCCTCACAGGGATGGCATCAGGGAAGGAGCCAGGACAGGTCTGTGTGCTGCTTTCCCTGCAGGAGAAGCTGGCCAATGTCCTTCCACCTTCAGGCCTGGATTGAGACCACTTTGTGCCAGTCCTGGTCTTGGAGATGTTGCTAGTGCTCTGGACTCCAACCAGAGCCTCACTTCTCTGCCCTTTCTAACATCCTGGCTCCTCCAGGCCCTCAGGATTCCCACCCCTTTGGGACCAGCTCCCCTAGCATCCATGGCCCACTGCCCTTTCCAGGGCTTCAGCTGCTCCTGTCCCTGGTCAGCCACCCCTCAGGTCAGCCTGGTCTGCAAAGTCTCATGCATAGGACAGTCTCACACACCCACCTTCAAACCATTATATCAACTGGGAGAGAAGAAGACCTTTACCTGAAGTTCTCTCCTCACTGCTGGAGGAAGCTGCCTTTCTGTGTGATGACTTCGCTTTCTGGTGACCTTGCCAGCCTCGTTGCTGGCCTTCTCAGGCTGTTGTCCTCATCCAGGCCCTGATGTCTAAGGGCCAAAAGGGTTTGTTCTTCTTCCTGGTCTTGGCTGCTCTCCTTCTGGCTGCTCAAGGTCTTCAAAGATTTCACAGTCCTTGCTGCCCTCAGCCTCCTCATTGCCAAGCTCAGCCACGTCCCAGAGCAGCTCACCTTCCTCCGTGCTCCTGTGCATGGTGACTTCAATTTTAAAGACACCCCAGTCTATATCCAGGCTGGTCTCCTCAGCAAAGAGGCAGGAGCCATCATAGAGCCACAGGCGGTCGAGGTCCCTGGGCTCCAAATCAGCAATGTAGAAGTCAATGTTCCATGGGGCTTTGCTTCTTCCTTGCTCTGTACATTGCTCTGAAGCCACTGTTGCTCCCAAAGCCGCTGTTGTGTCACTGGTCTCAGGTTGAATGATGACAGACGGGCAGTGGGGGGCATTGGTCGCTCTCAGTTACCCTGTGCCAGGTCATCACTGCACATTATGACCTTAGAGACCCCTCGGCCAACCCTCAGTCTGCTCCAGGTCATTTGCATTCTGATACATCCTTGGCTGAGTTTCCCCTGTGGGTGTTTGCCCGGGGCAGGCAGGGGCTTCACTGCTCAGTGGTGATGAGCACCCACAGGCCAATGTCAGTGGAGTCTCTGCAGCCTGAAGCAGTAGGCCCAGAGCTGCTTTTAGACAGTGTGGGCTGCAAAAGGAGGGGGTGCAGAGCTAGGTGCTGACCCCAGTGTGCTTGAGACTCTGTCTTGTGCCTTGGGCCATCTGGGTCTTCCCACATCCTCATCTCTTTTCCCCCCTGCCTATCCAATCAGGTGGGAGAATCCTCTCCCTGCCTCCTGGAGCATGCACAGAGCACAGGGTGACACCCTGAGGGGAGGTGGTCTCCCTACACACAAGAAATAGTCCTTCCCGGGATCTGTTGGATCCTTCCCCAGACCCAGACATGTCTGAGCCATGTAACTCTGCCTGGAGAAATCTTGGGGCCCCACATACATACAGAAGGGGTCTTTGAACTCAACCCACTGGGCTCCTCTGCTCTAGATACATTGACACGAGAGGATAGAGTTGGGGGTTTGACAGCCTGAGACACCAGAGCCTTCACTGTCTCCTGAATCATCCCCCACTGGTCATTAAGGCTACCATTAGTTCTGGTTCTTTTCCCTCGTGGATGAGAGCCAGTTTCCCAGTAATAGATACAAGAGCTGAGGGAAGGATTTGGAAAGGTAAAGAAAAGTGCTTAAGAAGAAAGGACATCCATGAAGCAGGGAGTCTCGTCCTTTGTGACATTTCCATTTTGGAGTTGTGGGGACACAGGGGACCTTGGCCCCCACCGTTCTATAGTCTCTCCTTTCTAGAAGAAGCCACATCCTGCAACCTTTTGGTAGAGGCCGCATTTTCTAGCCTCCTCCCCATGCTTGCTGATCTTATGCCTGCTTTGATAACTTTGTTTGAGTCTGCAAGACTCATTTGCCTTGGCCTTCCCCACCTCACACTCCTGGTATGATGTCAAGCAGGTGAAGCAGACTCCTTACCTCCCTCTGCTCCCTTCCACTCCCCTCCAATCCCAGCCCCTACCTCCTCACACTCCACCCAAAGGGCAGGAGAGGACATCCCTGAAGGAGCTCCAGCTCTCTCCCTTCAACCTGCACTTTAGCATCCTGTTGTTTGATGCCTGGCTCAGGTAAAGGGAGATCCCCCTGGGATTAAGTCAGTACTAGAGTGGCGGTAGTCGGTGGCTGTGTCCCCTGGTAACTCTGTTCTGGGGCTTTGTGACTCAATAACACAGGTCAATGGACACGGGTGCACAGTCACTGTAAGATCAGAGCCCTCAACAGCCAATCACAGGGAGAAATCCCCGTGCCCATGGGAAGCACATCAGACTATTAAGTTTAATGAAAGGGGTTAGTGAGATGGGGTACCAATGGCATGAAGAATGTAGGACACTTCTTCTGCCCTGGCATTTAATAAATCCCTGGACTCCCAGGTAGATGTGCCTCCCAAGCGGACACCTATATGAAGTGTCCTGAGCTGGGCTCGCTGCTGAGCTCAGCCACAGTACTCCCCAGGTCCCACCCTCAAATCCCCCAAGTCCAGAGCTCTTTTCTGTTAGATGATTCCCACCTTGGAGAGAGCATTTGGAGCAATACCAATGGCCTGAATATTGTCTGTCACCAGCAACCAAGGTTTCTCCGATGATCAGGAGCCCTGCAGCAGCATGGAGCCATTGCACCCAGCCTCTACATGTTTCTGAGCCCCAGTGACCCTGGGGATCTGACTGGTGCAGGGGGACTTGGCTTTGATAATCCCTTTGCTGGTGCCTCCTCCCTTCTGCACACAGAGGGGCACTTGGAGTCCTGGACTTCTGTGAAGTATGCCAGAACCAGCACAGGCCAATCAAGGTGTTTTCCTCATCTTCTCAACTTTGTCCCTTCCTCCCCCTCCTCACTTCTGCCACGGACACACACAAACTGCATCCTACAGCTCCTTTTGCAGTTGATCTGCAATAGTTGGGGGGTGATTCCAGGTTGTCAACAAGTACTTGAGGCCCAAGGAGCTTCATCTGCCCCCGTCAGCTCCTTGGGGCCTGTACAGGACTGAGCCAGAAGCTAGTAGCAGAGCACTGGTGACAATCGTGGGTAAGTGGCCTGTCACTTCCCCACACCCAGCATTGGACTGCACAGCTCAAGGCACATGAACCCTTTGCTCAGTTGTTGTGCTGAGCCCCTAAGCACTCAGACCAGTGCTAGGTTTTAGTGAAGGGTGAAGAGGGGACATAGGGACCACAGATGTTTCCAATGTCTATGTTCAGGGGCTCTCATGGAGAAGCAGGGCTCAGTCAACACAAGCTAAAGGGCCCTGGGGAGGCCTGGATTCATAGAAAGCAGGGCCTTAGGGAGAGACCTTAGGATATGAATGTCAGGGCAGTTGGGGGGCCATTTTCCTGGCACTGACACTGCAGCTGAGGAAAAAGAGAGAGTGAATGTGCCTTCGTTTGGCTTGAGCTAGAGAGAAGCTGCAGGGAAATGTGGTTTTTCCTAGCTGCCTTTCTGGGGCCAACAAGGGATCTGATGTAAAGGTGAAGGGGCATCAAGCCTCTGGGACAGGATGTGTGAGACAACAGATATGGGCTTTTCAAGGGGCATCACCAGTGCTGCCTCTCTGGGATGATACTCCTGTGACAGAATCAGGCCCTTGTAGGATACTGACACTCTCACCATGATGGGAACAGAAAACAGACCTTTTATTGTGGAGTTCATACATTTAAAAACAGCAGATCATCTTTTCTTCATGTTGGGGTGGGAACATGAAAACATAGGAGCAGGAGGAGTCTCCTGAGCTATCCAGTCATGTTTTCTGCATCCAAAAACCATCATAACCAAGGAACTTAAAACCCCTCCCACTAAAAATCCTACCATATACTACCAGGCACAATGTTCCAAACAGAAAGAGCTCCCTATAACGTGCCACAGGTGAAAGCCGGGGGAATGATGGTACTGCCAGTGCCCTGCCCCTGTAACAGCAGGGAAGTAGTTGGTTAAAATATGTCCAGGAGATCCTAGGAAGAGGACTATGCCCACGCTACAGAGAAAGGCAAACCCCCCCACAGTCCCTGCCAATGTGACCATGGGGTAAAATTCCACCCTGACCCCAAATATGGCAATCAGTATGACCTTGAGCAAAAGACCAAGACTGTCAAGCCAGGAGCCTCTGGGATCTCTTAAGTCCTGGTAGGAGCATCCGTGCAGCCCAGTCAAATCCCAGCCTCAGCTGTGGCCAGCATCCAAATGCTTCAGAGGAAGGCAAAAAAACCCCAGAAGCCTACAGTAAACATGAGGGGGGGTGGGGGTGGAAATTCCTTCCTGGCCCCATGAAGTAAAAGCCCTGGAGCATGGGATTATCTCACACCTTCCACACTGTACCCCAACTGGGGCAACAAGCTCAGAACTCCAGAAATGACACACAAGGATGGGTGAAGCAGAGCTCCGCTGATCATCATACTGTCCTCTCTCTTTCCTTCTTGCTGAGCTACATGCTTCAAGCTCTTTTAACCTTCTATAACAAAGGTGATGTCTTGCTACTGAGCATGCTCTTCTGTTTCCGCCAGCTCTGGGCTGCACAGGTCTTCTCCTGCTCTCTAAGTAATGGCCCAGGAGGTCTGTGGGTTGTTGGCATGGGGTTCTCCTGGGCTTTTCAAATGTTGATCTTCACATCCTGATCCAGGAGTTCTGGCATTTTCCATCAAGGGTATGGCTCCATGGAGAAGATGCCACAAAGGAAGCTGAGTGAGGCATGGATTCACAGTGTGTCAGCTGCTCCATGTTGATTGCCCAGGTGTGCTCATAGGGCAGAATCCACTTCCACTGGGGATATTAATGGTAACCTCCAGTTTATGCACCCAAATGGCCCTTTCCCAGTTACATCACTCCTGTTTGTGGCACTTACACACTGTTTGCAGCCCAGTTCCAAATGTTTGTGGGCATGCAAACATCCACAGAGCTAAGGTGCAGGCTTACTATTGTTAAAACTATCCATTCATCACTGAAGTATATTGTGCAGGCCTTGATTCCCATAAAGGAGAAATTCATTGTTTACATTTCATTCTAGAATTATAAACAATGTACAACACTTTGCCAGCATTGATACCACCTTCTTCACGTACACCATGGCTTTGCTGCTATGACCAAAATGTATTGTATGTTTATGTTGTTTATTTTATGTGTATTGTTTTGGTGAATTTTAACTTAGCAACTGGTACATACCATGTAAGTGTAATTAAAATAAAAAATAATCTTGGCTCTAAAAATTGGTCGTGTCTGTGGATCCCAGAACAGGACACTTCTATCCAATTTGAAGTAAAAGAATGTTCTAATCCTTGAAAAGAGGAAGAACAATTTATATGGGAATTTTTAGTTGACAAAACAACTTGTTCCACAAAATGGTATCTACAAAATGGAAACGTGTGAGATCTTTATAAAAATGAAGAAATATTCTTATCACCCACAAAGAAGTCTTATTGGTATTTAAATGTTACATATAATTCTAGGTTACTGGGTTGTGTTCAGAAAACCTCACTAGCTAATTGCTCTAAGAATGAATGAGTTCCACCTTCCACAGTGGCACGCAACACTTGCTGCCTTCAAGGAAAAAGGAACAATATAAGCCAAAGTGTAGTACTCTGTGGGCTTTGGCATCAGCCTGAAATCTGGGTTTGCCTTTCACAATTCAGGTCTGAAGGCCCAGAGTGGAGCTAAGAGAGCCTGAGGGGTCAGAAGGCCATCAGCAATTGGTTGAACATCTGTAAGGATGCCACCTGCAAAGCATGGGGCATGGTGTAGGGGAGGTACAGAGCCATGCAGTTGGCCCATAAGATCAGGATCACAATCCGGGTGGTCAGTGTAATAAGACCAGGGCAGCCTCCCGCACTCTGTATTTTAACTACCATCAAGGCATGGTGGGTGAGAGCTAGGCAGATGGCCCAAAAAGAGGGTATTTAGAACAAAAAAATTGGGGGTACCCTGTGACATTGCTCATTCAGTTACTGTACCCATCTAATTAGTGTCTGTAGGGCTTGACATTAAAAAAGAAATCATTATGTACCCCCATAACCATCATAAATGTGTATTCAAGAAGCAAAAAACAAGTGAAAAACTATTGGCACCAAAGAATTGTTTAGTACATAAAAATGTAAAATATGTGTGAAAAATAAAAATTTTCAAATTCAAAACAAATATCTTTATAAACAATATGCAATTCAGCAATGTTCTTTAATTTAATCAGTAAAAATTACACTGCCATAGTTTATGCCAGACAAGAATGTGTTTGTGTAGATGCATTGTCCCTGTGTGTTGCTTAGCCAGGTTCAATCGGTTTTAATGCATTTTTATATTAATTAATGTTTTTCTACTTTTTTGATCTATTAGTGGATGTGATTTTGCTTATTTTGTGCCACACTAAATAATCCAAATGCTTAAAAACTGTTGTGCAGGTAATGTATAATAATCAAAACCTGTTAAAGTTATTAAGAAAGGTAAACAAACAAAAAAAACCCCAGAAAACCAAACTGCACAGCATTCTTGGTGGAAAGTTTTGTTCGAATGGAGCCCTATTATTACTCAAAGTTTCCTTAACATACTTCTTCACCCAATCGTGGTAGCAATTGGCATCCAAATTCTAATCATATGTTTTACAATCATTTTAATCTGCTGAATTCAAAAAAACTAAAGCTATGAAAAATGCATTTTCAGTATATAGCCGACCCCAATTTGGGGCCCAAAATGGAACAAAAAGGTATACATTCTATCAAAATGATCTCAAATATAATGTTACCAAACAGGGATTTTGTTAGCCCCAAATACAGTCATCTTGACATAAGTAGCTTGGCTCTTGTCCAGCAATGGGAGTTCTGTATGTGAAATGCAGTTTGCTAAGTCAGAATCAATTAAGAATACAACATTAGTTAAAAACAAAACAAAACAAACCCTTAAAAACAAAAAAAAAAAACAACATATGGACTTGGACAAATAAAAACCCTCTAAAGGCAAGGCAAACCATACGAAGAACAGCTGTTATGTAAAATATAAGGTTTCTATAAAAATGTGTAATGTAAATAAATTACTATAAAATATGGGTGTGTATTAAAATAAAAACTTAAAAACAAACAAAATGGATATGAAGTTGGGAAGCCAGCCTGGGATCAGGGACAACCTGCTCTAAAAACCTTCAACATTAATCCTGAAACTAAAAATCTACCCTGCACAAAACTTAAAAGGTAGAAGTTGGGAGCCCCTGGACAAGACTTCAGAAACTTATCAACCACTGATGTCATGCTTGTTATTTCTTAGGGTGGTAAGCATATATGTAAACCTAACCATATTGCAGTAAAAGGTATCCATATTGTTCTATATTTGTATTAGTTCTAAATGGGTAATAAACTTACCCTTTATTTTAAGCTTCATCTGCAGAGTTTCCTTACCTAGTAAAAGGCCCATACATTAAAGATAATGCTCATTGTTTAATACAAAAATGTAACACCTCGTGGATTTTCCATGTCAGCACTGTGCATGGAATAGGACCAGAAGTTGTGTGTAAGTGGAGAAAGTGGCAGTTGTGCAGCTGAGCAAGCGCCATTTGGGTGCATTCAGTGAAAGAGGGGGCTGTCCTCACTCTGTGGGAAATGCCAAGAAGCCACCCCACTGTCCCTAGGGCTGAGCCACCTCACACTTACCATGGGGCTAGAGCATGCACGTGGTGGTTACTGTGCAATACCTGACACACTGAATCCACCACCCAATGTCTGCTGTAGACATCTCCAGCGTGCTGTCTCTATGGGGAGTCCAGGCAGCTGAGGGGAGACCTAGAGAAAAGACACAAGAAAGACCAAGTCTGGTGTTCACCAGCAGCCTGGTGCAGGCACAAGGCAGGCAGGAGCCCTGGAGTTACAGCAGGTTCCTCTGCCCCACAGGGAGGGACAGGTACCTTTGTCTGCTTCTCTCCTTGACTAGGCTCCTCACCCCCAAGCCTGGAGTGGCCCTGGTCCCAGTCCCAGTCCCAGCCCTGGCCAGGGAGAGACTGCAGGTACTGTGGTTTCCTCCTGCCAGGACCTCTCTGCCCACTTTGTCACCCATTGATTCCCCTTGGGCCTCAAACTTCCTACCTTCCTGAGCCGGCTCCCTTGCTTCTCGTGGCCCACTGGCCCTTTCAGGGTCTTGCTTGTGACCATTCCTTAGTGATGCTCCTTTTATGTCACCTGCTTGTAAAGCATTATGGGTAGGACTGTCTTGCCTAAAGGTGGGTCCAGGATTTGGCAAAGTTAGGTGCAGAAATAGCCACCCATACTGCAAGGGTGGCTGCACCTCTGCTCCCAGCCTTCTCCCTGCCACCCACCAGTGCAGGCAGACTTCACTACCGCACTTTTTTAAAGTCCCCAAAGCATGTAAAAATTCCCGCCCCTTCCCCTCCATGCTTCAAAGCACATGCCCTCCCTTCCCTGCCTGCTGCTGCTTTCCCCACTGTCCCAAGGGCCAGGGAAGCTTCAGGGCCCCTCCTTCCCAGGGTAGCAGCTGTAGGCAGGGGTGCTCCCCCCTCCCCATGCCTGGTCCCAGGGGACTGGGTAGGGTAAGGGAACCCTCCACCCATCACTGCTCACTGTCGCTGCTCCCAGCTGAGCCCAGCCCCCAGGCAGCACCCATACAGTCTGAAAGGAGGGTGCAGCAGCACCTGTCCCACTCTGCTTCTGCCCCTGATCTCACCCGCACACCTGAAAGGCACTGTGAGTGAACAAGACCTTTACCTGCAGAGATCTCCTCATCTGGAGGAGTCTGCCCTTCCACAGATGGGAGTCATTCTTCCTAGACCAGGCGAGCCTTGGCTTAGGCCTGTGGGTGTCCTCCTTGCCCTTTTCCTGACATCCCAGGGTCTGACTCCCCTCCTTTTCATGCGGGTGTCCTTCCAAGGTCCTGTGCAGATTCTCCACCTCACTGTGGCCTCCTGGCACTTCTGCTGTTCTGGGCCCCTGGTCTTCCTTCCTTCAATGTGTTGTTCTGCCCTCTAGGTCTTCCTTACTACCGAGGGAGATGAGCTCCCACTCTCCCCTGCCTGCACCTTGCTGTCCACCAGGCTGGGCCATGTCCTTACTCCTCACCTGTGGACCATTGCTCTGACCTTGAAGAGTGTCCTCCCCTTGTCAAGGCTGGAGTTGTCAAAGAGCCAAGCATAATTGCCCTCGAACACACAGCCATGGTCCCAGAAGCCCCAGGGAACCACATCAAAATCCAGGAGACAAGGTCAGGAAATAGCTGACAAAAGGAAACCTTCTGAGGCCTTGTCAGCACAGAGAAGTGTGGACCAGAAATCTCAGGTTCAGCCAGTAATGGCATGAGAAGCAAGTCCGACTGGTGCCACTGGGATGATGTGTCCTCCTGTGGCAAAAATGTCTCATGATCTCACTACACAAAGGACCTCACAGCTGAGAAACTATAATCTCACTACACAAAAGGCTTCACAGCTGAGAACTGCAAATTGTTTCTTTTTCTCTTCTTTCTTCCTGCACTAGATAATCAATAACATAATAAAGAACAGTCCGAACAAATGCTCTGTTCACGGTAAGGCTGATTCCTGTGGAAACACAAAGATTAGTTACTGCCTGCTTTACACATAAATTTTACAACCCTTGTTACTTGCTCGTTTTAGGACTACGCATATATTAAAAACTTTACAGAAAACTTAGCCAATCACAGATTGCCACAATGGAATCTTGTTCATGAGAGGTATAAAAATATAACTTTGGGCGTGGCTAGGGGTCAACTCTGATTTGAGCAACTCAGCTCCCTTGTCAATCTGTTTACAAACAATAAACTCGAGATGGATCCAGCCTGAGTGTGTATAACTCTCTCCTTGAGGTATATTAAAAAAGCCTCCAGGGGCACGAAACTAGCCGTTTGTGCAACAATTTGGCGAGCCAGGCAAGAGAAGCCTTTGGACCACCCGGGGTCGGACGACAAAACCGGAAAAGGTGTCCGTGAAGTGACCACCAAACCGCTTTTGGAGTCTGTCACAGCACTGGAACCATGAGTCGGGACACCTGGGAGGTTAAAGGCTCTCCCTTAAATGAGTCAACCAGGCTAAGTGGGTCCAAAGAGACGGTGCCAGGGTGTTGACGGAATAAGTATTCGTTTGCCTTGTGTCATTTGGGTAGTCTTTCGGGGAATTTAAAATTTTAAAACGTTCAGTATATAAGTCTGGACATTAGCCCCGGAAACTTTGTTTTGAGTGATTTTGTTTTAGCGTTCAGCAAATAGGTCTGAATTTTGATTGACACAATGGGTGCGGATAGCTCCCGAGAAGAAAACTCCACAACCCCATTAGGATGCATGCTAAAAAACTTTAGTAAGTTCAAAGGGGATTACGGGATAAAAATGTCAAAAGATAGATTGATTACTCTCTGTCAGTTGGAGTGGCCGGATGCCAGTTCTTTTGATGTAAATCTGGCTAAGGCAGTGTGGGGGAGGAGGCAGGTCTGACTGAGTGAATGTGCGTCTGTGTATTTAAAAAAATGAGCCACTGACCAGGTCTGAGACTAAGGCTGAGTCTAGGTGCCCCGATTCTGCCTGATAAGGTAGTGTCGAACGCAAGGGGGCTCAGCTGAAACCTCGTGACCCAGTGGACAGGTGTCTGAGTGATTTTGTCTTTCCCAAATCCGTTGTCCCAGTATCTTCTGTCAAGGGCAGGAGTAAAAAAATCCCTTCTGTGTTTCCCTCCCTCCTTCCACTATATGAGCCGGTGTCAGGTCAGTGGCCTTGGGTCTGGGCAATAAAGACTGCGGGGCAAGGCACTAAGCAGCCCGGACGTCCTAAATAAGCCTTTCCTATGTCTTTTTGTGTGTTCAAAATCATGGTGACTGGATCCGAACCTTATTAAATACAGGTCAGTTTAAAACCTTACTGCCGGCTAGAATTTTGTCTGATAAAAGATCCTATTTTTGTGTCTGATAACATACATTGTATTCGGGGAGAAACTGCTCAAAGCGCCCTCATCCGACAGCACATCGGGCTTGTCGTAAATTAACTAGAACGCTGGGAGAAAGCCCCGGGTCCTCTTTAATTCTGATAGTGAGGGAAGATCTAACTCAAGGGTTAAGGTGCAGGGATGAGGCTAAAACACCACCGGACAAAGACCAAACGGATCGGGAAGGGATAGCTGATGCAAGCCGTTCTAAAACACCTCCCTCGTATAAAAAAAAAGCTGCAAAAGACTGAGGGGGCAGCGGATAAACTGCTTTCAGAACTCATAGAGATTGCATATAAAGTTTATGGGAATTGTGATCAGGTGGCAGAGAGGAGAGAGAAAAAGCGTAAACAAAAACAGATGGCAGTGCTAACAGCTGCCTTGGGCAAAAGTACAAATACCGGTGGGGGATGAAAAAAAAAACCTGAGGGGGGGCAGAAGAAAGGAAAAGGCCGACCTAAGCCTGATAAATATACATATTGTCAAGAGAGGGGACACTGGAAGAGGGATTGTCCTAAGCTAAAAGACAAACAAAAAAAAAGTCAGCGGGGGGGCTGCCAGATGCGGGTGAACTCCTCGGGGGAAGATTCAAGCTGAAGGGGACCGGGAAGCCCCCTTTAGCTAAAGAAAGCGGAAAGCATATAACTGTAGAAGGCATTAAAGGAAGGCGAATTAAATTACCTGCATGTAAGCCTCTCCTCACAAAAGTTGCGAATAACATGTTGGAGCATGCCTTTGTAGTTTCCCCTGCCAGCTAAAATCTTCTTCCGTAAAAACCTGATTATAATGCGGCTGTCAATAAAACAGAGCTCAAATTACCAAACAGCCCTCCGGGCAGCCGAGACTGTGTCAAAAGCCAAAGGAATTGAGATTTTAAAAAATATTAATTCATATATATGGGCAAATGGCGCCTCCTTCAGGTTGATATAAAACCTGAAGGCTATAAACAAAAAAAGAAAAGATTTTAGTGGATCATCCTATGGTTCCAAATCCCCACACCATTCTGACCCAAGTTCCAGCAGATGCCAAGGTGTTTTAAAAGATGCTTTCTTCTCTATTCCGCTACACAAAGATAGTCAGAAATTGTTTGCCTTTAAATGGGAGGACTCAGATACGTATCATAAAACCCAATTGTTATAGACAGTGTTACCCCAGGGAATTTGTCTCATCCCCCCATATCTTTGAAACAGCATTGCAAAAAGACCTGGAGCATTAAAAAGGGAAACACCCTGAGATGGCGTTGTTACAGTATGTTGATGATTTATTAATAGCAAGTCCCGATGTGCAGATGGGAAAGAGAGCAACAAAATCTTTGCTGAATACCCTGGGAAAGAAAGGGTATAAGGTGTCACGGAAAAAGGCTCAAATTTACCAGCCAAAGGTCACCTTTTTGGGTTATGAGATTGAGGAGGGGGTTCGAGCTCTAAGTAGAGATCAAATTCAAGCAATACAGGATATGCCTGCTCCCCAAAACCCCAAAGAGCTGCGAGCTTTCCTGGAACTAATTGGGTTTTGTAGACTGTGGATTCCCGATTATGGGGGAAAAGCCAAACCCCTATATGAATCCCTCACAAAGGAGGGTCTCACAAATTAAAAATAAACTAAGAAAAACCAACATGCATTTGAGTTGTTAAAAGCTTACCTCTGGCAACCCCCAGCGTTGATGATTCCAAATGGGCGCAAGCCCTATAGACTATATGTGCATGAGAATAAGGGGGTGGCCTCCAGGGTCTTAAATCAACCAGTGGGCCCAACTTAGAAGCCCGTGGGCTACTACTCCAAGGTCCTAGACCCGGTGGCGAAGGGGTGGCCTGCATGTTTGAGGGCTGTCGCTGCCACAGCTACTCTTGTGGAGGAGGCTCAAAAGATTGATATGGGACCTGATATAAAAATACATACCCCACATGGAGTTCCCCAAATCCTTGGAGGAGAGGGAGGAAAAATTCTAAACCCCTCCAAACAATCCAGATATAAAATCTTTCTCCTATCTAATCCAGGCCTTACCTTCAAGCACACCACTGCTTTAAACCCAGCCACCCTGATGCCAGAACCGGGACCTCTGTGCCATGATTGTTTAAAAGTATTAACTCAAACAGTACTGATTCGTCCTGACTTGACAGATGACATGCCCATGGATTGTTATAAAAAGAACGTGGGTTTATCACGGCCTCTGGACAAAAGACTGCAAATGGGCCACAGATTATAATGCTATTGGAAGCCCTCCGGCTACCAAAAGAAGTGGCCGTGATACACATAAAAGCCCATGGCAAGGCTACAGACGAGCGCCAGAAAAGGGGAAACGCCAGGGCCGATGTGGCAGCCAAAGAGGCAGCACAGACGGGAGGGGAGGTAGTGTTTCAGGGTTCGGCCCACAGGGTGCCCTTTTGCTTAAAAAACTATAAAATACAATATGGCCCAAGATCAAATCAGCTAGCCGCAGAGCTCAAAGCCATCAAAAATCCTCAGGGATGGTGAGTCGTACCCGGAGGAAAGATATTAATACCCCGAGGCATCTTAAGGGATGTACTTCACCAGTTACACTATTCCACCCATATGGGGGGCACTGCCATGGGAGATCTGTTAGTTCGTCAGATAGTGGCTCCAGAACTCTATTTCAACGCCCAGAGAGTGGCCTCTCAGTGCCCGACCTGCCAAAAGGTGAACCCAAAACCCACAAGACCACCAGCCCCCATGGGAGGAAGACCGTGGGCGCATTATCCTGGACAAGCCTGGCAGATTGACTTCGCTAAACTTCCTAAGTCCAGTTGTTACCGTTATCTGCTGGTATTGGTTGATCAACTAACTGGATGGATAAAAGCGTATCCCACAAGAACGGCTACCGCATCCACGGTGACACGAGTACTACTCCACGAGATGATACCCCGATTTCTGTTGCCTGAGTCTATTGAGTCAGATCAAGAAAGTCATTTTGTGAAAAAAAAAATACAGGAAGTGTCCAAAGCTTTAGATATCACATGGAAACTCCATACTCCATGGAAACCCCAGAGTTCAGGTCAGGTGGAGAGCATGAATAGAACGCTAAAAACAATGTTAACGAAAATCTATATTAAAACTCATTTGAAATGGCCACAGGCACTCCCACTGGCTTTAACTCATATTCGTAACACACCACATAGAGGGATTAAATTGTCACCTTTTAAATTAATGTTTAATATGCCTCCCAGAGTCTTGCCAGCGGGGTGGAAAAAACAAATTACTGTAGATTTGGGAAAATCTGAAATTTAAGAACACGTTATCGCCTTGCAGTCTGTTTTGTCTTCCCTACACAGGTTTGCTGCACCTTTCCAGAGTCTCCCGCTTGATGCGCCGATCCACAACTTTAAACCGGATAACCAGGTCCTGGTACAAACGTGGAGAAAGGATCCTCTTGCGGAAAGGTGGGAGGGACCCTACCAGGTGCTGCTGACTACACACAGCTGTTCGCTTATCAAACAGCAATAAGTGGACCTATTGCTCGAGGGTAAAGCCTTTTCATCAGGAGAACACCAACTCCCAGGGTGTGGTCACTCTGAAAGCGGATAACACCTGGAAACAAAAAGCCAACAAATAGAAAAGTGAACCTGATGGAGGTTTAAAGTTATGCTTGCAAAGATATAAACCCTAATCTATTTGTTGGGACTCTTGTCCCTTTTAGGTATATCGAACCCAAAAGTTATGTCCACCTGTTGTACTTGTTCTCAAAACGAGCTTGCAACCCTCAATAAGGCTCAGTACAACTGCAAAATCGCTTAGCTCTTGATTATTTGCTTGCAAGTGAAGGAGGGGTGTATAAAAAGCTGAACTTGTCAAACTGTTGTGTCAATATCAACAATAATGGTGAGGTAATCAAAGCCTTAGCAGATAAAATGGAAAAGGTCGCACATGTCCCCGTCCAAACATAAAATGGGTGGAATTTTGATTGATTTACATCCTGGCTCCCCAATTTTGGATGGTTAAAAAGAGTTTTCCTCGTCTTGTGCCTGCTAATGTCAATGCTTTGCTTGCTCCCCTGTATTTTACCCTGTCTCATAGTCCTCATAAAATGGACAATTCAGTCAGTCTTCAACCGAGAAATGCTTGTGCATTATCAAAAATTAACACTGGCTAAAACCTATTAAGATTAGAGTTAGAAAGCATCTTGAGGGGGGAATTGTGGCAAAAAAGTCTCATGATCTCACTACACAAAAGGCTTCACAGCTGAGAACTGCAAATTGTTTCTTTTTCTCTTCTTTCTTCCTGCACTAAATAATCAATAGCATAATAAAGAACAGTCCGAACAAATGCTCTGTTCGCGATAAGGCTGATTCCTGTGGGAACACAAAGATTAGTTACTGCCTGCTTTACACATAAATTTTACAACCCTTGTTACTTGCTCATTTTAGGACTACGCATATATTAAAAACTTTACAGAAAACTTAGCCAATCACAGATTGCCACAATGGAATCTTGTTCATGAGAGGTATAAAAATATAACTTCGGGCGTGGCTAGGGGTCGACTCTGATTTGAACAACTCAGCTCCCTTGTCGATCTGTTTACAAACAATAAACTCGAGATGGATCCAGCCTGAGTGTGTATAACTCTCTCCTTGAGGTATATTAAAAAAGCCTCCAGGGGCACAAAACTAGCCGTTTGTGCAACACTCCCTGTTACATTGTGCTGAGATCTCTGGTGCCTTCTGGGACACCCTGCCTCTCTTCCTGAGTTCTCCACATTGGACTTTCAATCTGCACAGCAGGAAGGGGTAGGATTCAGCTGGACAAGGCCTCAAGGCTGCTCCAGGATCTCACCCTGCAGGTGCTGTAGCTTTTGAAGTCAGTCAGAATCTAGTGCATGAGGGTGGGGGCATTTCTTTCCCAACCAACCCACCCTGGCACCTCTGAGTCAAGAGTTCAGCACCAGGGCTGTCAACCCTCAGGCCCAACGACCAACACAGCATGCAGCAAGGTTGTGGGTTACACTTCTACTCCCTCCCCAACACTAAACAGAAGCCCCCAAGCACTAATGCCAAAGGGATCAAATCTGGGTCCAGGACCGGGTCATTAAAGCCCCCACAATACTGTCACCCTCCAGCTCAGTTGAGTCTGGAAGCAGGTGACAGAGCTGTGGGCTTGGGATGTGACAGGAGGTGAGTTTGGTGATGGGAAAAGTAGTGGCACTGGAGGTGGGATTGGAGGTGGCTTTTGTGGATATTTCATTGTGGTGATTGGAGGGATGGACGAGGCAGAATAAAGGACAAGGAGATGGACAAGTAGATTTGTTAGACCACGGGTTGGCAACATTTTGGGGGATAGTGCCAGAAACATGTGCAACCTTGACTTTTAAGACAGCAGGAGAGGTGCGAGGGGTCCAATCCTTGTTGTGGCAGTGCAGCCCCAGCCTCTTCCCCACCATCCGCCCCAAGGTGTATGTGCCAAGGAAAGTGTCTTCATGTGGCACACTCTGGCACCTGTGCCATGGGTTGCCCACCCCTGTATTAGACATTGGCATGGGCAGAGTGGAACACCTCCAGGTGAGATACAAGGTGGGGATAGTTTGGGAAGATCAGGCAGGTGCATTTCCTAGGGTGGATTAAATTGTGCACCAGATGCCCCCATCTCTGTCTGGTGAGACTGACTCCCCTTCCCTCAGTTCCCCCAACATGTCCCCTCCCAGCCCAGCCAGGCTGTGCAGCCACCTCTTCTTCTGCCGACGGAAGCAGCGGGCCAGGACCCCCCAGGGGGAGCACCAGCACCCACACGTAGCCACGGGGTTTCACCTTCCTCTTCACTCTGCAGCCAGCATCACTCCCAGAGCCACTGTTGTGTCACCAGTCTCCATCCAGATGATGACAAAGGGGCAGTTCGGAGCATCGGTTGCCCATGGTTACCCTGTGCCAGGGCTTTCTGACTGCACCAGGTCATCGCTGCACATTATGATGTCAGAGACTTCTCAGCCAACCCTCAGCCTCCCCTCTGAGTCATTTGCACTCTGATATCTCACTGGCTGAGATTTGCCAGCAGGTCAGGGAGACTGAGGCAGGCACATGGTTCACTGGTGAGAGGTGCTGAGCACCTGCAGCCCCACAGGCAATAGCATCAGTGGAGCCTCTGCACACTGGAGCATTAGGCCTGGAGACTGTCCTGGGCAATGCAGGATGGAAGAAGGGGAGAGACTGGGAGAACAGTCCCAGTGGTAAAGGGAAGAAAAGGAGTGGGAGAAATGAAAGAGTTGGGTTTAACTCTGGGTTCAAGGAAGGGTTGTAAAGTATCTGGTGACAATTAATGTTTTTCATGAAGGCAAGCACAATGCATTAAAATTACTGGCCTTTGTTGTGTCATCTTCTTTGTCCTCCTCCTCCTTTAATAAACACACCGATCCTTTCTTACCTTTCCTCTTCCTTTTAATGAGAACCAGAGTGCGTGAAGTAGAAGGATTGTCACAGTAGAACTGCTGATTAGCCTAGAGACCCATGGCTCCAGCCTGTGCTAAGTGGCTAGGTGGTGTTCCCAGAAACCAATCAGGACACTTGCTTTTCCTAAACTGGGCTGAGTTCATTAGCTAGGGCTTGCTGCAGGTGCCCCTGATAGCACTGGATAGCACTGGACCCAGGCTGGTCCACTTGATCGGAGTCCCTGACAGTAGGTCTGGGAGGTGGCTAGAGGTTTGCTTACAGATTGAGTAGGGACAGAAGTCCTAGGGATGGGATTAGAAATGGCACTGGCTGAAACTAGGGCACTGTGGCGTCGACACCTACACAGTCAAATGGGTCACTAACTGGCTGGAGGGCCGCACCCAGAGAGTGGTTGTGGACAGGTCATTTTTGACCTGGAGGGACATGGGCAGTGGGGTCCCCCAGGGCTCAGTCCTCGGACCCGCGCTGTTCAACATCTTCATCGGTGACTTGGACGAGGGGGTAAAAAGCACCCTGTTCAAATTTGCTGATGACATTAAGATGTGGGGGGAAGTGGGCATGCTAGAAGGGAGGAATAGGCTGCAATTGGACCTAGACAGGTTACAAGGGTGGGCGGATGAGAACGGGATGGGTTTCAACACTGACAAGTGCAAGGCGCTGCACCTGGGGAGGAATAACCAGCATCATACCTACAGGCTGGGGAACTCCCTTCTTGTCAGTGCAGAGGCAGAAAAGGATCTTGGAGTCATTATTGATGCCAAAATGACATGGACCGACTGTGTGGGGACGTGGTCAGGAAGGCCAACCACACCTTGTCATGCATCCACAGATGCATCTCGAGCAGGTCCAAGGAGGTGATCCTCCCCCTCTATGCAGCACTGGTCAGGCCACAGTTGGAGTACTGTGTCCAGTTCTGGGTGCTGCACTTCAGGAGGGATGTGGACAACATGGAGTGGGTCCAGAGGAGGGCCACTTGCATGATCAGGGGGCAGCAGGGCAGGCCCTACAAGGAGAGGCTGAGGGACCTGAACCTGTTCAGCCTCCACAAGAGAAGGCTGAGGGGGGATCTAGTGGTCTGTTACAAACTAGTCAGAGGGGACCAGCAGGCATTGTGGGAGTCCAGGTTCCCCTGAGCACTACCAGGAGTGACTAGAAATAATGGTCACAAGCTGGCAGAGGGTAGATTCAGGCTAGACATCAGGAGGCACTACTTCACTGTCAGGGCGGCTAGAACCTGGAACCAACTCCCAAGCGAAGTGGTGCCGGCTCCTACCCTGTCGGTCTTTAAGAGGAGGTTAGACGAACACCTTGCTGGGGTCATTTGACCCCAGTACTTTTTCCTGCCATGGCAGGGGGTCAGACTTGATCTGCTCAGGACCCTTCCGACCCTACCAACTATGAAGAGACATCAGATGAATTATTCAAAAAGGTGGTGGGATGAGTAGATGAAATATGAATGGAGAAATGGATGGGTTAAAGTTTGGGATGTATGGATTGATATGGCTACTACATATATATACAGAGATAGGTGCCAGGCAGGTCTCTGGCTTTTTAGATAACTTCCATAGCCACTCAGCTTTCAGGGCTAATACATACAAGGGTTGTCGCCCTTCTCCATGTTGTTTCCACAGTTTATGATCGGATACACACTGGCATAGTCATCTATGCACACAAGGTCATGCATCCAGGAAATGGAATCCTAGCTGCATGTAAGTGCCAAAAATACTACACATTAAAACACATCTTAACCAAATAATTTTTAAAAGGCAGGAAACGGGATGAAATGCAACATAGGTTTGCCAAAGTCATGGTGTGCTGTGTTGCCCTGCTAGCTTTCTTTGACGAGAGAACTGATTGCATTGAGAAAGGAAATGCAGAACCTCTCAGACTTCAATAACCATCTGATGTAAGAAACAGGAGGGGAACTGTGAGGTGGATAAAGGATTGCCTAGAGGGGAGATGGCAACACAGGAACCAGGAGACTGCAAGGAACTTCCTAGTGGAACGTAAGGATTTCTCTTGGCGAGAATCTAGTTTGGTATTTTATTAGTGACTTTGGCACAAAAAGCAGGAGTGAGTGGATGAAACCTGCTGATGATGCAAAGTTAGAAGCCATTATCACTACCTAGTTGGACAAGGAGATCACATGGATAGAACTGGAAAACCTTTGAGATTGGAGTTAAAAAGACATGGTCATGAAACCAGGACTCAGACAAAAACAAAATTCCTTTACAAACAGGGCTCATCAGTTGCAAATGTTTGAGGAAGAGAAGGACCTGCATGTGCTGGCTTATCACATGATCACTCCAGGTAGTCAGAGTGATGTAGCCTATAAAGGGCAAACGTGATTCTACACTGCAACAGACCAAGTATTTCCTGTCAGGACACAAGTCCATGGTGGGGCTTCATCTAAAACAGCAAGCACTGTGCGCTAGTGGCACCATTGAAGGAAGGTGATTTTGGGCTGGGCCACATCTAGAGGATGGGTTCTCACTGTTAGAAGTGAGGATCTGGACCAGCCTCCCAAAAGGAGCATGGGGCAAACATCCCCTTGCCTCCCCAGGCAGGGCTCAATTAATTTACCACAGAGCTCATATGACCTGTAGTAGGGGATGACTTGACTCCATGACCTAGGAGGTTCCCTACAGCCAGGTGTTTCCTATCTTAATCCTCTGAGTCTGAGCAAGACAGCATGGAGATGACAGCTCTGGGTTCTGGAGGGGAGTCCATGATCACTAGGGCTCAGGGCAACATGCAGTCACCAGCACAGACTCTCCAGGATGATGCTCCTGTGACAACTGGGCTGGGGACATCTCTGATGCTCTGACTGGGACAGGTTCACACACAAAGCCTGTTTTATACAGATGAATACCTAAATACTTGTTGTGGTGCTGTCTGCAGGATGGGGAAGAGTTGGGCAGAGCTTTGCAACATAGGGAAGAGCTGTATTCTCTAGCAGCCGAGCCTAGGCATGTCCTGGATTTGCTGGCTGCAAGGTGCTGACCCCACATTCATGCATATGTTGGCACAGGCCAGGGATCTCCTCACATTGGCAGCCACCTGGATCCTGGAAAAGCTAGAGATTGGGAAATGTGGGGTCCCCAGCAGTGTTTTTCATAAAGAGCAGCAGGCACTGGAGAAAGTATGCATCACAGCAGGCAGCCCAGGAGAGAGAGAGAGTGGGGAAAGAGCAGGACCGGCATGGCTGCTATGGGGCCAGGCTGGGGCTGTGCTCAGTGCCCCAGACTGCAGCATGGGTGGAGCCTTTCTGCATGGAGCAAGGGGAAGTGGGGAAGCAAGGAGGAAGAGGGTCAGGCAGGGAGGCAGAGGCTGCATGGGGGAGAAGATGGGGAGAAGAGGCTACATGGGGGGACATGGCAGGATGCAGAGGCTGGGGGAAGGAGAGGGAGCAGGCAGCAGCTGCAGTTACAGCTGGACCCTGTATAGGGACTGTGGCAGACCAGTAGGGGGCACTCCTGTGCTGAGCCACCCACCTCACTGCGCCCAACCACCTGCCAGGCTCTGAGTGCCTCCCTGCGGGCACCTCACTTTAGCCAACCCCCTGGAGCACACCTGCAAGCCTGGGGTCACTGCTGCCACCACCCAGGGGTCTGGACTGTTTCTGGGCCCTGTGACCCCTGGAGTACACAGGCCTTGTAGTCTTTGAGGATGCCTGACCCACCGCGAGAACTTGGGGTGCTTCCTTTAGCCTGCAGAACAAAAAGTAGCATCCCTTAGTCAGCTGAACCAGAGGCACGCTCCTCTCCCTCTCCCAGCCAGGTCACCGTGCTTTGTACAATGGAGAATTTATTGATTACAGAAAGTAGGCCTGGGAAAGTGTACAGTATAGATTAATATCACAGAATAACCTTAGAGCAAACATTGTGGCTAAGTAGCCTTTGATCATGCATCTGGTTTACTGCAAGCTATATATCTAGATAGGTTTCAAGTAGCTTACTCACAAATATCATCCAGAGGTTGGTTGAGCTTTCCTCTGGAGGCAAGCAGTTCATGGTGTGCCAGTGAGTTTCCAGAGACATCCCCATCTCTCTGCCTAGTCAGCTGTTCACATGTTCCCTAAAATGGCTCTTTTCCTCCTCCTGGGCAGTCTTAGCTTAGTTAGGCCTTTTAACATCACCTTTCCAGTTCCCATCAGGGCAGGGCAGGTGCTGTTTGAGGCCAACCAACTGATTCAAAAAAGCATTGCTGGCACCTGGTAGAAAAAGCCCTGCCCCCATGCCATGAGGCCAGTGCTAACACAATAGAGGGCTTGGTCCAACCCTTCTCACCTGGCCAAGGCCATGTAGGCAGAGCTGGTTGCTTACCAACCGGTTGACAGACAGGTGAGAAGACAATGGCAAGGAAAAACCTAATAGCAGAGTCTGGGAAGAGACTGGGATGGCATTCTGCCACAGGGACTGGAGTCTGAGCCACAGCAGCTGCCTGCCCCCCTTCCCCACCCCCGTACCTCACATGCAGTTCTAAGACAAGGGACCCCCCCCATGTTAAATGGGGGGGAAAATTCACCTTGGAATCAAGTAAATATGGCACTTCCAGTTTGATTGTTTAAGAATTTGTTCCAGAATCTTTCTGCAGGAACAAAGTTAAACTCATTGCGCTATCCCTCACATGCCTTTTTTCCTCTTTCCTTTATAAAAAAACAAGGCTCATCCTGTTTGCCCATCTCTAGGCTAAAGGACTTCCCCTGTCCTCCACATATTCCTCAGGTTAATTGACAATGGTTCAGAAATTACTTTGGCTAGTTCCATAATTACCCTAGCTTGAATTTCATAAAGTCCTTTGCAGTTGAAGGTGCTTAAATTATTCAAATAGACTTTATATTGCCCTTCTCTCTTGTAGTCTGTCTGCCTGCCTCATTGCTCATGGAAAGTATAGCTATTTGGTGACAAATACTTTTTTTGTGAAGACCAAATCAAAACACATTGCCTTCTCACATCTTTTCTGTATCATCTCTCCTCTGCTCTTGATTCATGCGGCCCTACTCCTTCCCTGCTGACTAACAGACCAGTGCTTTCTTTGCCCTCCTCTTGATTTTAATTTTACACCTCATTCCCCCTCCCCTTCCATGAATGAATCCACAAACACTAATGAAGGGAATTTCATTAATGTTTGGGGGTTCTTTAGCAGAATTTACTTTAGCAGCATTTACTAAAATTTCTGATTAGATGAGAGATTAGAACAGGGGCAGGCAAAATACAACCTATGGTCCGAATCTGGCCCACCAAACACTTTCATCTGGCCTGCAGCACCCTGCAATGTATTGAACCCCACCCAGCCCTTCTGCGCACAAGCATAGGAGCGAGGTACCTATGTGTACACACAACCCAAAACATACCCTATTGCACTTCCCTCACACTCTCTGGGCTGAAGGACCCAACCCAGACAGCATGCAGCTTCGGCCCCCGGGGACCTGCTCTGCTTCCCTGGTCTCCTGCTGGCTCCTGGCAGCAGGTAGGGAAGCAGCAGGAGCAGGACTGAAGCTGGGCAGGAGTGCGGAGCGTGGGGGTGGTCGCAGTGCAAAACCTGTGCCCAGGGGGCAGTGGCAGTGTGGAGCTTGGGCGGGCAGCGTGTGGGTGTGATCCCCCTACACATGCGCCCTATGATGCTCAGTGGGCCTGTGCGAAGCAGCAAGTATTCGATTCAGATTCAGCCAATTCGGAGGGACAGTGATTCGATTTGGTGATTTGAGTCACTGTCCTGACTCAATTCGGCTGATTTGGATTCAGAGATTATGGGCCGATTCGGAGATTTGGCCATAGACTATAATGGGGAATCTATGATGTCTGAGGTAAAGTGCAAAGCTACCTGTGGCCCTAGAGTTCTAGAGATAGGATTAGAGATGGCAAGAAGTAGAAGGATAAAATGGATGATTCAGAGAGGTACTGAGAAATGGGCATACAGATGGAGAAGTAGGGGAGTTAGAGATTGGGATGGATGGATGGATGGATGGGAGGTTGTGATACATATACAGAGTTAAGTACTTGCTGTCCTAGAGTGTGGAATCAGTGGATCTTTAATGTCTGAAAACAAGGGTTTTTTTGTTCAACAAGCTTTGAAATGTTGAGAAATGTTCAACAAACTTTGACCACAAACTGCCCTTCCTCAGGTCAGGGTATGTCTGATATGTTAGATAAATGAACCGGGGCCCTTCTATCCTTCTCTTCCCTAATCTCAAGCAGTTAAGAGGGACTCCCTTCCCCTTCTCTCTGTTCCTCTTTGTTTTTTCCCCTCCGATCTCAGTCTACCTCTGAATCAACTCCCTTATCTTCCAAAGAGGAGGTCAGGGCTCTCCACAGGGAGCTGTGGCAGCTGCCCTCCTCATAATCTTCAAACACTTTTGACCATCAAGGAGTAGCTACAGAGTGACGTAGACAGAGGTCCAACCTACTCACACCAGCCACCTGGGGTCTGTGTTCCAGGGTCAACTTGACCCAGGGCTTTGTGACCCTAAAGCAGGGGTGGGCAATTATTTGGCCTGGTGGGCCACTTAGGGAGTTTTGGTGAGCTGTTGCAGGCTGGGTCAGCACCTCCCCTCCACCCACCAACAACAGCTCACCAAAACTCCCTAAGTGGCTCTGCACCAGGGCCCAGTCCAGCACTGTCACTGCCCAGAGATCCTGGGGTCTCCATGGAAACTGGCCCACACAGGCAGGCTGGCGGGGCAGATGGGATGGGGCCATCAGCAGGCTGGGAATAGCTTCTGGGAACAGGATGGGTGGGCAGAGTTGGGGCTAGAATTGCAGGGAGGTGACAGAATTGTGATCCATTCCTGGCATGCCCCTGCCCATGGCACCAGCTGCTCATCATGCTGGGCAGATGGGGGGGGAGGCGAGGAGTAGGCCAGAAGGTGGAGCCGGAGCCCTGCACATTGGGGCAGGAGCTGCCCAGCTGCAGCTTCCTCCCCACCTGGCTGGGTGGGTGGTGCCTGGCCTGCATCCCTAAGGCCACCACAACTTCTGTATGCTACTTGCTTCCTGGAAGGTACAGCAGGTGCAGGAAGAGGAGCAGCCAGTACCGAGTGGCTGCAGCCACACCAAGAGCAGCCCCACCAGGAAGCTGTCCTCACTGGCCAGGGCTGGGATGTCAGCAGGCACAGGCAGGAGTGTGGCGTGGGCTCCCCTGGGTGGGAGCAGGCAAAGCTAGATCCCATGTGGAGCGCTGTGGGGGCAGGCGCAGGCCAGATGCAATCAAATTCGTGGCTGCCTGCCCGCAGACTGGATCCAATCAGTTACCAAGTCGAATCCAGCCCGGGGACTGTATTTTGCCCACCCCTGCCCTAAAGCCAGCTCATACCTGCTTGATGATGTCATCAACTTCCCTTTTTGATTTGAGCCAATAAGAATTGTAGCTTTTCTTCCAGGTCCTAGAAGTGACAGCAAATTTCCAGCATGGCTGGCAGCAGTGACCACCGTAATGCAACACATCTTTTTTCCATGTCAGTCCTGCACTTTCATTAAACAAGAGTTAATATGGCATCAGTGCACTTTGCCCAGATGATTTTCTTGCCGCATTTCCTCTCACCAGATTTCAGTCCAAGATAGGGCAACACAACAGCTGCTTCTTATTGCTTTTCTGTCACCCTTTTGAGATGCATTTTCTCTGCACCCCTTATTTTTGTGTACCTTGTGTCAAACAGGAGTAAAAAGGAAATCTGGGTCAAGTGGACACCGCAGGAGGGCTGACTGGGGGCCTGAGAAGCATCTCATTATTGTAATAGAGCCGGTCAACTTAGACTGAAGTGTAGCTGTAATACAACTTGCAGATTTTTCCAGCACATCAAGGTTATTTTAAACACCATGGACCTGTCAAACTTCTATTCTAAGGCAGCCAGATTCATCAAAGGGGAAGTCTTATCAAACTGGGATATGGCCTTTTCCCCCCTTTTATAGTTCAAGAATCTTTAAGATTTTTTTGTTGCAGGCATTATAATTGTTACAATCATTTACCCTTGCAAATAAAAAAAAGGAAGGTAATAAGACTTTGACATAGCAAGGATGGCTAGAGGACATAACAAGGATGGCTAGTGATCTCCACAGGGCAGGGAGAGCTGTTCCAGCTTTGGCAGCAGTGCCTCCCAGCCATGCAGAGATCAGGATCGGCCTGAATTGCTGCAGGGTGGGGAAAGCTGACCAAATCTCTGCAAAGTAGGAGGCAGATGCCCCCTGAGCCAGGACAGCTTTCCCTGCCCTGCAGCAATTGGGACCAGTCCTGATCTCCTCGCAGCTGGGAGGCAGCTGCCCCCAGAGTTGGTACAGCTCTCCCCACCCCATAGAGATTGGGACTGGGCCCCGTATCCCCTGCCAGCCCAGGACTGGCACTTGGGGGAGCCTGGAGCTCCCCATGGCTGCTACAGGAGGAGCAGAGCAGGGGCAGCCCTGGACTGACCTACTCCTATCAGGAGCAAATTTGATCATAATGGGTGCACATTCAGATGCATACCTGGGCAGTTTAATGTGCCTGAATTTTCTGTGCAGAAAATTAAATTGCATGTATAGATACATCCACACTGGCCATTAAAAAGCCATTCTACTAGCTGCTAGAGGGAAGACAGAGGCAATTTACCTAGATAGACAGTAGATGGCACTCTTTAAGCAGCAAATCAATCTAACAGCTCTTGGAATATGTGTAGTCAAATCTAACTGAAAAATCAGCAGCAGCGTTAAAAACCACAATAGAAAACTGAATGAGTCATAGAGAAAGTAAGCCACTATCAAAGATCCTGGTGTGGCATTACTGATAGAGTTTATAAACTTTGGACTTTTTTGAGCTATTAATGTTAAAGAGCAGCTGCTAGCTATGCACTATCAGGCTACTGAAATTACTCTCCAGGAAGTAAGGCAAATCTTGCATTTAACTTCACCTGTAAAAAGCCAGCCTTCAGGTATGACTGCTGTCTGCTGGATTCGGAGCTATTGTCTGCACTGACCCACCTACCCAATTTCTAATATTTGAACTTGAACCTTCTGATGAGGTTTGCACTGATGAAGGCTTCAGAAATACACTCTGCTCAAACAAGTAGTTCAGTCTTTGAGGACTATGGTACAGAATTGAGGAGTATAGTACCCTCTTGGTCACTTACATGGGTAGCATCAGGATTTCATACTGGACTATAAAAGAGAGACAGCTACTTCTCAATGAGGCACAGCACACAGAAGGAACTGAAAAGACACCAACCTGATATTCCTTATTAGAGTTTACTTTCATTCAAAATGGAGAGGAAATTATATTAACAAGTTTGGGAAGAAATAGTAGACAGATCATTCCTCCTCTTCTAAAATATACTGAAATGAGATTTGCTGCACCGGGGGGGGAGGGGGGGGGAGAAGGGGGGTCTGTTTTACAGACAGGGGGAGCAAAAGTGAAACAGCTGACACCTTTCTAAAATGGATCATAGAGACGTGAGACTAGCAGGGACCTCAAGAGATTATCTAGTCCAACCAGGGAGCCACCCTGCAACCTTGGTGTTACTAGCCCCAAGCTGTACCTGAATTAAATGGCTACTCAATAACCATTGATTCTAGAAGTGTCTGAACCTGTTATTTTTTGGTTTATTTGTACAGGAGTGATACCCAAGGGCTCCCAGGCAAATCAGGGTGAAATTGTGTGAGTAACTGAAAGATGTGGGGCTGTTTCCTAATAGAGGCTGTCCCAAACTGCAGAAAGAAGAAACTGGCTTTCCATTGGCCATACACTGCAAGACTAACATAATACTTCCCTGGACTTGGAGCCATCTGCTTATTTTCAGTGCCATATGATACAGAAACACTATACAGGTTTCCTTCGATTTATGCAGGTTATTTATATGTGAATTCGCTCTTATGCAATGAGTATATTTAGACCCATCATTCATTATATGCAAGGTAAATTCGCTCTTATGCGATCAATATAGACACCCCCCATCCCTCCCCAAGCAGGTAAGTCTCTGGGGGGAGGAGAAAGCGCCATGGCCACACTCACACCAGTCCTGACTGCAGCTGGACTATGCTCCGCCCGTCCCACCGCGCCTGGGCTCCACTTATCTGCACTCACCTCCGCTCCTGGGCTGCGCTGTACCCTGGTGAAGGCAGCTGGTGTCAGCTGCTTCTGAGGCTGCTCCAGCATGGGCTGGGGTGAGTGCTGTGCCACATGCCACCTGGGGCTCCGCTTGTCCGCGTTCACCCCAGCCTGTGTTAGAGTGGCCCTGGGAGTAGCCAACACCAGCTAAATGCACCAGGGCACGGTGCAGCCCAGCGACTACAGGCAGCTGGCATTGGCTGCTCCCGGGGCTGCTGCAGCAGGAGCTGGGGTAAGTGGGGACAGGTAGAGCCCCAGGTGCCTTGGGGCATGGTGCAGCCCAGCAGCTGCAGGCAGCTGGCGCTGGCTGCTCCCTAGGCTGCTGCAGCCAGGGCTGGAGCGAGTGCTACTCTGTTCCCTCTCCTTTGCTCTCCC
Source organism: Alligator mississippiensis (assembly GCF_030867095.1). NCBI lineage: Eukaryota > Metazoa > Chordata > Crocodylia > Alligatoridae > Alligator > Alligator mississippiensis. The sequence continues at coordinate 231,033,726 of NC_081824.1, forward strand.
TCTCCTTGTGCAGCCCCAAGAGTGGTACCCCTCACCCCACCCCTTCCCTAGTCCCAGCCTCACTCCCTCCCTTCCTCCCTCCCCCCACTGCCATGGGAACCTACCCCTATTTGTTACATTGTAAAGTGGGTTTGCTTTATGCAAATTCGGTTTATGCGCCGTTCTCCGGGAACACATGTACAGCATAAATCGAGGGAAACCTGTATAAGTAAAGAGAATACACAGAAATGTCAGTGTGTGGTACAGGCATTTCCCTCAAGTTTAGAAAGAGCGTACAACATAACATGCTCTACCAGTGTGGAAGGCCACCACAGCCCAGGAACCCCTTGTGTTAGGTCCTCTCTAAATGCAGAACAGAGACAGCATTATATTTTAGTGCTAATTATCCTTTCTTGACCTTCTACGGATCCCTGGGGTGGGGATTAGAGCGGTCAACAGTGATAGAAGGGCTAAATAGGCTGGGGAAGAAAAACTTCCTTTCATTTTGTGGTAAACTTCTGCTTGTAAACAGTCTCCCCTTGCCATTATTGGAAGGCCCAACTGGACAAGGCCCTACAAAAGAAATGAAACCATGAAAAAACTGTGCTCCAAGCCAGAGTCTACTCTATATGCTGCTTATCTGGCCCATTCCCACAACAATGAGAACAGCTTGACCACACTTGTTGAACAGTACTTGCCTGGCAGCTCTGCAAGTTTCTGGGGCTCCCCCTGCCTTCCTGCGTTTCATTGCTTTTCTGTTACTTAAGACTAGAACCTTTTGGTGTTTAGGACCATCTGTTTTTCCATGGAGGGAGGTGGCAGATGGGAAGCAGGAAGTGTTCTAGGCATAACCATACTGCACATCAGTGAGTAAGAGAGACAGGAGGCAGAGTGATTCAGAGGAGATGTGGCTGCTGATCGGAGAGGGATTAAGAGCAGAAATCCCGACAGTCCTTCCTATAGCACAAAAGGGCACCAAAGTTAGAGCAGTTGTGGCAGAGGGACCAGCCAGCCTTTCCTCAGGTCATTTCTTTATATTGTTAATTTATTGTTGCAATGATTGTGGTAGGGAAGAAACACTCTTTATCTATAAAACAGACAGCTCATGCAAACTTCCTCTGTAATGGCCTGTTCCAACAGGAAGCTTGGAGCAGCAAAAGGATACTTCCAGCCCAATTCGAGTCCTTGGCCTTTTTTTTACCCCGGACTGCTAACAAGCAAGATCTGGACCCCTGCTAAGTATGTAGATTGCCTCCAAGACCACCTTCCAGATGAGTTTTGGTCACTATTAGTCTAGCTTGATTTGAACTAACCAGAGGGTTAAAACTTCTAGTCTAAACTAGACATGCCACCCTCACTTTTCTAACATGTATACTAAACACTGCAATACTTTTGCAAACAAAGAGATGTCTTTTCCTGAGTAGTTGTTTAATCACCATGGGGCACGAGTGATAACAAGCTCATATACTCAACTAGGGTGATGAAGTAGCACAAAAAATTAGTGTTCATAGCCTTGTGTAAGTTGCACATGATCATCTGAATCTTTGTCAGAAAAATACCTGCAACTCAAGATCTGGCACAGATCTGTTCACAATAAGCTCTGTTCACAATTGTCAGAACCCATTAATTAGATGCCTATAGCCCAGAGGAGAATTGGTATAGCCCAGAGGAGAAGTGACATAGCACAGAGGAAAATTCCATGGGTTCGATACATATGGCATAGTTTTGCTGTCAATCATTCTGGTGGCAGTAACTAGGTCATGGAGGAAAATTCCACTATGCCTGAACCCAGTAACCAAATGCTACAATAGTGGAAAATTACAGTTTAGAAAAAAGTTCCCGCCACTCATATGCAAATTCACATTATTATTGGCCAGTTTTAAATTATTCCTACGTGGCGACCAGCGATTGGCTTGCTAGCCATATAAGAGGTTGAAGCAGTTTCTGCCCAAGTTGGAGAACTCCACATACATCTCGTGGAGAGCTCTGAGCACGCTGTGGAGCCTAGCAAACTCCACGTGTGCCTTAGCGAAGAACTTAGGGGCCTGATCAACCTCTAATCACTCCCCGTCACTGACCTAGACCTAGACGTAACCCGACAACTGCCGGCTCGACACATTTGCAGACCAACCAAACGAACTTTGTAACTTCTGCCCGACCCAAGTTTTGTTTACAACCATAATCGAAGTAAGCTTCTGGCCTGCACTGTACGAGCAGTGTAAGTAAACAATCTTTTTGTTCAATCAAAACGCTTGAGTACCTGATTCCACTCCAAGCGTCACAAGTACCCGCCCGCCGACTAGGGCTCCTAAAGCCCCGAACCCCGCGCTGCGGCTCTCAGCGGCAACAATAATAAGCTAACTAATGTCTATCAGCCAGCATACAGGTCAAGACAATGCAGTCCACAAAAGGAACAGGTGAACACAGGCTATTGATAAATTATATTCTCAACGTAGCATCAGAGAAGAAGGGAAGGAATGCAAAGATAAAGGTTTCACAGGGCTTCCAATCCACAAGAAAGAAAGAGAACAACAGGTTTTGACAATGTATTGATAACAGATTTCTCCCTTAAACCACAAAACAAAGCTAAGAGAACAGATTAATGTACAGCAGAACAGTAGCAAGAGTTTTCACATCATCCATGAAAAATACTGTAGCTAACAGACAGCAGGGATTTCTCTCTTCCAGAGGTACCTTTATTCCTTAAAGTAATGTATTTGAATACTTTGCCCCATACCCCAGTTGCACAATTTAGCCATCAGATGAGATTGAAACAGACTAACATAAAGTTTTTTACGGTTGTTTGCCAAGTGGCACAGAAAGCTAAGCACCAGGTACCCATCAGCAGATTATGGTGCAATAGCAGGAATGGAGAAAACAAGCCCATGTAGAAGAGGTTAGTCAAAGAGAGTTTAATTAACCTCAAGGTGAAAGGAGGATGAGAAGGAATCAGTTAGTGATGCTGGACCACCTGCTTAGAACAGTTGTGGTATTACAATTTCAGCCCCCAGCCAGACTTAGGCTGTCCCTGGAGTAAGGTGCTGCCTTTCAGACTGACTTTCTTCTTCAGTATTACTTGTCTGAAGACAAAATTTAGGACTCATATCCTTTATCAATGTTAAAGCAAATGACTCATTTTCAAGCTTATGGTAGAGTGCTGTACAGAAACCCTCAGGATTTTATAATACTCCAGAACCATTTGTGGCATCTGTCACACAAGTGTTCCTCCATTTTTTGTGCAGCAACAGGTCTAGGTTTCTATCAGTAACTTGATCTTAAGTAATTCATGGCTTTTAGTCCCCGGTCACAGCTGCTAACAAACGAATATGTTGCTTCTTCATGTGTTTAAAAACAAATGAACTTCATATCTTGAAGTCGCTTACAAAAAAAATCATCATCCAGGGTTAAAAAAAAGCAAGTTGGATCACCAACTTAGGCTGCGAAGCGTGGACACAGTTCATAGTTTTTATTCTGCTACTAAAATTCTAGCCATTCTGTCATATAAATACAGTTTGATGGGGAAATTTCACCACCTTCATGGCAATCATCAAAAACCTATGGAAAAACATGAAAACAAAGTTAAGATTCACTACTATTGCGAGCACAAACCAACTGCAAGTAAAAGTCTTCCATGTTCACTCCACAGAGAAGCAGACCAACAATTAGGGGGCACTTTTCCATGTGCTGCAGGGGTGGGCAGTGCTTTAATTAGAGTGGCTCCGAAAGCTGGTCCAATTAAAGTGCTGCCGCACCTTCTGTATCAGTGTCTGCATGCTTAAAAATGAGCTTTAGTTCAAGCACCCTGCCACTATTTTTAAGCATGGGGATGCTGATACATTAAATGGAGGAGTTTGCCGGAGTGCAGCAATTCCCACACTCCAGCGGACTTGATTAACCAAGTCTGCATTGACATGCTGGAATTCCAGCATGTCGGAGCAGCCTCCACACTCATGTATAGGCGCCCAGGAACTGCATCAAACCCCAAAAATGATAAAGATTTCCACTTGTATTACACTGACACTTGGGGTCTTGAATGGGGTCATTTTATGCTAATTGCTACATGCAGAGAAAGCAGTTGACAGCCCCAGTTGAATAGGTTATAATCTAGAGCAGTGATTCTCAACTAGGGTACCAGGACACCTTGGGATGCTGCAAAGTATTTTGAAGGGTGCTGTGAGGTGTGAGGAGATAAACACAGACTTAGGCCCCTCTCTACCTGGCTGCTGCCTCACCCTAACTGCCCAGCTTCTCTGCAAGGAGGTAAATTCTATAATAAGTTAGCTTTTCAAAGGAGGTGTAGCTCAATTCTTAAAAGTTGTGGAAGGGTACCTTGAGGTTGAAGACCAATGATCTAGAGAGGCAAGGCACAGGTGTTCAGGAAGTAAAATAGTTTGCCAAATGACTCAAATGAGAACAGAAAAAAGCCCAGTCTCATGACTCCTAAATCTAGTGCTCTCTCCACTGTAATATACTGCCAAAGAATCAAGAATGTAACAGTGAAACAGATACTCTAGGGGTTTTACGTGCAAAAAAATCTTTCAGGTACTTATGAGCAGCAGTTGTAGAAATTCCACTACATTCACTAGCATGCTGTGCAAGAGCACCAGGGTAAACAGTATAATGAAGAGAGGTTAGAAAGAGGCTAGGTTAAAAATATGTTAATTGTTTCCTATCCATGTTACAAAAGAAAGCGTTTTAGAAATCATTTATAAATTTGTTTTGCTTATTATTCATTTATACATTTCTCAACAGAAGACACCAACAGTAAAGTGATGATGTCACTTTACAGTTCTCAGCCAGTATAACGAAGTTGCAGATTTTTGCTGGTTAATCTGAAAGGAAAACTGCTGCTAAAGGTTGGAGAGTTCTCCTGCCCCTTGCTTAAATTTAGGGCTGGATTTTTGTTTATTTATTTTTTAAATAAAAACTACATTTTGGAGCACACCCAATTTGACATTGTCCTTCTAACATGTAATAAAGGAGAAGAGAGGAAACATGAAGAAAGAAAACTTCATGGCCTAAATGAAAGGATCAATCATATTTACTCCATAACAAAGGCATTTACTTAATTTATTATACAAATTTAACTTAATTCATTATACTATAACTTCTCTCTCTCACTTAAGTGAACATACAGACATACACTTCATTTATAACTCAAGAATGGTTGGTTCTATCTACTCTCAACCTTCCAAAAAATCACTGAATACCACCTGAAGAAAATTATAAGCAGGTTATTTTTCACTTGACCCTTTTTGGGGCTTCCACTGACTGGGATTACTTTGCTTCTCAGATAAACTGGTACCACTCCATTTTGGATGCAGTGAATTCAGATCAATTGTCATTATTACATGGACACTTGCCTTTTTTTTTCCCCACTCCATGTTAAATATTAAATGTTATGCTGTGTTCTTTAAAAATAAAGCACTATTTTTTACCTAAAATATGTTGTACTAAGTTCTTTGAAAATAAACAAACACTGCAATTACAAAAATAATAACCTAGGCAAAGAATGGGTACTTCAGCTAGTTATGTGGCACCAAACTGAGTAGCACCATGACTTTAAGGGACCTAAGGGCAACACTAGCTAGACCATATGAGCCAACAGCACAATCCTGTAGCCAGCAGGGCAAATAATACTCTGGCATGCATCAACTGATGCATCTCAAGCAAAACCAAGGAAGTGATTCCTTCACTTGACTCAGAATTGGTGAGACCGCAGCTGGAGTACCACGTCCAGTTCTGGGTGCCGCACTTCAACAACGACATGGAAAAGCTTGAGAGAGTCCAGAGAAGAGCTACCTGTATGATCGGAGACTTGCACGGCAAGCCATACAAGGAAAGGCTGAGGGAACTGGGACTCTTCAGCCTAAAAAAAGAGAAGGCTGAGAGGGGACTTGGTAGCACCTTACTGCTACACTAGGGGAGTACATCAAGGGTTTGGCAAACAACTGTTCACCAAGACACCCTTGGGGAAAACCAGGAGTAATGGCTGCAAACTCCTGGAAGACCATTTCAGACTCAACATTAGGAAAAACTTCTTTACTGTCAGGGTGTCCAGACTGTGGAATAAGCTCCCTCCAGAGGTGGTGGAATCGCCTACCCTGGAAATCTTCAAGAGGAGACTGGACAGTCACCTTGCTGGGGTCACCTGACCTCAGTTGTCTTTCCTGCCTAGTACAGGACAGCTGTATCCAATAATCTTGCGAGGTCCCTTCCAGCCCCATACAATCGATGAATCTATGTTATATAATTTATTATACTATTATTAATCCTAATTTATTATACTATAACTATTTGAAGTCAATGGGATAGTGCACGTGCAAGCCTAAGAATGTGCCTAACTTTCTACAAGATCTTTATATCTGCAAGCACCTCTTCCCTCCTCACAGTCTCAGCAAGCCACTTACTGGGCAGAGACCACAAGGGGTTCGAACCAGTCCAGTAGGTTGTATGATAGGATTGACAGCTCTGTACAGTTTCATTTGTCCGTCCACACTGCCCACTGTCCCTTCCTTTGCAGCAATGATGGTCATCTCCACCTTTCCATCATAGATGAGTGTGTTTAAAATGGTTTCAATGTCCTCCATTGACAGTTCCACCTAAAAGAAAAACAAACATTGGGAACAAAGGAAGGCAGATGTTACCAAGTCCTAAAGACAAAAAAAAAAAAAGGGGGGGGGTAAATTTTTATTACTGCTGAGTCTTTATAGCGTAGTTTAGGTCCAGATAGGTGCATATAGCTTCCAATGGCTATAGAAAGGATATAATAAAGTTAGAAGTGGACTAAATCTTGCTGTTTTTTCACAGTCCTTAAGATTAAGCTGGCCTATTATGTATATTTCCTAAGTGGCATTCCACTATGCACCTCCACTTTTTGTAATACTTCAAATATCGTGCAATTCCCACTCTACAGGGAACTGACTGTCATTTTCTCACTCTTAAGATAAGCTGCCTGGCAAGCTCCAGGCCACACCTGGAGTACTGTGTCCAGTTCCCCCACCCTCCCCACTTGCAGAAAGGATGTGGACAAATTGGAGCGAGTCCAGCAGAGGGCAATGAAAATGGTTCGTGGGCTGGGGCCCATGACTTCTGGGGAGAGGCTGAGGGAACTGGGCTTATTTAGTCTGCAGAAGAGAAGGTTGGGGGGGGGATTTAATAACAGCCTTTAACTACCTGAAGGGGGGTTCCAAAGAGGATGGAACTATACTGCTCTCAGGGGTGACAGATGACAGAACAAGGAGCAATGGAGATGACAGAACAAGGAGCAATGGTCTCAAGTTGCAGCAAGGGAGGTTTAGGTTGGCTATTAGGAAAAAAAACTGTCTCACTAGGAGGGTGGTGAAGCACTGGAATGGGTTACCTAGATAGGTGGTGGAATCTCCACCTTTTTAGGTTTTTAAGGCCTGACTCGACAACACCCTAGCTAGAATGATCTAGCTGGGGATGGTCCTGCTTTGAACAAGGGGTTGGACTAGATGGCCTCCTGCAGTCTCTTCCAACCCTAATTTTCTATGATTCTAAGCTGACTGCCTCCATACTGCCTAACCCACACTACCTATCTCCCTACCACTGCCTTCCCCATTGCAGTGACGGGGGGGATGAATTTAAGAAGATCCTCCAATAATTAGATACTATACATGGGAAATGACAATACATTTAAATTTTTCTGTGTATAGAAACTAATTATTGGGAGTCATCTTAAATTCAAGGTTGCCTTGGATTTGGGTAAATATGGTATATTAACCCTCAGACCCAGTTCCTCAACTTAATCATCAGCAGTCATTTGGAAAGCAGTAAGTTGAATGCCATGCTGACCTTGCTGATCCCCAACTCACAAATGTATTTCCACACCTCGTGGGATGAAGCAAAAGAACTGTTTCTCTGTATCATAGGGTTCTGTTTGCTTTCTCGAGCTGCTTCTGCCTAGGAAAAGGTGAACAGGAGCAAAACAAGAGAAACAAAAAGAAGAACAGTTACTGCTCTCAGTCATGAGAAAACCTCTACAAAGAGATGGTATAAAGCAGGGGTGGATAAAATGCGGCCTGCGGGCCGGATGTGGCCTGCCAGGCCACTCTATCCAGCCCGCGAGGCCCCTAAAAAATTTAGAAAATTCATATTTATCTGCCCCTGGCTGCCTGTCATGTGGCCCTCAATGGCTTGACAAAACTCAGTAAGTGGCCCTCCACCCAAAATAATTGCCCACCCCTGGTATAAGGTATTTCCCAGACACTGTCTCTGGAAAGAACTGTAGACAGGTATTTTTCTGCAGCAGATAAAAGACTCCACAAATTATGATGCACAAATTACATTAAGTGGCAACTTACAAGTTAAGCACCATATACAATCAGATAAATACATTAATGAGAAAGGGCAAGTACCATTCTGAATCTCATTTACAGAGGTAAAATATCAGCCAGACAGATGTGTACTATACATTTTGATGGGCAAGTGCAATTCATAGATTGTTAGGGGCTGGAAGGGACCTTGTAGATCATCAGGTCCAGTTCCCCTGCACTAGGCAGGAAAAACAACTGGGGTCAAGAAGATGAAGGCTGTTTCCCTTAAGTTGGGACAGGAGGTACTGATTTCCAGGCAGAATTTGCAATAATCAGGGCCAAACACTTCTTCCCTCCCCTGTTCCCCGATCCCCCTATAGAAAAGCTAATTTGTTTCTTCCTATACAATTTGAAAAACACATCTGGAGGAATGAGGCTTTTTTGTAAAAAAGTTAAGAATTATAGGTTTAAAGGAGCACTCCACTGTGTTTACACTATTAATACAAGTAAAAGTCAGCCAAGAATTACAGCCCAGCAACTCTGCAACAAAGTCTACTTTTCTATATTAAGAGTTACATAAAAACCATTCAGCAACAGGTTTTTATATAAAAATAATTACTTGGAAAGACACCAGAAGATGAATGTAGCAATAATAATAAAAAAAACCCTTCTCTCACCTTGGACTGTAAGAATTTAAAACACTGTTGGTTTAGTACTTCCACAAATTCAGACTCAAAGTCTTGGTCGCTGTACCATGCCCCACCAGTCACAGACCGGTCAGGCTGTAGGTTGTATAACATGTACACTTTCTTCTTTGAGGCCTAGTGAAGAATACATGCAATTTTAAATAGCCAAGTTTCTTCCACATAAGAGAAGCATTTAACTAAGGACAGAAGCAATTTGTAGACAGTGGGATTCCATTTGCCCTGAAATGAAGAGATCATACCAATTGCCAGCTGCCTGAGGGGAGAGGCCACTCCAGCAGCCTCCTCAGAGGCATGCGGGAGCAGTCCCAGCAGCCAGCCCAGGCAGGCTCCAAGCCCCACCCCACACTGAACAGCAAATGTCACTTCTGTTTGCTCGCACGCTAACTTATAGCACTTGTAAGTCAAGCACAATAGTTCAAGCACTTCTGTCAGGGGCTTTTTGAACATCTGCACTTAGCCAAAGCTCCAATAATTCCAAAGCAGGGCATTATGCAGCATGTAGCAAAGAAGTAGGCAAGCTTAGGCAAGGGATGGCGATTATGGACTCAGTACTAAATTAAGAAAAGGGTTTTATTACATTGAACTGAGATGCCTACTAAACATGTTTTCAAGGAAAAATTACTGAAAATTCATTAAAATGCAGCAACAAGTGACAAAGACATTTCACATTATGTACTAGACACAACATATACTTCGCCTTTCCCAAGAACTGAAGGACAAATAGGTTGCAAAAGCCACACCATAAATAGTTTGCATATTCTACAGCTGGCATTTATAAACTAGGTTAAATGCTTGATGCTTGTTCAACTCTTTAAAGTTTATGAGTGTAACAAGATGCATTTAAAATCTATCCCTCTTCCAAGCAATTCTTAAACATATATATTTGCTACTTGCTTACATTTGGTTCTGAATACAAATGCTTAGCTACTCATTTCTAACGTTGTGATTCAGAAATCACACACTTCCATTTAAGAAAATGATGCTTAAAAAAAAAGTTGACTGCAAGATGGTCTGGGAAGGATGAAGCAAGGAAGTTGTAGTTTGACCTAAACAACACATAGCAATAACAAGGTAGGATTTTAGTACAATTCCCAGTTTCTCTTCACAAAAGCCATCACGCCTCTACACAAATGTAATATTTTTGCTTGAATTGCAACATATATCCCAGTCCTTCATGGCTTTACAAAGAAGTTAAAATACTGCCTGCAATTTGAAAAGGAGCAAGCTGCTACATAGAGGGCACATTTACATGTGATGCTACATCACAGTAGCAACGTGCTCCCTCATTATAGCACGCTGCTATGGCAACAGCAGCTAGAAATAACCATGGGCGGCCAGCATGGCGCAGTATGGGTTGTTACTGGGTCATATGGCCACATGTAGATGTGCTCAGAGAAATTAAGTGACCCACCCAAGATCACAGATTCAGTAACAAAGCTGAAAGAGAACACACATTTCTTGACTGCTAGTCACCTGCTCTAACGATCACACTGTGCAGCATGTATTTCAAGTAGTTAAGAACTCTGGATTACTCACCGCCACGGACTTAACAGCTTTAATGAGTTTCTTGCTCTCCAAGTTTTTCAGTATCTTGTTGATTTCTGTTAAAGGCAGATTACTTTTGTATCTAATATCCCTGCTCCAAATACCTGTTTAAAATAAAAAAGAAAAAGTTGTTGAATTAAAATGAATATGAACTGAGCATTATAAGCCTCAGTAACCGGTTTTGTTCTTGTATCCAAATCAAGTCTCACAATGTTCCTTCCCAATTCAAAGCTCACATTATATCATTATACCACTAAACATGACATACTGTGTGAGAACACTCATTATTCTACCCTCTGTCTACAGTTGCCATAAAAAGAAATTGTCTACTCTGAGGGCTTTTATGGGCAGATTCAGTTCCGGCATTGGAGCAGGCTAAGATATACAGGAAAGAATAGTGAGAAACTTTCCCTCACTTTTAAAAAAATAAAATAATAATTTAAAAACCACTTCAATAAAAGGCTGTGACCAACTCACCCTTTTTGTTTGCAGGAGAGGCTATATAAAGGGGAGGCATGTGGAAACGTGGGTTTTGAGGTCAGTCTTTGAGGGGCCTTTGGCTCTGGAACTTAATCCCTCATCCCTCAGTTTGACACAGTCCTAGTTTGATGATTCTCGCATACTTCAAGCTGTTTCCCAGGCTTCTTAAGAAGGTTTTGGGTCAGAAAGCCTCACAGGACAGGCCATTACTTTGTGGAGAATACAGATTTTTAGTCCCAGCAGGGGGGAACAAGGGAAGGAGTTGGCTGAAGTCCTATTATAGACACCAATTCTTTAGGTTTGTTTGTTTTGGACAAGCACTTTACACCTTGGTGAGAAACTCTTAAAATAAGCAAAAAAGTTGTAACTGGTAATGTTTTGTTTATATATCACCATACCTTATATTGGGAAACAGCATTACACCTTCACTTCCACTCCCACCTCCAAATACATTTTAAGCAACAGAGCTAGTTCAATATTATATCTAATATTCTTTGTCAGTGAGATACCTTTGTTGCCTGCATCCTCTATAATTTGATAGACCAGCTTCTCTTGGTTGTCAGATCCCTTCATTTTACTGTAAAAGACAGATTACAAGGAAATAAGACTACTGGTTTAATTAACCTAAGAGATGTAAACATAAAAAATCCAATTCAATACACAAAAAGTGGATTTTGTTGGGGCAGGGAGAGCTTGTGGGTAGGAAGGGAGAATTGCTAGGTTTGGAGGTTGTCCCCTAGGAAGCAGATCTAGTCAATTTTATTCCACTTTGCACAGGCAACTTGAGATGTGAGATAACACCATATTTTATGATCAGTGACCCCCACGCAGTACCCCGGTGACTTCAACTGGATTTTACCTGAGTATACAGATCTGCTCATAACATTTTATGGGGGCTATTCACCATGAGTAGCACTATGCCTGGCAATATTTACAGAATAAGGCCCAAAGGAAGCCAGAACTACATGTTGGAACAAATGAGTTAACAGACGTTTTATAATAGCATCATTTCAGGATGGCAATCTTCTCCCCAAGACTGCAGTGAGAGCTGGTGAGGAGCTATAACCAAAGGACTGTTCCATTATAAAAAATAACAAACAAGCTCACCTAGTATTTTGAGAATCTTTGACTCTGTAGAGAAGACCTGCATTGCTCCTGAGAAGGTCCAACTGTCCCTGGAAGACAGACACAAACTATTTAATCCAGTACTTGGCTCTTTGCCAAGAGCAGGAGTTTGACATTTACCTTCTATACTTTATAGCCATGAAATGTCACTTAATTTTATTCGACTAAGATGGCTAAAAAACATAATACATTTTCACCTTCTGGAAATACCATTGCATTTTAAAATCAGTTGGCTCAGCAAGTAACACCGGTCAGTAAAGGTCACAGACACTGCTCCCAGCCTCTTTCTGTAACTGGAAAACATTAACTTTTTGCTCCCTTCCAACACTGCATAAAGGCTGTAAAGTACCAGTGTACACTTCCTGCAGCCTGCAATAACATGCCCATTTATTTAAACAAAAACACTAACAAATTGCCATGTGTACAGGTTAAAAGCAGTGTAACAGCTTGAAGGCTTCCCAATTTCCAAAGGCAGGGTCAGAGCCTTGATCTAATGGCTAAACTAGGTCACAAGAGAATGGCTGGAGGATCATAAACAGCATAATGTTAATAGCTGTCCTCTTCCCCCAGGTCAAGTAGTCAACAATGCTCACATAGGGGTTGTCCCATCCTTAAACACTTAACTGTCTTTATCTTGCCAATTATCAGTCTCTTAGCCTTCCTTTTTACAAAAATATCACCTGGAAAGAAGAGAGTAGTAGATTCTTTCCAGTATCATCAGACATACTCCAGGCTTTTTTAACCCAACTCAGTAAGGTCTCAGACAAGGATGTGGTGCAAAAAACTCTCCATATCAAGGACAAGCATCCCTGCTAATGCTACTAGCTATTTCTCCAGCCTTCGTAACTGTTGCTTATGAGGTGCTACTGTCCTGCCTTTGGGACCTGAAGGTGGCAGCTAGACGCAGGCTAATCAGCTCTGCTCCTTTTTGTCTTAAAGATCACTGAGGATTAGAGGTGAAACGATACATCAGTCCATATTGTATCAGTGTAACTGGCCACAGCACACACATGGCCAGCTTGGAGAGCGGAGTCTGGCTGGCAAGTTTGTTGCAGGGTGAGAAGGGTGTTGATGAGCGGGGGTGAGGGGGTTGCACAGATTGAGGCCCCTGTGATGAGGGAGAGGGTGGGGCAGGCACTGCCCAGCCAGGGTAGAGCGCAGTGTGGGACAGAGCTGTGAGAGGCTCATCCTGGGGCTGCAGGGGACGGATCCCGCCACTGTGCTCATCCCCACGGGAGCGTGTGCCCCCCGGATCTGTGCTCGGGGCAAGGGCTGCTGTGGGTTGGGTGTGGTGCCAGGCTCTTCCCAGTAGAGAGCTTGGGCCAGGGCTGCGTTTGTGTTGAGTGATAGCAGCACCCAGCATGCATTTCTTAAGATGTGGACAAAACAGCTGGCTTCATCCAGCCCTTTCGTAAGCTCAGTCCACTTCCAAATGGGATGTATAGAAAAACATTTAAACCATTTTTACCACAAAGCCTTTGGTAAAAATTGCCAACATCCCCTCATTTGAGTGTACTTGCCCCTGTTGTCACAGAAACTAACGTTTTCAGGACCCTAGGCTCTTCTCCAGAGTACTTCCAAAGACCAGCAGGGACCAAATTGCATTCTTTCATCTTTGGCACACAGGTCTTGTCATTATCACCTTTGTTATCTCAAACGACTACTGCAACAAGCTCTACCTAGGTCTGATCCTGAAGTCCACTGTACCTTTTTTTTTTTTTTTTTTTTTTTAAAGGTAGGACAACCTGATGACAGCATATTACATCAACATGCTGTTATCAGTTGCCTGCCCACCACTATGCAGGTGAAAGCTCAGAAGAGTGCAGGATCACATATCACCCCCCAAAAAAATTCTTGCCTCTCACAATTCCTGGACCACCACAGCTACAACATCACGAATACAGTACTACCATATGTCACAACCCAAAGTTGTGATTTTTTGTTTGTGTGCGCGCTTCGGCACCGCTAAATTATTTCCCGCCAATTTGTCACTTTCTTTGCACGGTAGAGTTCTCTGCTGCAAGAGAGAACTCTGGTGCAACGGGGGATTTCCCGCCAAATTATATCTTCTTTGCAGTGTGCATTTCTTTTGCATCATAGTGATACACGCTGTAAAGAAGTTCCCGCCATTTGTATTAGGATCCGTGCCACATTATTGGCCCATTCCTAATGTAGGCACACGTGGCGGCTAGCGATTGGCTTGCTAGCCGTACAAAAGGCTTGGGTAGTTTCCGCCCAAGCCGGAGGAGGGAGGATGAGAGAGATTCTGTGTGAAGATCTCCAAGCGCTGCGGACCCAACGCGCCTCCCCTAAGCAGGCAATAGAGGCAATGGAACCGAGCCTACGGAGCTTTCGCTTCTCGCCGCTCCCCATCACTGAGCGCAATCCTAGACGTATCCCTTTCCTGTAACTTCGGACCCGCGGAGCATAAGTAACTCCGGGGAAACTTTTCGAACCTAACCAAACCCAATTTTCGAACCCACGGAGTCTTAACAGCTCCAGGAGACCTGGGAACCGAACCGGACCCGCGGAGCCTGAGCAACTCTGTGGGAGCAATCGATTTGTGGTGTTCCTCTAGTGAGGATCCAAGCGGAAGCTGTGCCTGGAAACCTATCCAGCCTACACCAATACCATCTTTGGGTGTAAGTAAACAATCTTTTCGATCAACCATTATGCCTCCATAACTAATTCTAACTCGCGTGCGCTAAACCGCCCTGCGGTTCTCTCCAGCCCCGCGTGCCTGGGCTGCCGGCCACAGCCCGTGTGCAACAAAGACGGGCCCGGCTTGCCCCCGGCTCGCACATGGCGACGGGAATGAGATCGGAATCACCGCCGCACATGGCGAGAAAGGTGGGATCGGGGCGCGGCCCACACACCATACATGTGACCCTTGGAACAAAAAGATGAGTACAGGATACATTCAACAGCGACCTTTTGCTTCTAATATTTAGTGTGGACATCTTTTTCTACATTGAGCCATAAGTCTGGCCACGTTTCTAGCAAAAGGTCTTGTTATTATTATGACAAGATCAAGGCATGGGATTTCACCATCACAAATGCTCTCAGGGAAGCTGCTCTGTTCACTGTGGAGGAATGCAAGGAACCTGGGTCACCACTTCGGCATAATACTGGCTGGTGCTATTTGAGCCTGTGCAGCTATACTTGGTTATGTGGGTGTTACAGAATAACAAATGCAACTAAAATTAAAGCAGATAAAGAGGTCAGAGAGAAGCTCAAAACTAAATAAAAATCAGCCTTCAAATCCTGAATCTGGTAGAATTTGAATGAAATATAGGTCCCACTGAAGCCAGTGGCAAAACTTCCTTTGATGTCAGTGGATCTTGACTTCCACTTAGTCTCCCAAGGGAATAAATGTGCTTAACGACCCTGTCATGACCCAATGATTGTGTGTGCGCTTCGGCACTGCAGAATTATTTCCCGCCGTCGGGAGCTTTCTTTGCACAGTGCAATTCTCAGCTGCAGAGAGAAAACCCCGGTGCAAAGGAGTTCCCGCCACCCGTATGTAAATTTGTGTCCCACTATTGGCTGTTTCTAAATTATTTCCACGTGGCGGCTAGCGATTGGCTTGCTAGCCGTATAAGAGGCTTGAGCAGTTTCCGCCCAAGTCGGAGATCTCCGAGAATCTCAGGAGGATCCTGAGAACCCTGATTCCGAGAATTCCGGGAGAAATCCGAGAGAATTCCGGCAAGGAGTCCACGATTA
Organism: Alligator mississippiensis; assembly: GCF_030867095.1. NCBI lineage: Eukaryota > Metazoa > Chordata > Crocodylia > Alligatoridae > Alligator > Alligator mississippiensis. Next base: position 231,049,564 of record NC_081824.1, read on the forward strand.
TCTCGTGGATTTCTACGTAAATCTCGGACCGAATGGTGGTTTGATCAGCCATCAAGAGTCTCTCCCCGTCACCGAACAATCCCTGACGTATCCCTACCCTGCATGCTCGTTGAGAGTCACAGCTCGGACTCTCGTATAGGTTCAGAGAGCTCTCATCGTTCGAGTTTTTTTTCTTTTCTTCTATCTACAACTGTAACCAAGCAAGTTTTCCTGCCTGCACTGCGACCATCTACAGTGTAAGTAAAACAATCTTTAATCAACCTCCACGCGTCAGTGCCTAATTCTAGTCCGCCGTGCCGACTTCCCCGGCCTACGTGCCCGGGCTGCTGGCCACAGCCCCTCGGCCCCAACAGACCCAACTGTGTTATCCCTGCACTAAAGAAGAATAGCAGTAAGCTGCTGCTAACACTGAACAAAACACGTTTTCTGCTCTAGCCAGTCCAAAAAAGTGAGCAGGCCAGGCCCAGCCCTAAAGCCACACCTGCTTAGGAAGCAAGGGTGCAGGCAGGGAAGCTGTGAGGGGATGGGCTGGTGCCCCCACCAAGCAGATGCAACCCTACCATGGAGAGCAGCCGGTTGATGGCCACGGCCCGCTGCTGGGCGTCCGTGTGGGGCATCTCGTTCTGGATCACCTGATCCGTGATGCCGTGGGGAAACTGATGGCAGAGCTCGATGATCCTGAGTGGGATGAGGAAGAGGAGTCAGTGTGGGTTAGGGTTACCATACGTTACCACGGACATTTCCTGGACATGTCCTGTTTTTGGGTCCTCCTATCTCTATCTAGGCAGTTTTTTTAAATATCAGCAAGTGTCTGGGATTTTGCTCTCCCCGGCTTGTCCCAGCAGCGGGGAAAGTTGAGTAGAGGCTGGTCACCAGTTCTTTGAGCACGGGCCCCAGCAGCTGCAGGGGTGCAGATGGGGGGGGGGGGGGGGGAGTGTGCCTGCCTGCTTGCTAGCACTGGGGCTGCAGCAGGGCAAGGGAGTTGGGGGCAGCAGGCCTGGGGTGGGAGGGCAGGGAGCTGCAGATCAGGAGTGAGGGGCACAGGAAGGCTGGGGGGGTGGGGCAGGGGGCTGTGGGTTAGAAGTGAGGACCAGGGGCAGGGCACGGACATGTCACTATCGCCCCCTCCATCATATATCCCTCCCCCCACCTACAGGTACCTTCTTTTTTTAAAATGGAAATACGGCCACCCCAGTGCGGGGCTCCCCCATGGCCCCGTACCCGCCCCGCCAGAGACACCGCAGGGCCCGCCCGGCACCTGTTCTCTACGTCCAGCGGGTCCGGGACCTCGGGCTTCACCTTGACCTCGGCCATGGCGCTGGGGGAGGAGAGGGACGCCTCCGCGCTCCCCACGCACAACTCCCCGGCAGCGACACCAGGGCCGTGCGGCGCGCACTGATGACGCTAACCACAAACTCCACCCTCACCGAACGCCACGGGCGCCGGTTGAGAGGGAGCGCGCGGCGGACCAATGAGAGGCTGCTGCCTCGGGGGGGCGGGGCTTGGCGGGGAGCGTCCGTGGTAACGGCGGGGCGACGGGGGGCGACGGAGAGGGTGAAGGCCCGGGGGGTGGCATTTCGCTGCGCTTTTATCTGCCTCGCCCGCCTGCGTGCGGGGGGTGAGGGGGATGCGTATGTGTGTGCAGGGGAGTGTGGAGGTGTGCACATACATGTAGGTGTGTTCATGCACATGCACACAAGGGTGTGCGCACACACGTGCCCCCTCACTCACATGTTCATTTTAAAAGTCATATGCTGTTTTGTTTTTCAGGTGTCCACACAGAGGGAAAAAATGACTGCTGGTTCCGTCCTCGTGCCTCAGATTATACCGCTTCAGCTTCCTCTTGCCCGGAAGGCGAAACATGAAATAGATACAAATACCCTCGTTGAAATTAAGTCAGGTACAAACAGCAGCTTTCAGTCTATAGTGGAAGCTCTTCTCCTCTTCTTCTGCAAATTGATGTCCATGCTTTTTGATACTGCATTTGTATTCACACCTTTTTTCACGGGTACCCATTTTCTTAAGTGACCAGCATAAATTTTATGGGTCTTAATTCTGCAAACACACCTGTGCTTTATACGCGTGGGTAGTCCGACTGTAGTGAACAGCGCTATTCACATAGTGTAAACTGTATGGTAAATCATAGGTGTCTGTATTTGCAGGATCAGGGCCTTTAATTCCACTACTTTTGTCCTCCTTCCATTTGAAGTGATGCTGTGTTTGTTCTGTAATCACAGTGTAGTATGAAAACCTGGGCGTTTGATGATTTTGCAGTATGCTACAATTTTTCAAAACTGGGACTTTCTCGTCAGTTCTTCTCCAAAGGTCATATCTGCCAGTTCTGAAATTCCAGTTTCTATTTTTCAACCATAATCCATGTTCACATTAGAACGTGCAAGACTTAGAACCAGTGTTTGTTTTCATACAAGATCACCTGCTCTACAGTTATCTTCTGAGAAGGGAAATCCCTGTGATGAAATTGTCCAACTATTTTGTTGCTGAATTTTGTGAGGCTTAAAAATTGATATAGTCCAGGCCTTGCAATCACTTGCACACCTGCTTAATTTTGCTTAGATGAGTAATTAAGCATATGCAAGCCTCAGCAGTACTAGACCTTCCTTATTTTTGCAAAGTCCCAATATAGTTTTAATGCATATCTTATTTGTGTCTTGCAGATACCCCTGATGTCACCATATACTACACTTTAGATGGAAGTAAACCAGAGCTCTTTAGAAAATCTGGCTATGGAGAGCATAACACTTTTAAGTATAAGGGACCTATCACCTTGCCTGATGGGAAAATAATGGTCAGAGCTACGGCAGTCACAATGTAAGTAGCAACTGTCTATCTTATATTGTTGTTGTTGTTATTTATACTGCAGCAGTGCCTGAGAATGGCAGTCAGAGATCTTGACTACCCTGTGCCAGATGCTGTACAAATACAGAATGAAAGATACTCCTTGCCTCACAAGGCTTACAATATAAGTACCTTGTATGGATTCCTTTTCATTGATATCAGTTTGCCACCACATTTATTAGTATTTACTAATTACTTGCCATGGGCAGTAGTCATGGATGAGGGCCCAATTTCACTAGGCACTATAGAATCTTGCCATGAAAAGTTTTCATCATAAATACATTTGTATAATAGTTTTTATTTTCTTAATAATTTACTTTTAATGAGCCCACTTCAAAAGATGAGCTAACACATTTTCCCACTAATGCTGTGTGGTAGTTTAATATTCCTTTTCCCATTTTACACATGGCAATCCAGAGACGGGAGCAGTCTTTCCAAGTTTCTGTGAAGTCCGTCTTTCCAGGTTTTTGTGGGTGTGGGCATGTAACAATTGAACCATTTAAAAAAATGTCACTGATTGGGAACTGGTTCACAATTGTCATGAGTCAGAGATGTTGGCATGTACAGTGCCCTAGCCTTCCAGGTAGAAGGATTACCTTTTAGCCATTGAAGAACTGTAGCTCCAACACCAGAGGATGGGAGTGAGCACTCAGCCCAGCCTGCCTCACATTGGGCAAGTAATGGGAGAAGAGTGCTTACACCCATGCTTTGAGGATCCTAAGGGGTGAATGACCTGTGATTGTGGTTCACTTTTTTGCTTTCCCTTTTCTCCTAAACATGAAAGTTCAGTAGCGTGCACTTGACCAAAGTCTGCAGTGTGCTTACCTGCCTTGTTGGGGAGAGGGGGAGTGCTTGGATCCATATTTTTGCGTTCCCGGAGGGGGCATAATGAAGGACCATGGCTGAGTAGGGGATAAGGGCACAGCTGGTTGCTAGAAAAATAGCTTTCATTAAACCAGCAGTGCCCTATAAATGTGGTAAAAAGTGCCAACAAAAAGAAAAAAGAAGGGGCAGTAGAATTCTGGTCCTATACCAGAGCAGAAAGTTACAGCAGAGGGGAGAGGGGATGAGAAGTGATGCAGTGTTGGGTGCTTAGACCATGGAAACCCCCACCAATCTGAATCATGGACAACTTGGACTCCACAAATAACATTGACGCAGTTCACAGTGAACCAGTTCAAAAGAGTACTTGATTTTCCAGGTACTCATCTGAACCATTCCAGGCAGTTTAAAATTGGTTTAACAGACTAGTATGTCTATCAGGTTTAAACAGCATGTAAACTATTCTTAGTGTTATGTCTGTCCAGACCCAAAGCATACTGCTCAAGGCCATCTACTAGATTAGTAATAGATTAAAGGCTAGTTGTTCATAATCCCAGCCCCACAAGCCTCACTAGATCACACTGGGTGCATCTACACATGCAAATGATGCTAGATGGGTTTACTCCACAGTAATTTACTGTGGAGGAAACCCACCCTGGGTAGGCATCTACATCTGCAGGCATTTGGGACCAGATTTGCTCCCAAACAGAGCAGCCCAGAGAAGGATGCTCCCACCCTGGTTTGGCCCCCTGAAGCAGCCAGGGGAAACTTTAGGCTCCCACTGGGTACAAGCCCAGGGGCTGGCAGAGAGCATGGGGCCAGGAGACAGCTGTCTCCTGGTGGGGGATGGGAGACTGCTCCTTGCCCCTGGGAGGTGTCTGCTGCTAGGGTAGGCGCCAGTGGTGAAGCCTGGCTTGGGACTGTGTTCCCCTGCCCCAGCAGCAGAGAGCTCGAAGCCCCGGCTCCACAACTGCGGGCAGGGGGCTTGGAAATTGCTGCAAGGGAGGGGCAGGTCCCAGCCTCCTACCCCAGTCCACCAGTGGGGCAGCTAGCAGTGAACCTCAGCTGAGTGGGGATTTCTCCCTGTTCCACCAGTGGGGCAGCTAGCAGTAAGCCCCAGCTTGGCGGGGATTCCCTACTCAGTCAGGAACTCACTGCTAGCTTCCCCACTGGCAGATGAGGTCAGGAGCCTGGGACAGCTCCCAACCACCCCCGGCTTTGCAAGGAATCCTTGCCCAGCTGGAGGCTCACTGATAGCTGCCCCACCGACGGATTGGGCAGGGGGCTGGGACCTGCCTGTCCTCTGCAGCTCTTTCCAAGCCCCCTGCCCCTAATTGTGAAGCCACAGCCAGGAGCTCCATGCTGCTGGGACAAGGGACCATTGTCGCAGCCCAGGCTCTGCCATTGGAGCCCGCCCTGGCAGCAGGCAACTCCTTGGGGCAGGGAGTTATCCACCCTTCCTCCCACCCCCTCTCCTCCTCCCCGCCAGCTGCCCAACTGACTGGAAGCAAATTTGATCCTGGTCAGCTGTCTACACAGGCAGACACTTATTGCACAATACATTGGTCTACTCCACAGCAAATGCAGGTAGCAAATTAATTACATAGTTACTGCATAGTAAGGCATGTGTAGATGGCTGACTGGGAACAAATTTTCTTCCAGTCAGCCAGGCAGCAGGGGGCGGGAGATTGATCCCTGCCCCTGGGATCTTGCTGCACAGTAAATTGTTCTACTGTGCAATAAAGCATCTTGAGTAGACGCACCCACTGTCTCCTAATATTAAAATTCTAGCGCTTGAATTTTAAGCATTGACCTGGCCGTGGTGCCACTAGTTTCTTGTTCAGCATTTGTGGATGTTGGAGCATACTTGGAAGTTCCACTCCCTGGGTTTCGGGGCTGAGGTATCAGTGACATGTTGGTGTGTTGCAGCAGAGAGTGCTGGCCTAAGCTGCTTTTAGAGCTGCACTATGGACCCCTAATTATAAGTAGTCATACAAAGTAGGAGATAAATACTCCCCTACCATACATCCTTATAAATAATGGGGGGCATGCTGCCTTCTCTCATGCAAATGAATGGCACCCTAGTAATCACTAGTAAGGCATATTGGGAGCAAAGAACAGGTGAAAGAGGATTTTTGTGAAAGAGGAACAGGTATTAAATGTATCCATTTTTTTTCTATCCGTTTTTATTGGTGAATTTTATCATACCTAGAATATCAGTGGTTTGTTTGACTGGGATTATGCTTGTTTGATGAAATAGTAGTCTGCTGTCCAGAAGGAGGAGTTTCAAGACAGGACCTATTTTCAGTGTTGATTTACTTTTTACTGCACATAATTTTGTGGTATACCTTTTTACTGACTTTCAGGGACTGCAGAGAAAGTGCCATTGTAACAAAGATGTTTTTGGTAGAATACAAGCCACCAAACATACTGTTCTCTGATGAAGATAATGATGAGAATTTCCTGAAGGACCTCTCCAAACAGGCAAGTTACAGTAACAGTAAGTCCTTGTTTAGCCATAACAGTATTAACTTTCACAGAGATTAAATCCTGTTAACCACAGAGTATAATTATTTTAATTTACCAGTTTGTCCGTCTTAGTTGCTTTTACACTTTTCTAAAAGTGGCTGTTTTTTCTTTGTTAGAAGAGCCAATTAGAACTATTCTGATCCAAATGGATAAAAGCCTAAGATTTAAAAAATATTAAAACATATGTCTTAACATGTAAATCAATTTTTAATTAAAATATTTTTTCTTTTAAAAATAAAACTACTTAAAAGTATGAGTAATATTTATTAATTCCAGTTTGAAATGCAAAATGTGTAGACAGACTATTTTTCTTTCCTCTATCCAGTACATTGAGAGTAGGTTTTTTGTACCAAATATAAAAAATGAATAATTGTTGGGTTTTGAGCATTTTAATGAGGCCTGCTGCCTCCCAGGGGCCCGTATCTGGGATGTAGCTGAAAGGAACCCTAACCTTATCTGACCCTTCAACCACTACCTCACATTCCTCATCTATGTGGGTACAAACGACATGGTTCAGAGCAATCCCAGCCAGGTCATAAGTGACTACAGGGCTCTGGGGCCAGGCTCAGAGGGTTGGGGGCACAGGTGTTTTTTTCCTCGATCCTTCCTGTTATGGGTTACAGGCGCAGGAAGGAGAGATGTATTGATGAAGTAAAAAGAAGATTGAGGTGTTGGTGCCACTGCGAAGGCTTCAGCTTCTTCAATCAGAGTCCGCACCTCAGAGACAGACCTCCACCTCACCCCAATGGGAAAGAAGCTATTTTCAACTGGATTGGCTGTCCTTCTTGACAGAGCTTTAAACGAATATTGTTGGGGGATGGGCGAACAACCATCGGAGCAAGCCCAGGAAGTGATAAACACATAATCAGCAGGTCAGGAAATACAATCAAACTTATTCTGACCCCAGCCCAAGGACAGGATTCCTGTAAATGCACAAAGAAGCAAGCCTAGGGCTTCTGATGGCAAGCTTAGCTGCCTGTGCATGAATGCCAGGAGCATGGGGAACAAATAGGAGGAACTGACCCTTCTGCTAAGCAATAACAAATATGATTTCATAAGGATAACGGAGACCTGGTGGGACTGCACCTATGACTGGACCACAGGTATAGATAGCTATACCTTGTGTAGGAGGGACCGTGTTGGGTAGAAGGGAGATGACCTGGTAGGGGAGCTGTAGATTCATGGTCATCTTGGGGACAGTGACCACCAATCAATTGAATTCAACATAGGGTGTAGAGCGGGTAAGATAACTAGTAGGGTGGAAGTGCTGTACTTTAGGAAGGCTAACTTCGGTGTGCTCAGGAGTTTAGTCAATGATGCACTGCAGGATAGGAAGTCGTTCCTAAAGGAAGCGATCCTTCGGGCGCAGAGGGAGACGATCCCAGTGCAAGGGAAAGGTGGGGAAATGGGCCAAAAAACTTCCTTGTCTAAACAGAGAAATCCAGGGAAGGCTTAGGGCAAAAAAGGAGGCATATAGGCAGTGGAAGCAGGGGGAAGCTACCAAGGAGGAGTATACCTACCTGGCCCACACTTGCAGGGAGGCAGTTAGAAAGGCCAAAGCAACTATGGAGCTGAGGCTGGCAACACAAATTAAAGACAACAAAAAGTCTTTTTTTAGGTATGTAGGGAGTAAAAGGAAGGTGCAGAGCAGCATAGGACCCCTACTGAACAAGCAGGAGCAATTAGTGACAGACAGAGGGACAAGGCTGAGCTCTTTAATGAGTTTTTTTGCCTCAGTGTTCCTGAACAAGGGTCAAGATAAGTCTCTTTAACGGGTTCTTAGATGGGCTTGAGTGGTCGCCCCTTAAGGACACGATCTTAAAAGCACAACTCTTCAGTCTAGGGAGAACGTCTGTGGGATTCTTCAGCCTGGAGAAGCACAGGCTCAAGGGTGACATGGTGGCAACCTGTAAATAGGATTCATAGGATTCATCAGGATTCATAGAACACCTGTTCACCAGAGCACCCCAGGGGATGGCAACTCCTGCAAGACCATTTTAGGGTGGACATAAGGAAAAACTTCTTTACTGTCCAAGCCCTCAAGGCCTGGAACAGACTCCCACCAGAAGTGATGCAAGCATTTACCCTGGACACTTTCAAGAAACATTTGGACATTTATCTTGCTGGAATTCTTTGACAATAGCTGACTTCCTGCCCCTTGAGCAGGGGGCTGGATCCGATGATCTCACAGGGTCCCTTCCAGCCCTAATGTCTATGAAATCTATTAACTCTATTCCGGTCCATAGGAAAGGTTGTAAAAGGGCTGGGAGACCCCTTGGCTCAATAGGGAACTCATGGACCTCCTGAATCTTAAAAGAGAAGTCTATAAGGGTTGGAAGATGGGAAATACCTTTAAGGAGGACTATGCATCACTGGCTCGCACCTGTAGGGAATGGACCAAAAAAGCCAAGGCTAAAAATGAGCTCAAACTGGCTGTGGGAATAAAGGACAATAAAAAGTCCTCCTTCAGATACATGGGAAGTCGAAAGAGAAATAAGGGCAATATCGGGCCCCTGCTGAACCAAATGGGGTAGTTAACAACTGACACCCAGGAAGAAGCTAATCTCCTTAATGATTACTTTGCGTTGGTTTTTCACCAGCCCAAGGGGATCACCCTGCCTGACAGAACACAGGATTATGAGAGTATGGGTGACTATGCGCCTACATTTGGCGAAGACCTTGTGAGGGAATACCTTGAGAGGCTGGACATCCATAAGCCAGTGGGCCTTGATGAAATGCACCCAAGAGTGCTAAAAGAGTTGGCTGACATCATAGCGTGACCAATGGCGAGTATATTTGAGAACTTATGGTGCTCGGGAGAGGTTCTTGAAGACTGTAGAGGGCCAATATGGTGCCTATCTTCAAGAAAGGAAGGAAAGAAGATCCGGGGAACTACAGGCCAAGCAGTTTGACCTCAATCCCTGGAAAGATCATGGCAAAAATTATTAAAGAATCTATCAACAATAGGCTAACAGAAGGCATCATCCTGAGAGACAACCAACACGGCTTTGTTACAGGTAGGTTGTGCCTGACCAACCTCATCTCCTTCTATGACCAAGTGACACGTCACCTGGACAGGGGAGGAGAGGCTAATGTGATTTACTTGGATTTCAAAAAAGCCTTTAACTTGGTCGCCCATGATGTCCTCATGACGAAACTGGGGAACTGCGACTTCAACAACCTTACAGTCTGATGGCTGGGGAACTGGCTCCATGGTTGGACCTAGAGAGAGACAGTCGATGGAACCAAGTCAACATGGTGCATGGTGACCAATAGCATCCCTCAGGGTTCGGTACTTGGGCCAGTACTCTTTAACATGTTCATTAACAACCTGGACCCATAGGCTCGGCAGTGCTAAACTCACTAGCACTCCGACTGAAAGAGACTTGAGGGTCATGATTGACCACCAGATGAATGTGAGCTACTAATGCGATGCTGCAGCTGGCAAAGCAAATAAAACCCTGGCTTGCATCTACTGATGCACCTCAAGCAAGACCCAAGATCTCATTCTCCTGCTTTATTCGGCCTTGGTGAGGCTGCAGCTGGGGTACTGCATCCAGTTCTGGGCTCCACACTTTAGGAAGGATGTTGAGAAGCTTGAGAGAGTCCAGAGGGGAGCCACATGCATGATCAGGTCAAAAGAGCAGGCCTTATGAGGAGGGTCTGAGAGGCATGGGACTTTTCAACTTGAAAAAGCGTAAGCTCAGGGGGGACTTAGTGGAAGCCTATAAGTTTATCAGGGGTGTGCATCAGGATCTGGGAGAATGTCTGTTCAGGGCACCCCAAGGAAAGACAACGTCCAACAGTCACAAACTGCTGGAAGACCATTTTAGACTGGACATAAGGAAAAACTTCTTTACTGTCCGAGTCTCCAGAGTCTGGAATAGACTTCCCCCAAAAGTGGTGCAAGCACCTACTCTGGACACGTTCAAGAAGCGTTTGGATGATTATCTTGCTGGGGTCATCTGATCTACCAACCAATAAGAATCAGTATTTCTATGAGAAAGTAAATTAAAGGTACAAATGCAAAAGATGATTAAAATAAAGTATTTAAATCAGTTTCCTTGTTAATTTAAATAATGATTCAAACCAGTATTTTAAATTACTTAGATTTAATTTAAACCTGCCTTCACCCCGGGGCAGGGGGTCAGACCTGATGATCTGTTTAGGTCCCTTCCGACCCTAAGCACTATGATACTCTGAACCCATCCTGGTCACGTGTTTATTCAAGAGCTGCTGACTTTATACTGGTCATATATAGTAAATTCTAATATTTGCCATTCTGTCTGTTTACAGGCTATTTTATTTAATTGAAATGTCTGTACAGAGGCTTTGTTTTGCAAATAACACGTTGATGTATCACATGCACGTTTCCTCTGCAGTGGTTCTAATTTAGTTAGAAAAATAAACCTTTAGAAGATGTGAAGTCCATGAAGGGCCAAATCCTCATATTCTTGCTCAGAGCTTGGCTGTATACTGCTGCTCTTTGGAAGACAATGGAGAAGAGCATGCACAGGAAACCTTATTGCACTTTTACACTATCACCATGTTCAGCCGAAGTGGGCAGAAGCAGCTCTCAAAATTCCCCTGGAGCCTGGACAGTGGGGAAAACAACTGTGGCAGACAAAGGATAGGGAATGAGGGGGACCTCCCTCAGCATAGAGGGGAAGGGAGGGGGGATCCTTACCTGCTTTGGGGACTTTTTAAGTCCCAGAAGCTCCAGTAGCACAGTCCAATCCAAAACAGGGGTACAGCCATGCTACTGCACTCGCTTTGGTTCTGCCCCTGGATGGGAGGGTGAAAGGTTTTATAGACATTCATGGCAGAGATAGAAATAAACAGGATAGGGAAGCTGCTGTTTTCACCCTGGTAGGGCCTGAAAAATCAACTGAAGAAATGTGCAGGGCCTGAAAGATGAGGCTGAGAAGGAAGACAAGAAGGACTTGAAAAAGGAAGGGATGGGGGAGTGGGATTATTGTTTTGGAACCTGATTATGGATGGCCTGGAGGGGAATTATGTTGGTGTTGGGGATGATGATAACTAGCAAGAGATGGCTGGACCATGGCCAAGAGTGAGAATTTACTGTTATAAGGAATATGCATGAGAGGTCAGGCAGATATTCACTATATTTACAGGAGCTAGAAGATGGACTGCCTATCACAAAATCAAAAAAGAATGGCCTGAATGTAGAAAGCAGCAAGTCCAGCTGGAATGGTACAGCCCAGGAGTTTCAAGGTATACTATGGCTACATTAAGGTCAGAGCTAACTTTAGCCCCTGTCAAAAAAAGCTGGTAGAAAGATTTTCTTTGGAGGAAATGTAGGTGATCTCACAGACTTCTCACAGGGCTGAGCATTCTCTGAGAGTTCCATATTGAATCTCCCAGCATTTTAAATAGAAAATGAAATTAACTTCCTTGAAGATTACATTGAGATTTATAACATTTCTGTAGGGACTCAGTCTTATACTTCTTGAAGGGCCAAGTTTCTCCTGAGGCCCATTCCTCCTTTCCTTTTGAATCAAAACTTCCATTTCAATTAATGAAATGCTCAGGTGACTTAGAAACATCTCTGCCGTTGACATAGCCTGAGTAAGGAGTGCACTATTAAACCACAGGACATTAATGAAAACTTAATTCAGATGTTATTAATGTTGTAAATAAATAGATTTATTAGTTGAGCATGCTGCAGAGCACAGGATCTTTTTAGTGTTTGCTCACTAAAGTACTTCTGGGAACAAGTTTTAGAGGGAAAGAAAATATTAAATTGAGAAAGATGCAAACAGTACAAAATACAACTTATTCCTTCTCTTCCCCTTTCCTCTGTAAACCCACACATTTTGTGGGGTTAGTAAAATGTGGTTAATTAATTTTCTGGAAAAATGCCCAGCAAATAACTGTTTCCAAAATGTCTAGAATTATCCTCAGACACTGGAACTCAGAGCTCTGAAAACATGCAACTTAGTAGTAGCCAAACAGCATATTTTTCTGAAGTGCATGATAAAAGAGGAATGGGATGAAATCTGGGTGTAATTTTAGATGTGAAGGTAGAGAGAAGAACTGTCCACAAGTCTCCAAAAGGACCCAGATTCTTGAACAGTCGGTTGGAAACAGCAAATTATAGAGAGGAGTCAGTTTCAGCACCACCAACACAGCAGTCTCAGGTAAGTGAAGCAATTATTGGGTGAAACACTATGGGCTGTACTGGGAGTTTACTCTCAGGACAGTATAAGTAGGGTGATCATACGTCCTGGTTTGGCCGGGACAGTCCCAGATGTCATAGGCTGGTCTCGGTTGGTGAAAATTAAAACAAAAGTCCCTGAATTGCAGGGGTGTGGGGTGTAGTCCATCAGGGAGGGTGAGTGGCATGGTGCACCTGGCAGGTGGGCAGGCAGGCAGGTATCATTTCTACATTCCTGTCTGGCACACCATGCTGCTTTGCCTCCACTTCTGCCTGCAGCAACACCACTGACTTGGGGGTGGGAGGCAGGGCAGTGTCCTGGATTTTCCACAGTCCTATAGGGTCACCCTAACTATAAAGGAGGAGCTCCAGAAAGAAACTGGCTCAGTGACAGCTTTCTGGTATAAGAGTGACATTTTTATGGTTTATCTTAAACTACTTTCAAAGCAAAATTACCTAAAACAAGAAGGAACTTTTATTCCTCAGTATGAGTGCATTGTCCTGGTATAATTATATCAATATAATTACACCTGTATAGTCCTGTTTGTAAATTTCCTATGCAGACAAGCCTTCATGAATCATGGTTCTTCCCAGCTCATTTTGCAGCTAATTGGAGGCAGGGAGAATATATTGAGTTGACCCATTTGCCAGAAGCACTGTGGATATCAGCTGGTGGATAGAGTGTGGAGACTGGGGGCCATTTTACTACCTTTCCATCCCAAACACTTTCTTACAGAGAATAATATTAGACATGCAGCCCTTCTTCTCACCCCAGGTCTGGACTAATGATAAGAAAACCCTCCTAGGCTGCATATGGAGTCTTTAGGCCCCTTTAGAGTATATCTACACCATAATGGTATTGTGTACCAACTGGGCCAGTCCCAAGGACCTGCTCTCATTCACTCTCCCATGCATGCTTCAAACACACAAATACAGTGGTGAGGATGTTTTAGGGTGTCCCTCTATAGGCTCTCTTGAGACTGATTTCCACATGTCTGAGAGTGGCTGGTAGGGCCAACTCCAGAGCACATACACCAGCAAATTTCCAGGTTAGCAGCTTGCAGACAAGCATGTCCGGGCAGAATGTGCTCAAGAACATCCTGCTGGCCTCTGTCACTGCAGCATATTAAACATGTGCTTCCTACCTTGCCCAGTCATGAATCAGAAGTGAGCCCTACAAAATGGAGAACACTGGAAACTTTTGTAGACATCCTCCTTCTTTCATCTAATTCACCTCTCTGCCTGTACTATGCTGTACTTGTATAAAGAGGCTAGTAGTTGCAGGCCTGCAATATCATTCTTAGGGTATATCGTAGAGAGCACCTAACTGGGATGTGTTGTCCTGATGCTGCACACACTCCCTCTTGAACCAGAAGTCATGTAACTGGCTTAAATCAGTACTGGGCATGTGCCAATAAGCTCTGTCTCTCAGGCAGTTCCCTAGTGCCATGCTGGGTGGTATAGCCATGCCCTGAGAATGCCATTGTAGAATACAGCCACCATTAAAGACTGGTCAGGCAAAAGAAATTATCAGTGCATGGACTCATTGCTTTGCTTTCCAACACGTTCCTGAAGTGGTAGTTCCTATTATTTGTTACATGCAGATGGAAGTTTCTAACACTTTAGGATTCAATCCTGCTTTCATTGAAGTAAAGAGCAGCACCGTCTTTTACTTTATAGGAAGCAGATCTGGATCCTCTTGTGGGTCAGCAGATGAGATTCTATGGTGTTAGCAGGCAGGCCTGCCCTAAAGCCTCTGCATTCCAGTGACTTTCATCGTGGCAATTGCATCAGCTTTGGATCAGAACGGTAGATGCTCTACCATAACGGGATGCCAAAGACATGCAACTTTTTAACAAGATATTTGCATACATTTACAGTTCAGAAGGAAGAAAACTATAATAATAGTATGGGTTTAACATGCTGCTATCCACAAGAGGGAGGCAGGGGACATCGGAATGAGCACCTGACTTGAAGTTAACTACATCTGAGTGGTAATGTTAGTTCCTCTACCAAGTGTACCTGCGGCACTGTGAAAATCAGAAATCTGAGCAGCTGGAGTGTTCTCGTACAGTACAGGAGGAATCTCTGGGTATCATGAAGCTTTTGTTGACAGCTGTCTGCTACCACCTTCCTGGTCCCGCCAGCAAAGGAGAAAATAGCACGGGTAGCAAGATTGGCTGCAATCACTGGTGGCATAACAGCCAGCAGGAACCATTACAAAGTGAAACAATTAAGAACAGACTTTGGACTGTTCTGAATTGTTCTGGGCTGGTCTCCAGCAGCTCCAGTCATTGTGGAGAGAAATTTACTTTTAGAGCATAGGCAAACGTAACAGTTGAATTTATATGAAATGATAGAGATGTAGCTGTTGTGGTCCTGTCAGTGCTCAAGTGTAGCAAAACCATTGCAGCTTTAACAGTTTATTAACTAAAGTTAAAGTGATATAGTTAAGTTGTATTGCTGCAAGAGCATGCAGATGTAGCAGTTACCTCAGAACTGATGCATGTTCCTAAGCAGCAGCTCTTCTACCCCTGCTAAAGCAGTTAAAAGGTACATTTACCCACAACCTAATCCCCCTCTCCTCCCAGCTGCACCAAACACAGCTCTGAACTCATAACCTTGGGCTCCCCAAGCCACAACACAGGGCTCTGGGCCACACAACCCAGGGGTACACAACTGTTTTACCCAATAGGTAACGTTGGACATCCATGTTGAACTGTTTATAACCAAACTGATATTTTGTATTGCACAGTTCACTGCCCTAAAGAACCACTTTTATTTCAGCTCACTAGTTCTGCAGTGACTAGCAGGAAAAGTTTAACAAGCACCCAGACAATGAGAATCCAGAGGGAAACAGACTTCCTCAAGTAAGGGGTTTCTTTTTTCTACTTATTTTCGGTCAGGCAGTAACAAACAATTGCTTTATCCATTGAAATGATAATACTGTTAAATTAAACAAAATGTGGACATTGATTCACAAAAGGAGATTTTTGTCATGGATTTATTTTTTAAATATTGCTTTATTTTACTGACTTACATGTTTACAGCCTACTATCGAGCAGAAGCAATCTTGTCAACTCCAGTAAAAACTCCTTGTGCCCCCGAAATCAGGAGAAAATTTGTTTGCCAATTAATAATGTGCAGCCCTTGCATGTGGTGAGCCCTTAATCACTGATCAGTATTGCCAACCCCACTGAGCCAAAGATCATGAGATGATGAACTCTTAAAAAATCAAGAGATTGGCATGTAAATTATGACATACTATTTTTTGAAGTGTATGTGTGTGGGGGGGATTTGTGAAGATGGGGGAGGGGTGGTTTGAAGCCCAGGGAGAGGGCAGGATGCAGGGTACTGTGGGTCAGGAATGAGAAGCAACAGCAGGGCTGCGGGGGCTGTGGCTTGGGAGTGAGAAGCAGACACACAGACACAGACAGCACCTAGCTGGTAAGTGAAGGGGAAGGGGTGGGAAGAGAGGGAAGGGGAGAGGGGGCAGATCAAGGCCCCCAGTGAGGGAGGGAGCGGGGCAGGAGCAGGGACTGGGGTGAATGGGGTCCTGGGACTGGGGCGGGTCATCCAGAGGTGCAGGGGAGTGGGGTGCAGCTCTCCTCAGCTGCGTGCACCCCTGGGGGAGGCATGTGCCTCCTGTGGGGCAGAGGTGAGCTGCCTGCTGCTGACTGGGGCTCTGCACCATGCTGCCTTGCTCCAGCAGCTCAACTGTGCAATGTCAGTGTGCTTCCTGCTTGGTGGGCAGCAATGGTGTCGCAAGGCTGAGCTCCAAGGCAGCATGGCACAGAGCCCTAGCCCACAGTGGGCAGCCCACCTCTGTCCCACGGGGAGCACATGCCCCCCATGCCTACCCTGGGGGTGCATGCAGTTGCAGGGAGCCGCCCCCCCACACCTCTGGATGAGCCACCTGCAGAGCACAGAGAGCCCTAGAGCCCCATTCGCCCCTGCCCCTGGGAGCCGCCCTCTGGCTACACAGTATGTCTCCTGTCCACACAGCAGGTGGCAGGCACACCTAGCATTGCACAGCTCCCAGGGCAAGGCAGCAGGGCGCAGAGCCCCAGCCCACAGTGTGAGCAGCCTGCCTCTGCCCCACACACAAATCTGGGGGGCACATGCCCCCCATGCCCTCCTCGGGGGGGTGCACTACAGCAGGGAGCCACCCCCCCCCACAATGCTCTGGATGAGCTGCCCACCGCACAACCTGACCCAGCCCCAGGGACCCATTCACCCCTGCCCCACTCCCCCACTGTGGGGGCCTCAATCTGCCTCCCCCCGCCCCTTCCCTTTCCCCCCAGCCCCTTCCCCTCCACAGACTTACCAGCTGGGTGCTCTTTACATGTGCCAGAAGGAAAATCCTGAGATGTGAGTGTTGTATCCTGAGATTGTGAGTTAGGGTTAATTTGATTTGGAAATCGGGAGTCTCATGACTGTTTTGTGAGAGTTGGCATTACTGCTGATTCATGAGTAAGTCCTCATCCCTGCATGCTAGGGTTACATGATCTAGGCCTTTGACCTCCCTTTTCCAGTGGGTGGTTGGTTTCAGACTGGTCCAGAGTATGCAGCAGCACAAATTGAAAACATGTTAAGCCAGTTTGTTGTTATTTTCAGGTGTGCACATTGCTTAGCTCCTCGGCCATCTGATCCTTTTGCTCACTTTTGTCAAGAATGCGGTTCACCTGTCCCACCTGTGCCAGGGCATCGCCTCCCACCCCCTGAAGGAGCTCAGGTTAGTAAAAACAGTTGTGACCACCAACTCCTTTTTTTTACAGAAACAGCCTTCCTCAGCAAATCATATAGTTGGAGGAGAGGTTTGCTCTTTCTTTCAATTACAAATTCTTACTCTTAGCAATTCTTCAGATTCTTAATTGAACTGTAGGTTGGTTATTAAGAAGAACTTTCTAACTCTAAGGATGCTTAAGTACTGAGACAGATTCCCTAGAGATGTTGTGGAGTCTCCATCACTGAGTTAAGTACATCTGAGACAAGTGTTTGTCTAGGATTGTTCAATCAGGGATGATCCTGCCTTGAGCAGAGTTGGACTTGGATAACCTCAAAGTCCTTTCCAGCCCTATCTGTTTTTTGCTCCCTGCCTTCCCCTAATAAACTACTGGGTGCAGGGATGCCTGGCTTCCCTGACTGTCGAAGGACTTGGGAACCCAATAAAGTGAGATCTCTTCCACCAGTGCCTCAACTAAAAACTGGTGAATTCCAGTCAACAACAATTGGAGAAAGTTAGCAGTGCGCAGGGTGCCTTGAAGTCCACCATCATCAGCATCTATGAAGAGACACTTGGATTCTGTACCAGGAAACATCAAGACTGGTTTGATGAGAAAGACTGGGTTGATCGACCAAGAGTTGATTGACCACAAGTACAAGGCATTTTGTGCTTGGCAGAACAACATCAACTCCAAGCAAAAGAAACTGAATCACCAACAAGCCAAGACAGAGGTCCAAAGGAGGACCCATAATATGAAGAACAGATGGTGGGGAGACAAGGCTAAGGAGATTCAACATTTCTCTGACATCCACGATATGTGAGTTTTTTTCGGTACCACCAGAGCCATCTATGGTCCAAGCACTTAGGGACCAACACCCTTGAGATCTAAGGAT
The DNA here is from genome assembly GCF_030867095.1 of Alligator mississippiensis. Lineage (NCBI taxonomy): Eukaryota > Metazoa > Chordata > Crocodylia > Alligatoridae > Alligator > Alligator mississippiensis. Next base: position 231,067,568 of record NC_081824.1, read on the forward strand.
AGAGTAGACCTGATAAAGGAAAGGAGGGCTGTCAGTGCCTTTTGGAAGGATCATTTTGAAGACCTTCTCAATCAAACCTCCATCCCACAATACTCAGTCAGAGACTATCTTCAAATCCCTCCAACCCTTGAAGAGGTGAGGCAAGCCATCAAGCAGATGAAGAACAAAAAGGCATCTGGATCTAATGGACTCCCTCCTGAAATGTTTAAGCACAGGGGAGAAGAGCTCACACCACAACTCCATGCCCTCATCTTAAGGTCTTGGAATGATGAGGAAATCCCAGATAACCTCGGGGATGCCATGATTGTGACAATCTTCAAGAAAGGAGACAAGTCCAACCATGGAAATTGCAGAGGGATCACCTTGCTGTCCACTACAGGAAAGATCATTGTGAGAACCCTCCTGAACTGTCTTCTTCCACTTGCTGAAGAGCTCCTCCTGGAATCACGGGTGTAGGGCAGGGATGGGCCAAGTCAGACCCATGGGCTGGATATGGTTGGCAGTGGACTCCATTTCCCAGCTGCTCCTGAGCATGGCTGGGGCTGGTCTCCATGGAGACCACAGTCAGACCTGTGCTGTGAAAGCTCAAGGCTCGGGTTGCCATAGAGACCAGCCCCAGCCACACTGGCAAGGCAGAGCAGGGCAGGGGGCTGCTCCAGAGCAGCTGGGATCTTGTGATGGGGACAGCTTGCTCCAGAGCCAGGGCAGAGCTGCGATCTGTAGCCTGCATGCTCTGGGCAGAGGTGCGCAGGCAGGGGATCGTAACTCTGCCCCTGCTCCTTGTAGCACTGACAGCCTGGTCTGGAGCGGAGGCAGAGCCACAATCCCATGCCTGCATGCCCCTGCCCAGAGCGCGCAGGCTATGGATTGCGGTTCTGCCCTGGCTCCGGAGCAAGCTGCAAGATCCCAGCAGCTCCAGAGCAGCCCCCTGCCCTGCTCTGCCATGCGCCCTGCCAATGCGGCAGGGGCTGGTATCCATGGCAACCCCAGCCTTGAGCTGTCACAGCACAGCTCCGCTGGGGTCTCCATGGAGGCCGGCCCCAGCCATGTGGGCAGGGGCTGCTGGGAAATGGAGTCTGACTGCTGGCTGGATCGGCCATTTTGCACACCCCTGGTCGAGGGCATCGAGAGGTACAACTGACGTGATCTTCACAGCTTGCCAGCTGCAGGAAAAATGCTGGGAACAACATAAACCTCTCTATGTGGCCTTCTTTGATCTCACAAAAGTCTTCAATGTTCTCAGCCAAGAAGTGCTGTAGAGGATCCTTCTGAAGTACGGATGCCCACTGAAATTCATCACCATTTGTTGCCTGCTCCACGACGGTATGTGAACAGTGGTTCTCAGTGGATCTATCACAGATCCCTTTGAGGTAAAGTCAGGAGTTAAGCAGGGCTACATCATTGCTCCAACACTCTTCTTGATATTCCTTATCGCAATGCTACATCTGACCACTAACAAACTTCCAGTTAGAGTGGAGCTAAACTACCTAATGAATGGTAAACTGTTTACTCTCAGCTGACTCCGAGCCAAAACCAGGACTACCACAACCTCAGTCAAACTCCAGTACACTGATGATGCTGTAGTTTGTGCTCACTTGGAAACAGACCTTCAGGTAACTGTCTATGTCTTTACCAAGGCATACAAGAAAATAGGACTGACTCTTAACGTTCAGGAGACTAAGATCCTCCATCAGTAAGCTTTTACTGAGCAGTCCCCAGCTCTGGTAATTCAGATTCACAGTGAAACTCTGGAAACCACTGAGTATTTCCTGTACCTCAGAAGCCATCTCTTGCAGAAGGCTGACATCACCTCAAATATGCAAGTGCAGCCTTCAGATGCCAGAGGAAACAAGCGTTCAAAGATCATGACTTCAGATCTGAAACCAAGCGTATGCTTTATCAAGCAGTTGTGATCCCCACCTTACTGTATGGAGCTGAGACATGGATAATGCACAAGAAACCATCAACGCTGCCTGTGGAAGACCCTTCAAATCCAGTGGGAAGATATATGTACCAACATTAGTGTCCTCTCACAAGCAAACACCACAAGCATCAAGGCAGTGATCATCCAACATCAACTTTGCTGGCCAGCCATATCCGAAGCAAATTTTATTTTCCCAGGTCAGTCAAGGCATATGCTCAAGAGGAGGGCAGAGAAAGTACTTCAAGGATGTCCTCAGGTCCTCAACCTGAAAAATGCAATATCGACATCAACTCATGGGAGACTATCACCCAGGACCTCCACAAATGGAGGAAGTGTTTGCTGCAAGTATCTCAGTACTTTGAAATCTTACAATGGCAACAGGAGATGGAAAAACGGGAGCAGCAAAAATTGCGTAGCGTGGATCAAATCAAGAATCCAGAGTCATCCACCCTGCATGGAAACATGTGCCTAAGTTGCAGCAGATTCTGTTGATCCTAGATCTTGTCATCCATCTTTAGACCCCCAAATAAGACAATCACCGAAGACAATCATTCTTGACTGCAAGGGATTGCCAAAGACACTACTGGGCGCAGGGATGCCTGACTTCCATGGCTGGGCTGTACCTGCTCTAGCAAATAGTCCCAGATTGGGGTGGGGGTATTCTGGTGCCCCCTGCTGCATCTGGTGTACAAGGAGCTTATTACTCAGCTGTTGCTAAAGTGTAGACAGAGCTGGGGCAGGTAAGACCTCTGACCGCTGCCCCCCCACACTCCCCCTCCCTTCAGTCGTCAGCACTCTGCCTAGGGTACTTAAGGAGCTCATTATGCCTCTGACTAGATTCCATGCATACAGCCATAGCAGCTGGATACTGAATGCAGAATGACACAGGATCAAATCTAACCCATCAGTTTTCCTAATGATAGGGAATGAGACAGTGGAACAGGATGAGGAGGAGTGACATCAATAGAGGCATCAAGTCTTCAGCAAGTTCCTGTTGCCTCCAGGGAATTCCTGTCTGGGGACTACCTCATGTAAGGTTGCAAGGGGTTACAGCAGATAGGAGGAGGTAAGGACAAAGGAGCAGCCTCTGTACATGATATACTTCCCTGCTGATTTTATAGGATAAGCCTGGGAGTTAAGGTGACACAAAATACAGCATAATAAAGTTTAGGTCAGATCCCTTCCGTTGCAATGTTGGGAGATTTTTAAGAACAATATAGAAGAAAGTCAATCATCTGGAATAATCAGTGTCACCATTATTCTAATCTAGATAATCACTTTCTAGATAAGCAAACACCATAGTATGAAATGCTGATACTAAAAGCAGCGAGAAATAAAATGTATTGTTCCAAGTAATGTTTTAAAATTACAAAGCAGTGATAAACAAGCAATGCACAGTTGTCTCATGGATAAGCAAAATCCAACTGCAGGTCAATGTTTTTGTTAATATAAAACCTTCCTATTAATTGACTTCCTGGGTAATTGACTCCTATTGAACTTTAAAACAATGTACCTTGCATATATAAACTACACTAAGCTGTTATTACTTAGCCAACTAAAAAAAAAAATCCAGCTTCCCTTAGGTCATTTGTCACTAAGGATTTCCCTTTTTTACAAATACTAGCCTTCTTCCCCAGTTTGCTGAGGAAATAGTGCTGTTTAAAAAAAGTTGCAGGAATAATTTTTATTATGCAAAGGAACACTCATAGTTCTCAATATGATTTTTTGCAATCTTTCTACCTTCAGACAGAGAGCAGATATGGAAAATTTCTGAGAAATTAAAAAAATATTCTTTCAATTAGAGCCACTTAATCATCCTTAACTATAACTGGAGTACAATCTGCTAGCAGTAGCAAGGTTTTGATACCGCTGCAGTATGCAGCTTTATAATACTTACTATGTTTTCAGTGGACACTGTGTATATATTAGTTAATTGCCTACTGTGTCCTCCAGATACCATGTAATATAGTGCATGCATTAATAGCTCTACCAACCACATAATAATGTGTGAATAGCTGATGTAAAAAATAATCACAGTAACACAATGACCCTGAAACTGTTGCACAACTCCCACTGGAATTAATAGGCAGCAGTCCCTTAAGTGGTATGGAAAATCTTGGCCTAAAACTCTATTCCTCTATTTTTTATCTATCAGGTATTATTGCAATGTTTTATCCCATAAAGAACATAGAGTTTCAAACAACATACAATCTAAGGCCCTAATTCTGAAAATGCCCAAGAGTAATTTTGCACATGCAAAACCATTCCAGTGAATTCAAGAAAACTGCTCACGTCATAAAGCTGCTCAGGTGCATGTTTACAGGCTTAGAGCAATAACTGAACAGCACTGTAGTGACATGCTAAATGATGGAGCTAATCTCAAAGCAGTTTGGGTTCAATGCTATATTAAAGTTTACATTAGAACTTGTGGTGATATTCTCATCCTATTGAAATCCATAGGAGTTTTGCCATTGATTTGAATGAGAACAGGATCTGACCCTTGTTGCTTTTCAGTTGAGGTGGTATGCTGAAGAAGGTGCTTCAAGATCAGGGGAAGCATGACAGAAAGTTGGAAAGCAAAAGTGTGAGGAGAACCCACAGGGGTGTTTAGGAAGAGATAAAAGTAGAGATACAGATAGGGGCAGTATTGTTCAGAGCCTCCAATGAAGGTGAAGATGGGAAGTTGCAATTTGATGTCAGTGTGAAGGGAAAGCCAAGGGAGGGAGTGGTGTGGTAGATGTCAAGAAGTGCAATTTTGGTGGTGGCTTCTAGATAGTTTAGAGTATTGTAGGCTTTAAGCTGTTTAATGATAGGATAGTATAGAATAGCTTGTATTTGCGTGAGTGTAGTTTGTTTAGGAGAACAGGCAAGAGAATGTCACAAGGTGTGAACCATTTTTGAAAATTCAAAAAAGATGCATTGAGAAGCTAGAATAAAGACTGCAAGTACAATTAGTACAATTGTTTAAAGTACAGTTAGAGGTTTGGCTATAGACAAGGCTAACTTTAGACAAGCTAAAGCTTACATAGGTAATAAGAATAAGCATATGAATATTCATTGGAGTAGCACCTATTAGGAACCCTTTCTTATATTTTGTTTACCTTATTTAGTAAGCTTTTTGATATTTTAGCCAAGCAATAGAGTATAAAAACCAGGTCCACTTTGGGATTTTTTCTTTTTGGTCTTGAACTACAGATCTTGCTGAATTGCCCGCTTGCAAGTGTACCTGGCTAGTGGCATTTAGCGACTTAGTTTTTAGAATCTTAGGTAAGAAGGCCTTTTCCTTAATGGGCTGGCCCCTGTTAGAAGTTTTTTAAGACTTTAGGACTTTGACATTTTAAGATTAAATTATTTTCAAATATTGATTAGATAGGCCGAAAATGTGCATTTTATACACTTTAATAATTTTTTGGATATGCCTTATCTATACTGTCTAGTCATGTATATCTTTTATTTATTTTGCTATTGAATTTGCTATTAACATTTTCGGTATTCTTATTTTGTGAGTATTTAATTTTGATGAGACTGATTCTTCAAACCTTTCTTGGTTCTCAAAATCCATCTGAAGGTCAACTATAGATTGCAGGGGTTGGAGTGAGAAACCATAAGAACAGAGAACAGAAGGTTACATAAGTGGAGAGTTGACCAGGGCTTGGAGAAGAACAAGTAGTAAAGAGAAGATAGAAGCATTTAGAGACTATTAATTATGTGATATAGCTACAGAATAGTTATAGCCATGATTATTGAGGTAACATTATTATACTTATTCAATTCCATGGAACAATGTAGAATAACATTACCCCAATAATCATGGCTATAGTTATTCTGTAGCTACATCACATAATTCATAAATGGCCATAGCAGAAATGCTTATGGTGCAGTCCTGTCAGATTCCAGCAAATCTGTAAATACTGCTATACCTTGTCACAAGGACATGGAGAAGGAAGGAGGGAAGGATTCCATGGAGCAAAATAAATAATTTTATAGGAATCAAATCTTTTATCTCATTTTCCTAAAAATATTGGGTGAAGCTGCTTTACTTCAGTAGAAGTAGTAGCATCTGACTCATGAATTAAGAATTATATTTTAAATTGCCTGCAAATATTTGTATTAAAAGTCAGATATAGGTTTAGGCTCTGCTTAACAATAATGCTTGAAAGCCTTGTTCATCATCATTTTCATAACAATGCAGTCCTGTCATCTTTCATTCAGATGGGGCCATGTATTGAATGCAGAACGATGGTGCCGATGAACATGCCCTCTTGTATTGTATGTGAGGCCCCAATAGCTCCACAGTTGCAGCCCCAAGCCAGCATCTGCTTAAAGGTAAATATGATTAAATGAAACTAAGAAGTAATTTACCTAGCAGTCTGTATGATTCGTATAGGTGATTTTGTTAAAAATATATTGATCCTTTTTGGGTTTGTATAAATATGTTGCTACTTCTTAAAGGGTTAGTAGGATTTAACACATTTACAAAGTAGTAGCTGTCATTAAAGACAGACCACATTAGCATGGCAGGGCATGTTATATGAGAGCACAAAATGTCAGCATTTTCTGTTCAAATAAGCAATGGGTGCACATTCTTCTGTTCATTATAAAGTAGATTAGTTTGATTTATATAGTCATTTATGCCTTACTTATAAGCACTTAACTCCAGTAAATCTGTCCTCATTATTGTGTTTACCTCATCTGATTGTGAAATATTACATGAGAAGGTACAGGTGGTGCAGTTACTGGATGTGGGATTTGGCTTGACATGTTCAAGGAGGTGTTACTGTAGTGGGGATAGCAGGAGTGATGCACTGTGTGCCAGGGGGTCATGGCTAGGGGACATTTCCAGGAAGGGCATGATACTGAAGGGTTGGTGCTGAAAGGGGAATGGTGGGAGTGAGGACTATCAGGCAGTGAACAAAGGAAGCTCACTACTTGAAAGTAGTTTTCTTCTGGATGTCAAAGGTCATCATTGTCACAGCTACTTTTCCACTCTGAATGGCTTAGGGCAGCCTGAATGTAGATACAAGAACAAACCTAAACCACTTGACGGTGGCTAGTGAGGACACAAGCTATAGTACAGAATTTGTCATGCTTGTGATTCCTAACATAAGAGGAAGCTGAAGGTCCCTAGGTGTAATGAAGGTTGACCAATGAGATCCTTCCAGGCAGCATGCTTCAAAGTTGGAGGCAGTTTTCCTTTGATTTTCCTTGCAAATGCTGTCCTGTTTGTAAGAAATTATGCACAACTAACCAAACTGTCATTACTCATTAGTCTGTAAACAGCTCCAGGGGAGCACTGATACCGGAGCTCCTCCAGCATATGTTCTACCACTTTAACAACACTGCCACCAACTCAAGATCTGCATGATGGCCAGGCAAGATGACTTAAGTGGACCTGACAGTTTAAATGTTACTGGAACATTATGCCACATATTTGAGAGGGTTCTTCCTTTTGCAGGACTTAAGCTGCTTACTTACATATGTCTGCAGGATTGATCCCTTATAGAGTAGATAGCTTGTTTTTAACCTTACTGTGGTTCACAGTTTAAATCTATCCTAGTGAAACGTGTTTTTAATCTGTATTTTAAAGGGCAAGGTAATTTGTCGGGTGTGTGGCACAGGAAATCCTATTCACATTAAGCACTGTGTGACCTGTGAAAGCAAGCTGCCTGACTCACAGATGGTAAGGTTTCCTGCACATAACAACAATGCTTGGCTGTGCTTAGAGTCAAATCCTATCCCTGTCTGGGCTCAGGCACTATTGGGTGAAAGGGTTTACATCCCAAGTAGAATTCTTACTTAGCACCCAACAGCACTTTGTCTGGAATATCAGCTCCCATCTCCAAAAGACACTTGGGAATTCCATTATGTATCTTCTATTTTCTTTCAAAGGAGTTAAGGTTGTAAATGATACTATCCCCGTCTATAACGTGCTTTGAAAATATGCATTTAAAAGTAGTGGTCTCGGTTCAAAGTGTCCTTAATTTTCCAAGGCTTGTTTGCATTCCTTTTTCTTTATAATTGCAGTAGAGTTTAAATCTAAACAGCAGGGAACACCATTCACAACAATTTAGAATTATATGTGCATTAACCTTTTAATTATTTCTGCTATCTCTGCTTTCTGCTCTCCCCATCACCTTACAGCTGCTATGCTTATATTTGGCTGTGACTCTATGCAGAGGTGAGAGAAGCCACAGTGAATGTTCTCCCTAAAATTGCTGTCTTTGTCACTTCATACTTTAGCTGTGTTCATTGGGCTGGTTGGAGTGGTTTTTATTCTCCACACCTTAAGAAAAAAACCTCATACAAGCCCAATAAGTGAGTGTTATTTTTCTTAGGTATTGATAGATAGATACTCAGATGGGAGAAGACAGTATTGATTTGGACATCATTTTCTATTGGTCATAGTGGCAACAATGCTAGATCTTAGTTAAAACTGCCAGGACATTGATTAGACATTTTCTGTACTAACCATTATAGCCTTGCTTCAAAATCAACTGATTTAGAACTATTGACATGCACAGAGTTAAGCAACATGCTTAAATGCTCTGCTGAACGTGGATGGTATTATTCAGCTACTTAAAGTTAAGCATGTGGGTAAGGTTTTTGTTGAATTAAGGGTTCAGACTGTCTGTGATGGCTGAAAGAAAAAGCTGAGAGTTTTGTACGAATACGATGAAGTAGTTTTAAGACATGACCTATTTTAGAACTGTTCTAAACACAAGGCAAATATTCACTTCTCTTTTACCTGGAATTAAAACTCACTATTGCTACAGGCTGCAGACTAAAACAGTGCTGTAGCGCTCAATTTCAAATATTAGAACACTTGGACTTCTTTAGTTATCATCCATAGTGCTGATTTCCAAAGAAATAATAGTAAAACAACACAGGACCCTATGGCAAAAGGAGTTAGAGTATTTTAAGTTGTTGTTATACTGACGATTGTTTATAATAACGTCTGCCAAAGGTTTGACTGAAAAATCTGAATTAATTATTGGAGGGTTAATTGGAGTGCTAACCTGATGACAGTCAGCAGCAGAACATGAAAGATCCAAATAAAATGAAAATATTTGAGCTATCCCACTTTCCTCCCACCAGTTTCCACATTCAAAGAATCACACACACTTTGCAAATAGAGCAGAAAAATAAAGACTGAATTTTGGATCTTAAAAGTGTACATTTGTCATATGTTATAGAGAATGTAATTTTTCATTTAATATTCACCTGGAAATACAGAAACATGATGATAAGTGGTCAGTTAAAATAGGACAAGTATGTAAGGAAATAAATGGTGTATTATTTCAAAGAGGGCAAATAATGGAAAGTTCAAAAACATATAAAATATTTAAATTAAAAACACATTATTGTGAACTGTAAATGAGAAAATTATGGTACACAGATCAAAATAAAACCAGTGATGAGTCACAGCTGAAAAAAGTCCTTTAGGCTGAATATTGCTTCATGCTGTCAAATTGGCTTGCTTTTCTCCTCCTCTTACTTAACATGTGCTTTTCTTTAGCAGCAGGCTGTATGTATTTTGTTCATAATTCTTATTTTGCTTTACTAGCCTGTGTTCAATGGAGATACACCCCCTCCTTTACCCATGCAGTTTGGAAAAACAGTATCCTGCTCAAAGTGTGGTCGTGCTAACCACTGCGATGCTCGTTTCTGTGACTGGTGTGGAGCCAAGGTATGCATTTCCAGGTGTGGACTTTTGTAGAAAACTCTTTTCTCTTTCTGTTTTAATTGGCAATAAGCATGTGTGTTGACAAGTCAGGTTTTACTCATCTATGACCTGCAGCAGTTCCATAGCTCCATTCCCAAGAATATTGTGGGTTAGAACATGTTTTTTTCTGTTATTATTAAACATGTGTGTAAAGAGCCATATTTGTGCAGTGAACAAAGAACACGTAAAGGCACAGGGTGAAATCCTAGTCCCATTGATGTCAATGCCCAAACTCTCACTGACTTCAAGAATAACCATATTTCCTTTGTGGTCTCTGCCCAAAGGAGCTTTTCCCTAGAACAGCCAATGTAAAATTGTCTCCATGTCACCTACTTCTGTATTTCTGAGATAGATTCATTCCCACCAAGGCAGGGAAGCTCAAAACCGTATCATCTTCTGTCATCTGAGGCCCTGTAAAATTAGAAACGCTGCTATAGATATAGACAATCTGTAATCACAGGTCTCTACAATTATACTATGACAAGGGGAGGGGCAGAGTGAAACTGAATATTAATTGGGGTGTTTTGAAGTAGTGATGACAGAGTTTCCCAGAGGAGAACAACCTTTTAAAATTCTATTTTATATGTTAAGATTGGCAGACCTGGAAACTAGCCTACTTACACACTGGTTCCATTTGAAAAGCCTTGCCTCTGTATGCAATAGCAGTGAGAAGGTTGATGGTGATTTTGTTTTGCTTTTGTCAGATAGGGTTCCGAAACTACAACTAAGGTCACCAGTCTAAGTTGTAAGTCCCGTGGTTTTTCGCTTACTCTGAATTCAAGCTGACTGTTTTATCAGTGCTTAATTCTGAGAGTACAGAAGATGAATCTTCCTTGTGATATACAGAATGCTTATCTATAGTGACAGCTGCTTTGCTGTACTCCCCAGCCAGGTCCTCCTCCTTGCTACTTTGCTTGCTTCAAGTGTGGTGCAAACAACCATCCATATGCTCGATTCTGTGGATCTTGTGGTGTTTATATTGAACCCGTATCAAAATCAACCTCTCAGAATGGCATGCTGTTGGGCGCCAGAGACTCCTGCATATTTTCTCAGGTAAGCCAATGTTGCATACTAGGCTCTGATCCCTGTACAGACACTGGGTCATGTCCTCAGCAAGTACAGACTGGTACAAATTCGTATCCTTCACCTGAGACTACCATGATTTCTTTATAGAGTCTATGACAGACATTCTCTCGGCAGAAAAAAGAAGTTAACTTCATTGATAGAACTGTTAGCTGCAGAGAGTTACTCAGCTCTAATTATTACTACTTATAAATTAAATGAGGCCAAGTCCCTTTCTTGTTAAAGTCTGAGCTTTCTAAATACTTTTTTGTGGTTGTGACATCATCACTCATGTATGTGCCTAATTTAAGGGTATTTTTGATAAATAAATATGCCATGTTTAATTTTAAAAGATTTTAGAGAAAGTGATAATACATAGTCAGCCTTTCAATATTTTTATGGTGTCAGAACATAAATTCATTTCTATTAAGAAGTAAGTTGCATGTTTTTTAAGCCTTTGCGATAAATTATATCAGCATTTTTACCAAGCGTTAATCGTAACCAGGAATTATCACAATTCCTTCTGAATACTGTTTGCTTTTTTGATAGCTTTTATTTTCTAGATTTGTTTTTACAGACAATGTTTCTTTACTTCTTGGGTGTTTTTCTTTGTGCAAAGTGATATAACTATGCATTTTTACTGTTATCTGTCTTGTCATCTGGACTTTGGTTTTTCCCTATAGGTTAAAGGGTTACAGACTCAAGCTGCCTGGCAATCTCTGGCTGTTGCATTGCCCAAACCCAAACTAGATTTATCAGAAAGAAAAGACAAAGGAACCCAGACCATTGGCCTGTTTTACCCATCAAGTAAATTCTTGGAAAAGAAGGAACTTGAACTAGTTTCTCAAAAAGAAAAGGAGGAGAAGATGAGTGATCATAAGCCTCTCCTTACAGCCATCAGTCCTGGAAGAGGTTAGAAATAATCTGATTGCACATGGTCCTCACAAAGATCTTCCCTTGGTTCTGAAACAAAACTACAGTGCTTTACCTTATCTTTTCTTAAATTGGTTCCTAGGTGGACTACATATTTCCTAACAGATGGTCTTTTACAAAATTACTCTGGTCTTCCTCTACACTCAGAACTGTAAAGCCAGTGCCTGGTGCTTTGGCTTGAGGAACCAAATCCCAAAACTTTTCCGTTAATAACTAGCAAGAGGAAGGTATCATTCCAGCATAAACTACAGTTTATGGTCCTTGTGGAGTCATACCACTTGTCAGATTTGGTGAGATCATAGCCAAGTTAAGGATTAGACATGGTCATAATTTGGACTGGAGACTGTCAAGGAAAATCCATGTTTCCTCAGAAGGTGGTATTCATTACATAAGCAGTATTATTTCTGTCAGCAGTAAATGCCTTGAGGGGATATTGTGTCACTAGATATATTGTCTTTTGGAAGATATGTAAAAGCTTGTCTACCTGGGGAAATTTACTGGAGTGGCTGTTGTGAAATAAACTAGGGATGTTCTGGAAGAAGAGAAAGCTAGATTGGAAAGGAGCATTCTTATTTCAAAGTAACTGTGTCCAGACATACACACACACACAAATTCAATGCATTGGCTGTCTATAATCATTAACATTTTATAAGATTAGAGATTTTAGCCCCAATGTCCTGGAAACATTCCAATGTAAGCTGAAAACAGAAGTTTTAGGCTGCATCCACACAAGCGTGGATATTTGTTTCCCCGGGGACAAGGAGCAACAGTACACCTTGTGCCACTGCTAGTTGTCCCTGGGGAACTCCCATGCCATGCGCCCTCTGGCACGTGGCAGGTTACCCCAGGTGGGGTAGGGGAGGCTAGAGCCAGCACTTGGCTGGCCCCAACAGCCTTACCTGGGGCCCTGGAGGCTTCCTGGGGCTGTAGCAGCAGTGATCCTGCTGCTCAGAGCCTCCTTGGCACAGGTGCACCATACCTCCTTGGTGCAGGTGCAGACCCAGAGGGGGTGTGCTCGATTGTGTCTGCGGCAGTTGGGTCACAGGCAGCTGGGTGTCCCCAACTGCCCCTCTCTATGTCTCCAGGCCCTCAGGGATACAACCAAGTGTTTGGGTATGAAGTACACTTCCTCAGGCCTTGGAGAAAAAAATCATATACACCTTGAGCTCCCAACTCTACCTTCGTGGTATTAATTACTCTTTCAGCCCTTTTCCCATATTTTGTAAATTTGCAGGTAAGGCAACATTATTACCTGGGAAATAGCTCTTATATTAGATCCATCCCTGTAGTGAAATGCAGTACATGACTTAACATGCCAAGGTGTTTAATCAGAGAAAAAGTTAAGGGACTGGCCCTGAATAGCCCTGAAAAAATATTTAACTCTAAAGACTTTTATATCCTTTCATTGACAGTGCAGTTTTCAACTCTTGAGAGATTGAGCTCTTTTCACCAGGCTAAGCTGGGAAGAAGCTTTGAATTGCCATGAAAACTTGCTAATTTACATATCGTTAGTCAGCAGAGGTGTCTTTGCTGGAGGCTTATTAGTAAAGGACAGAACAGTTCTTTAGATTCTGCTAGGCCCATGGAACTGATTTTCTGCCACAGTTAAAGTCTGGCAACCATCAGAACTCAGGTTTCTGTACTGTCCACACTGTCATGCTGAGCTGCCTACTAGTCCAGAGACTCGTGACCAGAGTGCTAGTATGCAGGCAGCTCTCGGTTACACTAGGCAGGTTGTTCATACTTTCTCTAATTCAAATTCCTATATTTGACTAGTGATATTTTAATTTAAAAAATGTAAACAATTAAAAATAAGTGTGGGGGGGTGGTTGTTGTTGTGTCCGCCCCCCCCGCTCCACCCCCCAATGAACTAGCCAGAAGCACTACATAGGCAGGGGAAAATGTAAAGGACAGTTTGGACAGGAAAATGAAATAGTGGGACTGAGGTGTCAGTTTTTTGGTCAATGGTACATTTTTTTTCTACTATATTTCAGGCTGTTTGAGCAGGAACCAAAGGCATTCAGAAGCAAATATAACAAAAGAGCCTCCCCCTTTCCACTGCATGTACAGTAAATAAGTCATATCTAGGTGTAACCAGCTGCTGACAATATGAACTCAGGTGTTCCCTTCAAGGTTGCCAGAAATCCTTTTAGATACACCTCAAATGGAAGTAAGTAGCTTGGCACCACGTGGACACAAGCATATTTCTGGCATCCTGATTTTATGTCCTGATTTTCATGTAAAAGACAAGCAGTTCAGTTTAGCTTTAGCCTAATCTAATGCAACTACAGCTGACTAACTGGGGGTAACATCTAGAAAATAGCAATTCAGCTGGGCATTTTTATTATGGTAACTTATTCTTTATTTCAGGCTCTAATTTAATTTAGAGCAAAAATATTTTAGGGGCCAGGAGGGATGCTGTGTAGATCACCTCTCCCCTTAGGATATGGGAGGAGTCTTTCTCAACATGCTTCTTCAAGACTGTCAGGAAGAACAAGACCTGTTGTTCTGGTTTGTCGTGGTTTCTTCCTGGCTGATGTTGGACATTTGTTTTTCCTCCGAAGTCTGCTTTGCTTATTTTCCTCCAGGAGAGGAATGGTTAGAGAGCTATTCCTTTTGTTTAGTCTTTGCTTTCACTCTTGTTTATTTAATTAACATTTATAATACAGTCATGTCTGGAGGCCCCTGTTGAGCTGGGTCTTATGTGCTAAATGCTGTACAAGCTAGTAGGAAGCCAGAGCCCACTAATTTTAACCCAAATACATACCATTTTGGTACAATGTAGCCTATCTAAGAATTATCAACAGAATGCAGAGAGTCCACAAAGTCTATTTTCCTTCCTGTACAGTATAATTGTCTTGTACTGTCAAAGCCATATGGCAGGACTTATTTTCTGACTTGGCTTCATGTATGTACTGCGATCCTCTATCAATGCTAAGATTGGCAATGGTAAGGTCAAGGTGACTTCTGTATTTCAATTAAAGGAGGCTTGTTGTCACCTACGTGATTTATTTACAGCAAAAGGATTTGTACTTTCTGTACTTTCCCTAAGTGCTCTCTAAAATAAAGCTGGTCAGATCCTGATACTCAAACACTTTAGCTTCAAAGGAAATCCTTCTTTCCCGTTCTTCATTAAAATTTGAATATAGCATTGAAAATATTGGATTTGAGCTGCAAATCACTTGAAATCCCCCGTAGTCTGAGTTATTAATAATTATTTAGATGGTGGCAGAATCTAAAATATCCTAGACATTGCCTAAACATGGAGTGCCCAGACCCTATCTCAATGTACTGAACAAGGAACAGATGGAAGACTGAGGATATAGGTACAAGATACAAGCAGACCAGTCAGTATGGGGCACACTTAATACCATTTCCAGTGGTATTTTTTTTGATTGCTGTATGCATAAAATGTCTCTGCCTGGCATGAGCTGATTTCTTGTAGCTTCAGTAGTGGGTCTTGAGAAGGATTCTGCAAGATGAGAAGGCAGTTGTCAGTCCTGTTAGCCTCGGAATGCATTTCAAGAGGAGGATTAGATGGAGGAAAAGGCAAGGAGAGCTGAGCTATTGAGCCAGCATTGCTTTGTTAGCATTCCTCCCATTCCCTAAAAACTGTGCATCAGAGTTCATCCTCCACTCCACTGTGCTTCCTGATTTCTCAGGTATGGTCCTCCCTTATAAACAATCTGTCAAATAATGTAGTAGGTAATACAAACTAGAATGGGTTACATTATATGCAATTTTCAGAGTTGGCTTGTGTTTTCAATTTCACTGTGCTCTGCAGAACTAGTCAAGTTTACTGAAAACCAGATCAGTAATTCATGCTAATTAAGTCTTAATGCTAGTTTGTTTAGCTTGTTTCTGGAGTTGATTCCCTGTCTCACAGGCTAGATTGAGTCTATAGTCTAGAGGATCTCAGCTGTTTTGGACTCTCAGAAGAAATTTGACTTATTGCTGCCCTCCATTTCCAAAAGATAGTACATTATTTTACTCTTTTAAAGGGTGAAATTTCTCTCTTCTTCTTCCTTGGTCAGCTGAATCTGCTAACAAAAACCCAATGCTTTGTCCTGGTCAAGATCTGCAATTCTTTAATCACACCAACACAACAGTTATTGGTAAAAATTACAGAATATTTTCTTCTGCATAACTCCCTCCTTGTAGGTTACTGGAGAAAGCAGCTGGATCATATCTGTGCTCACCTTAGAAGCTATGCTCAGAACCACCCAGAGTTCAGGGCTTTGGTTGGGGAACCTCGTATGGGAAAGGTAAGAAATACATTTGTGGCTAGCATTCTACCTGTGAAGTATCCCAGAATGCTTGAAAAGAAAATAAATCCGATAAAAAGCCATTCTTTTGTCCAGAAAATGGCATCTAAGTAACTTGAAAATAAATGTACTCTTATTGCCTTTAGTCACCTATGTGGGTTTTCATTTCTTTTTAATTTTTCCCCCCTGCTTGCTTTCTCTCATTCTCCTTGTTGTTCTCATTTTCTCACTTCTTTCAATCTATTCCATTGTCTGTCTTAGTCATCTACTCAGTTCTTTCTGCTTTCTCCCTGAGTGTAGTTCCTTTATGTCTCTCACATATCCTCTTTATAAACGCATCAAAGCTAAAGGAGATAATAAAAGCCTCAAGGCTGCTGTGGACCAAGAGCAGAGTCATTGTTCAATTTACCATATATCCCAGGGCAGGTGATTTAGAGAGTGAGAGAAAGAATGGAATTACGTGTGCAGTGAGTTAGAACAAGGCTAGTTTGCTAATTTATCATCACAAGTAGGATTTAGTGTATGGTTCAGGGCTGAATTTCACCAGTAGATAGCAGTAGTTCCCTTTGTCTTATGTATTATTTGTACTGAAAACGGTGCTATTTGAAGTACTTGGCTTGTGCTTATTAGAGAGATTGTCTTAATTAATGTCACCAAATAGTATTAAAGCGGTTATTTGTGACTGTATCGTGGCATATTAAGGAGGTGGGGATTTGAGGCTCCTCCCTTGTGTAGTGCTACTGAACACAGTCACTAACGGGGAAAAAACTCACACCAAACAGAAACAAGTGGGGAAAATGGAAGTGCTCCACATATAATCCAATGTGAGAAGGAGAAAGAATCTCATGGGCATTTCCCATATGTCATTTTCTGGAAGCAGGATGCTCCAGCACACCTATGTTGGGACTGATTTTTAGTTCTGCTATAAGGCCCCATTCTGGCAGTGAAAAGGAATCTTAATGTGGATGATATAAATGTGGTATGTACTATGTGGAGATAAGATTCAAGACCACTGGACATTACTATTATTATTTCTTTTTGTTAAAGGGTTCAGAACTGCAGATACCTGAAACATAGAAAATACCTGAGCTGGGGATATTTCTGCAGTTTCTTGGTCTTTGGCATCCTAGTGTAATGAAACTGTTGCTAAGAAAAGGATCAGGGATTATTTAGGGCAGGTGCCAAGTATCTGCTCTTTATTTACACTTCTTACTAATTTTTCATGCATTGTAGAAATATTATGATAAATTGCACACAAGTTCTCAGTCTTCTCCCATGCCACTTGTTTTTGTAGTCTTGTCAACTTTGGCAAGGTGATAAGCTCTTGGCTACTTTATTTGTTTATCGGCCACTTTATTTATCTATTTCTTTAATTCCATTAAAGAAATAGATAAATAAAGGCTCATGGCAGTTTACAGTAAGAGGACAGAATAATTTATAAAATGGGAAAATGAACAGGACAGCAAAACTAAACAGAACGCTTGCCTAATATGTCCCTTTGTATATTTTATTTAATAAATAACTGTGCTTTACCTCCTGAGATTTACATAAGGTAGCTGGCACACAAGAAAGTACCCATGGTTCCTGCCCAAAACTAGCTGCATCTCATAGCTGCAGTTATGCTTGTACAGCAGTCTGTTTGCAACCCAGATTGTCCTGTTACAAGCTGGTGTAACCCAAATAGCAGTTCCCCATTGGTAGTAAGCAATCCTGGACCAGGATGGCACAAGGTACCCCAGAAACCAGGCCCCAAGGATCTGGAGCCTTGTGTCAGCCCCAGAAGCGGGCAGGCCACAGGACAGATTCAGTTAGATGTCCATACTTAGCAGCAGTTTTCCCATGTGGTAAGTCCTGCCTAGCTTGATTATGTTCTATACTCCGTGCACTAAAGTATCTGGGCATAATTGCCTCTGCAGATGCAAAATGTGTGGAGGGGTATGTATGTATAAGTGACACCTTTCTGTGACAGGTGTGAATCTTGTCCATGGTCTGTTAAACACTTTGGAATTAGAGTGTAAGGTGTCATTAATATCAGTTTTAGACAAGTTTGACATTTTCAATCATTCAGGTTTTTCCAGTTATCTCAAAATACCACCTGTTACTAATTCTTACCCTAGCACTCAGGTGAGATGGTAGGTAATATTGGTACTGTACTATAAGTGTGTATTATTCAAGTGTGAACTATTATTATTTCTTCAGTGGTCTAGTTGATAAATGTCAGCTTACCAGCAGGATTACTTAACATTCCTGAACCATTCTTCCTGTACTTTTATTGAAAAGGGATGCTAACTTTTATTTTTTTCCTTTAGATTATTTCTGCTACAGTCCATGAGGATGATTATGAAGTCAGTATCAGATTAAATTATGTTCTCGCCACAAACAAGGTCAGTTTGGGAAAACAGGTACATCCTTAGAGAAGTGGCCCCCTGGAGCCCATAGCCATTGTTTGACAGCTCACTCCCGCAAGAATGCATATTCCAAATTCTATTCTAACCAAGTATTTCTCTTATTGAGAGGGTGTTAATGCATCACTTCAGAAAAAGAAATCTTGACTTTTTCTGCTTAAACTGGTTGAACAGGTATCCTTGTCTGATTAAACCAGACTTCAGGGTCATGTAGCTATCACTTTGCATTTAGTGCAAAGGCATTTATTAAGCTTGCTGTTAGCATCCTACTTTCAACTGACAAAGTTTTAAATAGCCTTAGTACTGCTTTCCTCCTGTTCAAGAGTCTTCCTTTTCTTCCATCTGCAAGTAGTGTTCTTGGGACACAGGTTTTCTAATTCTAAATACAGCTTGGAGACAGCACTTGCCAGAACTTTGGCTAATTGTAAGTTGAAGTGCTGGATTTTCTTCCCTAATGTTAATTTGCTTAACCATGTCCTAAAGAAAAGCTAGAAATGTTATTCACAACCCTTTCAAGGCATTCAGTTAAACTCAGATTCCTATTAGATGATATACTGAGATGCTTACCTTGATGAAAGGTGCTTAAAAATGTATGTGTTTGGATTCTTATTGCTATTACCTCATTTGATAGATAAGCAATAAATTAACGGGATCTCTTAGCTAACATGAATGGTTTTTTCCTTGACTTGAATTGTAATTTCATAATTCTGAGACTGTTAACATTTTTGCAGTAAAACAAATATAGAACAATATGAAGTTCATCCTGCACTGCAGCTAATTTGAGATTGAAGACATTAAACATCTGTATATATTTTCATATGTATAACCTCCTCCCATTTCATGCTATTAAGGATTTTCCACAGTATTACATGATATTCCAATTAAATGTGTGCATTTTATTATTCCCTAGGGTATTCTTACAAGCAAACCAATAAAGTTTGACAATCATTATCTAAGCACTGTGACAGAAGGCAGAGATGGCCTATATGATAGTCAGCCTAGTTTTGGTGAGTGTTCCTGTGTCTTTGCAGTGTCAGAAATATAGCTTTAGCTCTCAGAAGTTTAATGTTGGATGCTAACATTGATAAATTAATCCTTTTTCAGACAGTGTACACCAGGGGTCAGCAACATTTTTGGAGAGTGCCAAAAACACCTGCAACCACAAATTGTAAGATGTTGATGTGATGGGGCAGATAGTGGGGGAGCTGCAAGGGGCCCAATCCTTGTTGTGGCAGCGCATCCCCAGCCCCTTCTCCACCATCCATGCTGAGACACACATGCCAAGCAAAATGCATTTGTGTGCCATGCTCTGGCACCCATGTTGGGGGTTGTCTACCCCTGGTGTACACCACATATGCTGGTACCATTTTTGCCATTTAAAAATTCAGAATAGGAATTATACAATATTTAAGTGGTGTATAGGCTTACACAAGCATTGCTGAGTTCTCACAGACATTGAATTTCATCCACAGAGAAGAGCTGAAAAGTTCAGCAAGCTGCAACTTAAGCTTAGCATGCTGTTTTTATCCAAGTTATATTAATGGCCAGTGACTGTATGGCTCCCACTGGACAGTAATATATCAGAGCCATGTTTGTTATTAATTTTGAGCTGTTGCTTACAGAGTTTAGGTTTTGCTACAGTGGACAAATAAAACAATCTGGTGACCCAGTTTGCAGAGGAACTATATCGGCACTGCTTCTGTTGGCTTCAGTAAGAGGTGTGATTGCCTCTTACTGAATTTTGGTATTTTGCTGGAACTGTCATTACCTACAAGGTCAGCACTAGAATCCATTAATTACTGTGTCCTTATTTTTTTAATGATTGCATAAATGCCTATCAGGGCCTTTTAATATTAGTCCTAATTGTAAACCTGTTGATCTGCAGTTTGGGAATGGCAGGCAATGCATTAAGAGCTAATTGGTTTTCATAGCTATTAAGAGCTATTTAGATTCCCATGTACTTCAGCTGAAATGCACTCCAGTGCAAATGGCCAGCACAAGTTAATCTCTTTCTAAATGCAGCTCAGGTTTATTTGCTGGACTTCTGTACAGTAATGGATTTACCCTGCCCAAGCAATTGCACTGTATGTACCACATTTGCCTCTTGAGTAGAAGCCTGGGTAATTTTTTTTAATTAATAATTTACTAAAAAATGCAGTTTGAAGACAGATGAATCCATTTGCAAGTTTAGCAAATAGTTTTAGCTGGAAACATCTGAAAACAAAATTCTGGAAAAGTCAGAGCATGTTTTTTCATTTAAAAAAAAAGAATGTTTTTGTTTCAGAATTTTGCCTAAGCTTAATTGGGGGTTTGTTTTAAGTTAATAACCCAAAATGAAATAGAAACTTACTTTTTTCTGTTTTCATTTGCCCCCAAGCAAGAACTGCTTCTGATGTATTGCTTTGGCCATCTCATTGAATAATCAGTTGATTGCATACCCTGGTTCTAAGTTCTTGTTGCATTACTAGAATTGATTTGAATTTTAACACCAAATTCTCCCTATTTAGTGAGTGAAGAGGGTCAAATCTCAAGCCCTAAAGGAAAAGTAAAAAGAACAAGGAAGACAAGAACATTTCTAGAAAAAGAAGACAAGCTGCCCGTATGTATTTCCTACAGTCTTATAGTTTGTAAGTGTAGGAAGGAAATTTGAGTTGCAGAAGTGCTAACACTACATCCAAGGGGATACCCAAAGGAAAAACATTTTTTGAAACACTGATTAGGGAAAGAATTCTATGTGGAAAAGAACTAAAAGTGTTCTGAAAAATAAGGACTGCCCTTGCCAAATAAAAATAGTTGGCTGATATACATAGTTTGCAAAAACTGGATTTAATCAAACATCTTCCCACTCTTTGAAAAACCATGTTTTAACTGTGCAGTTTTCATTTCTAATGAGAAAAATTCCCATCTGAACCAAATGCAAGTAGCTCAATGGAAGGATCTAAGCTTTCATAAAAACAGGGGCAGAGATTCGATCACTTGGTTACCTAACAGGAACTTTAATGCTTCAGAGAAGATTGATTATTAAATGGAAACTTTTAAAGGGAAACTAGTGTTGACATATGGTCCTACCATTTATCCAACTGAAGGAGAGAATGGGGGAGAAATTTACCATGTTACTTTGACTTAAGAAATACAGTACACACTGACTCTGTGAATGAAAGGCTTTCTTAAGAGAAAAAAATGATTTTCACTGTAGCAATGTAAGCCCTTCCAATCACTTCCACCCAGAAGATACCTTATTTCAGCAAATCACACTCTATAGCATTTGAAAAGCAACAAAAAAAAGCTTTTCCTTTTTAAAGCATTTCATACAGTCCCAGCTGTTTCACAAACAGCTCTGCTTGTACTACAGTTCAGCCAGAAACGACTTCACCATATGTGAAAATCCTAGGAGGTGCTGTTTGCATAGGCTATTTCAAGTCTTTGGCTCCAGTTAATGTCATAGAGTGGCTCCAAGGTCTAGCAGTCCCCTCTTCCTTCTACTCATAGCCACAGAATAGAGTCCACATACCCAATCAGTACGCCAAGGTCTGAACTTTAGCCTCAGTGAACAATTAAAAAGGACAGTGCATCACAAACTGTATTTTTTTTCACGCACCTTAAAACTGGAGTTGTTTTATTTGTAAAACAACATTTATTACACACACACACACACACACACACACACACACACACACACACACACACCCCCTTCACTGTATGGTGGTAAATATCATGCCTCCTATTTTGTAAAAACAGGATGGTTTAGACTGTAATCCTATACACAATTACACGTTTAACCTGACTACCTTGAGTAGTTATTTATTTAAGTGGAACTGTTTGTGGTAACAAAGTTAAACATGTGCATAAGTGTTTGCAAAAGGGGGACCTTAGCTGTCTGTAGTGCCGTTGTTCACTCACTATTTGCTCAGAACTGGAAACAACTCTATTTAAAGAAAATTGTGTATGGATTGGTGAGATTCAAATGTATAACATTTTCCCCTCAGATCTGTTTACATCATCCTTCAGTTCAAGTTGTCTGCCTGTATCCAAGGGCAGAATCTGGACATGCAATCAGATTCTCACTATGTGAATCATTTTGTTGTTGATTTCTGTATTTCCACAGCCTGAGGCTAGACAGCTACTGAAAGAAGTGGGCCCAAGTGGTGAGGGAAGAATTTCTACGGTAGAACAATTGCTCGATGAAGTAAGTTTAAAATTAGGTCATTTCTATCTCAGAATTTCAGGAGACAGTCCAGCATCTGTTTTTTTCATAAGCATTAAGTCATATTCATAAGTCATATTTATGACTTTTTATAATATTATAACCTCAGAAATTGTTCCTGGGAAGCCAGATCATTGGAATAAAGCACTTAAATGCTCAATTGTAAAGAAAATTTTAAATAAAACCATAAAGGAAATAAATTTACGTTTGGATACATTTCCCAAACTTGATGGTTAAGTGATGCTAAGGAGACTTCCTTGCCTCTAGCAACACTACATCGTAAGAAAAGAATCCAAATCTATTGTGAAGTCTCATCCTGTCATTTAGAACCAGATCTTTTACATCATGGCTGCCTAACTTCTGCGTGGTTGGGAACCGCAGACACCCCCAGTCCCATACTGTAGGGACCACATGCAGCACCACACAACACCCACCTCTTATTGTACATGTCCCCAGTGCATCTTGCTCCCCCAGCCACAGTGTCGTCCCCCCTACCACCATGTGGGTATGAAACCCAGTGCTCCATCCTTCTGTCACTGTACCACACTGGTGCCTTCATACTGCATGGGGGCTCCAGGTGCCCCTGAGCTTCCTGGCCCTGGGCTTCCTCAACCCAAGAGGTCATGCCACTCCACCTGACTCCCAGGAGCAGAGGGAGCTCGGGGGAATCCAGTAGCAGCAGCTGGAGACCAAAGTGGGGTGTGACACCCAGACTGGGAGCCCCAGGGCTTCATGTGGCCCAAAGGCCACCAGTTGAACAATACTGCTTTACATAATATGCAGACAACTGATGCAGTCTTGTGGAATAGAAACACCAACAGTGCATTCCAACTGCATTCTCATACACTGCACAGTATAATGCAAATATGGAGGGGTCTCAGGGGAAAGCTGGGTAGGAAATGATATGGCACTGGCTAAATCTATCAGCACAGCTGTGCCACCTGTCTTGCCTGTGGTAGTAGCCATAGAGCAGCTGCAACATTAATCTTCCCTGCCACCCAAAGGAATTTGACCCTTTTTGCTTCTGCAGCCAGGTATTGTTTGCTTTTACTATTTTTTGTGCTGCAGACAAATATTAGAGGATGACAGGAAACAGACACAAATTCATGAAAGTTCATTTCTCCAGGTTTGTGTGTTTCTCAACATTTTCTAAGCATTAAAATATTTTTCACTGTGATGAATATGTTTGTTATATGAAAACAGGAGGGGATGTTGAAATGGATGATTAATTTAACTGCTAGTCTTCCTTTTCTCTACTTCAGGGAGCTGACCCAAACTGCATAAATAATGAAGACCGACCTGTTTTAACAGTGGCTGTCCTAAATGGGCATGATGAAGTGATCCCAGTTCTTGTGCAGAAAGGTGCAGATATTGACCATCAGTCAGGACCGTAAGTGATCATTCTCTAAACCAGTGGTCTCCAACCTTTTTAAGCACAAGAGTACTTTTGGAATTAAAGTGCAACCCAGGATCTACCTCAAACAACTGGAGCTCAGGCAGCTCATCCAGGGGTGTGGGGGGAGGAGGGCCTCTCAATGCTGCATGCACCCTGGTGGGGGCCTGGGAAAAACATGCCCCACCCCCCAACCCAATCTTTGCGTTGCCACTGGCCGCAGAGGTGACTGCTATGCACACTGGGGCTCTGTGCACTGCTGCAGCTGGCCTGGGAGTGGCACGATGCCACATGCCTACTGCCACTGGGCTGTGCCGTGCCCTGCCCACGCAGCAGTGGGATGCATGAGGCATCGCACCACTCCCAGGGCAACTGTGGCAGGGACCAGAGCCCCAGCATGCAGTGGCAGCTACCTCTACCCTGCACACAGACTGGGGGGGCACATGCCCCCTGGGCCTCCTGCAGGGTGCACACAAAGCGGCAGGAGCCCTCCCGTGTCCCTAAATGAACCACCTGGGCTCCGATTGTCCCATGACCTGGCCCAGCCAGGGCCCCACTCACCACAGCCCCTGCCTCTGCCCCGCTCCCTCCCTCACTGTGGGGGCCTCAATCTGCCCCCCCTTCCCCTCCCCCCCCCCCCGACTAAGGTGGCACCAGTTGCCCATACTATACCTATACATTTTGGTATTTGACCTGGAGTTTTTTATGATAGAAAATCATAGAAAATCAGACCCCTGCCCCCACAGAACACAGGTCCAGACCCCTCATTCCCAAGCCACAGCCCCCAGCCTTGCTGGTACCCTTGACTCTCCACTCACAGCTCCCTTCCTCCCTCTCTCTTGCCCTGCTGGAGAGGACCCCCAGCTGCCAGGGCTATAGAGCCAGGGACCCAGGTTCTGCAGCCCCCTGCCCCCTGCAGCAGCACCTGAGCCCTGGCTGCTGGCTATGGGAGGTAGCAACTGCTGCAGCATAGTGGGGGGGCAGCTCCTTGCTACTGCACATGCTCCCTGGGGGAACCTGTGTGCCCCAGACATGCGCATGGGGCAGGTGCAGGCTGCCTACTGTGGGCTCAGACTCCCTGCCCTGCTGCTGTCCCCTGGGGCCTCCGCAGCCCAGTGGCTGGGACCCGGCACAGCAAGGCAGAGCAGGGCTGGGCAAGGAAGATTCTTGCCACTGCAAGCTCTGCACTGCCCTGGTGACCTGCCCCGCAGCAGCGAGGGGCACAACCACACACCGCTGCCAGCCTGGCAGGGGATGCCTTGCCAGGACAACATGGGGCCTGCATGGCAAGAAGCTTCCTCACTCTGCCCTGCTATGCTGGGTCCTGCCCACTGGGCTGCAGAGCCCAGGGGAGAGCAGCAGGGTGAAGAGCCCAAGCCCTCATCAGGTAGCCCACCCCCACCCCCACCCTGTGCACAGGTTTGTGGGGGCACAGGTCCCCCGGCCTCCTCTCAGGAGTGTATAGTGACAGGGAGCCAGCCCCGACCCCGACAAGCTACTTGCAACTGCCCATTCCCTGCCCAGGGCCCTGTGGCTGCATGTTCCAATCCCAGTCCCTTCCTTCCCCACTACAGGGGCCTCAACCCCTCCTCCCTCCCTCCCTCCCTCCCTCCCTCTGCCAGACCTACCTGCAGGAGCTGCTCTCCAGGTTGCCTGGTGGCCACATACATATACATGCACATGGCACCCCCTGCCTAACCACCCTCCTCCCACTCCCCCCAGCCCCTTGAAGGCTGGAACTCTGCCAGCCTGCAGCAAGCTCACTGCAAAATCCATGTTTCTGTTTAAATGAAACTCCACGTTTTCTTGGGTAAAAGAGGAAATCTTTTTTTTTCTGTGGGAAACAGGAGTCCCAGATCCCTGTTTATTACTTCCAAATGTTTCCCCTCTCTATCCCTGCCTGCTTTCTTTCTTTCTTCTCTCCTGTCACCCTTTTCTCATTTCAATCCTTTTCTCCACCATTAGGAAAAGGTAGCATACAAGTTGTTTTCCTAAGGTGACACTCTGCCCTGCCTTTTGCCTGACTTCAGGCTAACACAACTAGCTACCTTGAACTATAAGTAGGTATAAGATCTCTTCATCCAATCCTTATCTGTCCCTTTGTTTTCCCATAGCAGAATGTGATTGACCACTCACATCAAACCACATGGTAAAATTTGATTCCTCTTGTTCAGGCATAGTAACACTGCTCTTCACGAGGCTGTTTCATTTGGATTAGAAGGAAGGAAATGCATCCAAGTCTTGTTAGGGTAAGTACAGCAGTTTCATAGTTGTTAGAGGCTGGAAGGGACGTTACAGATCTTGGGGAACAGAAAGACTCTAGTCTACGTTCACTACAGAAAACTAATAACTAGTAACACATAAGAGCTTCCTTGTGTTGTGTAGCCTCAATTCAAGTTGATATCACATCACTATCTGTCTTGCATAACAGCCAGCAGAATCAGATGCCTTCACTCTCATTACAGCATCCATAAGCAGCAGAATCTGGCTGTAAGCAACTTCCTTCTGATTACAGTAATTTCAAATAGCTTGAATATGTTGCTTCTTATTTACAGCTGCAATGCAAGCTTTAAGAAGAAAAATACAAAAGGACAATCAGCATATGATCTGGCTGTGAAGACTGGGAATAAAGAAATAATAGCATTGTTTACAAGTAAACTTGATCAGGGACTGTTAAACAAACTCACCAAACCCAAAAATATTACTCTGACTGATGTTTGACTGCAATCACCTTGTTGAAGGTAGAGGTGGAAGTTATTTATGGTCAGAAGAAATTTATGGGACTGCACTGAATTCCCCCAGATTTCAGGCTCTGGATTCTTTTTATTTTTTTTTTTTCTTTAACTGTCATTGAAATCAGTGGCATCTGACTACAATGTCAAAAGCCTCAAATCCTATCTAAAATCCTTAAGCAAGATTCTTTTGTAGTTCAAAAAGAAGTCTAAGAACTTCAGGGTTAGGACTCAAAGGAATACCTGTGCCTTTTCAGCTTTATTCATCAACTCTGTGGAGGTGCCAGTAGGATCTAGGATTGACTGATCAGCCTATTTTATGTTTTAAGTATAATGCATTATGAATCATGTAGACTAGGAGTTCCCAAACTGTGCTACATGTACCATGGGGGAAATGCAGGACATCTCCAGGTGACTATGCAGGAGAAACTGTGTAATGGCAGATTTGATTTTCCTTATAATTGGTTTTGAAGGGTTAAAACATATGCTGATAAGGGTACGCGGGCAGCTGGTAAATCTGGAAGGGGGTGCGCAATAAGAGAAAATTATTTGGGAACCTCTGATGCAGATTGTTGTAAAAGGACAAGCGTTACATTTCATTGTAGGAAGTGGTGTGAGTAGAGTTAAAATAAAATCTTTGTTCAGTGTTTTGTCTTATAGACATTTATTTATAAATGCATCAAAACAAAAAGTGGAACTGTACAGGAGACTTTCAAAAGCCACTGAGAGATTTGGGAGCACTCAGCTAAGAATAACGAGATGGAAGTGAGAAGCCCTTTACAGGGAGGGCAGAGATCTATCCAAGGCTCAGACTTTCCTGCTGGAGCCACTGGAGGGTACGATGGCAACATGAGCTGTTCAGCCACTACAAAGACGTGACCGCCATATTAGGACCACTACCAGCCTCCGTCTCAAGAAATGCAATCACTCCAGCAGTCAAACAAGAACAGATCTACATGCCTGATGCTGCCTGCAAGTAACAATTAGAGAAAACACTCAGGAGGTCAGCTTTGCAATGTAGCGACGCATGTCCTTTGCTGCTTCTTCAACCTCTGTCACCTTCTGAGAGATCTGCTTTTTCTGGAAAGAGAAGAGAAATTCTTCAGCTTAGGGATGGGCACTGTCATACTCAGCTGTCCCAGGACAAACAGGAGAGGGCAAGGGCACAGAAACAGTGACACACTGTCTGGCCCAACCCATGACAGAATGGAGATCAACCAATCCTGGCAGCAGAGAGAGAGGGAAAAGGGGATGAGGAAAGAAAGCTGCACAACAAGGAAGTCATATTGTGGGGCCAGAATATCAACTCGCAGACCTCATGACCAGAGGCTGCATTAACCTCCCTGAACTCAGCATAGGGGTAAGCAGACCCCAGAGCGGAGATGCACGTACAATCATGTTTCTCATCCGTTCCTTGTCCAGCTTCAGGAACTCCTGCAGTGTCAGGTCAGCAACGTCCTTCTGAAGGGAGAGAAAGGCGCAGGCAGGGGAGTGCTTCCGGTGCTCGTCCCTAGGTAAAAGAACCCAGCTGGGATGATGGCTACCTCCCAGAGCACCGCCGTACTCCACAGCCCTCCCGAGCCCGCTCCCTCCCGCGCTCAGTCCCTGCTGCACACATCGCAGTCGTGGCTGCACCCGCCCGCGCGGGGGGGGGGGTGGGGGGGAACTCACGCGGGGTCGTCGTCGGGCTCCCAGCCCTCGAGCTCCTTGAGGCAGAAGAAGCACTGCGCCACGTCCGGGGAGTTGTCGCTCGGGCGGTGCACGAACCCCGCCGCCGCCATCTGCGCCACGGCCAAGGATGGGGGGTCAGCCGGGCCGCCCATCTCATCTCATCTCATCCCACCCTACCCTACCCCGCCGCGCCCCGCGGCTCACCCGGCCGGGAGTGCAGGCGCAGCCCTCTGTGAAGGGCCAGGCGCGGAAGGTGGCGGCGCGCTCCGCGGGAAGGTAAAGGCGCCACTCGGGCGGCAGCGCGGCCTCCGCCATGTTCAAACAGCCGCGGCCACGCGGGGGCTGACGGGAGCGGAGCGGGGCGGGGCCGCGGCTCCCCCCCCCGGGCGGGGCGCAGTGCGCGGGGAGGGGGAGGGGAACGAGGTGGCAGTTAGCGGCCGTTGAATGGGGGGTGGGGCGGTTCTTAACGGGACGGGGCAGGAGCTGTTCCCGCTGGGCTGAGGGAGTCATTTGGTTGCGGGTCCTTCTCGTGTCCGTGTTTAACTCTTCATCCCACAGGGGTGTAAGCAGGCTCTCTGCTCTGCACTGGCTTTGATGCCCCAGGTGTCCGAGCAGCTTGTCTTCTACCAGGCGCTGTCACGCAGCTCCTCATGAAGTTATCTTTGGTTTTGCTTCCATCTTAAATTGAATAATCCAGCCCCAGGCCCCTCGCCTATTAGCAAAGCTTCTGGTTTATTTCTAATTGGAAAAAAATAGGTGTTGTTTCATGTTGGATGAAGCATGGGTGTCTGGTGCCTCGAGTCAGGAGGGGCATGTGCCCCCCCCCCCACACCAGTCAGTGACGGGAGGGGGGCGGTAGCCCGGTGACTGATCTCACTCACCATGAAAGCAGCCACACCACTTCCAGAAGTCCCACAGCCACTTTTGCTGGTGGCCCAGCTCCCCGGCCGGCCGGCACTCACAGGAGGAGCACTGTTGACACATGTTGACACTGGCTAACCAGGGAGCACAGCCTGATGGGGACCCGTGCACCGGCATTCTTACCTGGGAGAAGCACCTCAACTTCTGCACCCCCTGTCCAACATTGTAGATCTGCCTCCGCCTGCCCACATGCTCCCCGTTTTGCGGACACATGCTCGTTGTGTACCATGGTTTTAAACATGAAGGTTGTGTCCGGGTGACCATGGCTGAATGGCATTCAGCGCAGGGGTGGGGTTGATCCCAGGAGATCCCAGGATCAAAAAAACCCACAAGAAAAAAAAGGCAGGGCCATGCACATGGGGACAGCGTGCACTACCCAAAACCCGCGCCTGGCTAGCTGGAGCCATGCTCTGCCTGCCAGCCAGGCTCCGAGCAGGCCTGCAGCTTCCCCAGGACCCCAAGGTAAGGCTGCTGGGGCCAGTGGCCCCTACCCCACCCAAGGTAACCTGCCACATGCCAGAAGGGCATGTGGCACAAGCATTGCCCAGGGACAAGTGGCAGCAGCACAAGGTGGGCCACTGCTTGTCCTCAGGGAAACACGTCCACACTCATGTGGACACAGCTGAAGGCTTTGAGGCCCACAAGCGAAAAAGGCATACCCATTGAACTTCCATATTTATAGTTGCTATTTCTTTGATTGCAGAACTCAGACTTTTTTTCCCCATAAGTTTTCATTTTTTCCCAGAATGCAGCAACCTTCCCCCTCCCCCCCCCCCCGCCCGCCAGGTGAGGCAGAGTTTGGTTTAAAGCTTTGTTTAGAGCTGTTTAATAATAAACACAGGGGACAAATGGATATTTGTTAAACACTCAACAAGTCTTCCCTCATGTGAAGGAATGAAGAGTTTTTAATCCAGGCTTGGGCTTGTCTAGACTAGATAACAAGCTGTTAGGTAACATGCTTTAACTAAGTATGTTATTAAACATCACTCTGTACCTAAGGGAGAGAGAAGAGATGGCTTAGTTTTTAGGAGCTAGCCTGGGTGTCAGACACGCAGGTTAACAATCTTGCACTGGCACTGTGACCTTAGCTGGGTCACTTAATTTCTCTGTCCCAAATTCTCCAACTCTAACAGGGCTAGCAGCATTTCCCTGCCTCATTGATGTGGGGAGGGTGAACAATTCAAAATTGTGAGGTGCTCTGACAGCATCATTGCAGAGGCTGCAGAAAATGTCTCAGACAGACAGGGTTTAACACATAGAAAAACATCTGATGACTACAGTCAATCCTAGGCTCTCTAGGCATTGGGCAACATTTTTTAGAAATAAACCTTTTAAAAGTAAAGCCCTTGACAGCTCCAGCCAGATCCTCTAGTACAGGGTTCTCCAATTTCTGGGCAGCCGGAAGCCTCATGCCACAAGGCCCACAGAGCAGGGGGCCAGCCACACACTACACAAGTGCCCCTTCCCCAGCTCCTCCCCTCCATACAGGCTACCCAGTGCCCTCCCCCCCTGCCCCTACAACTCCCCTGCTGTGTGTGCATCACCCACTTCCCACCCTCCCAGCCCCACCTGCCACCTATCCACCTGCCTACAGTGCTTGCAGGCTTGCTTCCTCAATGACAGCTCAGGCACTCCAGCTTTGCGATGCTAATGGCAGAGTGGGGAGAAGGATGGGGGCAAGATTAGCGAGGAAAATGGAAGTGATCAAAGGTGGGTGATAAATGCAGCTTATCCCCTTGGTCTGCAAACCCCCACCTAGAACCTGCCACCCTGTATGCTTGTGGGGGTGCAAAGAAAATGCATTCATACATATGCATGCAGTAGGCATATCAAAACCTGAATCAGGCAAGCTGTGACTGCTTCCTTTCCCAGTGTTGTTTGACATTAAGACATTCCTCACCAATGTAGGCAATACAACATGTCCTGTGAGTAATCAGATTCCTCTTTCAAGGTAAAGTGGCAAGCATGACGATGACCAAGTTATTTCATGCTCAAAAAATTATAGAACAATATACCTACCATAGCCAGCAGCTCACATGTGTAGCAGATCTAAATGCAAGATAGCCTGAATGCAAAAGGCAGTTTCCCTGCTACATCACATTGACATGAACAGGCAACACCACTCAGAAACGATTCAGGTTTCTTTTTCCCTTTAAGGAGAAAAGTGAATTTCATCATTAGTCTCAGGTAACTTTGCTCAGCTAAACTTGGTTGTGCCAAGGTGCTGGTTTGGCATCCAAAATTGTACAGTCGTTGAACAGCTTGATGGAGTTGTAGGTAATTTGCTTTTGTGGGGTGTTGGATTGTTAAATCAGTGTGGGTGTTGGATTTCTAATCAATGATAAGACTGCTTGGTATTCAGATCTGGGGCAGAGAAAAAAGGAGAGCTGTGGGGGAAGGCAGACTACACGTGCTTTGTTCACACTTTTTACTGGAGAATTCTCCCACAGAAAGCGAGCTGCTCCACTGAAATTTTTGTGTATTTTCATAGCAGCAAGGACAAGACGGCAGTCCTGTTTCCATGGCCATTCAGTTCCGGAAGTTTCTGACCACACTGTCATCAAAGATGATCTTAGCGCTAGTTATGGTAGCACCCCACTTTCATACTAGAACATGGTGGTGCAACAGAATAAACACTACATGGGGTGAGTCCTGGCTAAAATAAGCCATTTGGAAGCCAGACCGTCCTTACATATTCACAACAAATTGTTTCAGAATATAACAATAATAATAATCAGGCATCTAGCTTTAACCCTCTAATCCTGGGAACCACAGGAACAAGATACAGCTCACTAGCTGATTTTCCGGGAACAAATTCAAATAGAAGAGAATGCAACCATCAGTATATAAAGATTTATGCCTCCAATTCACTACCCATGGAGACATCTTTCATACTTGTGTGGCCCAACACCACATCCTCTGGGCACACTGCAGTCTCCAATGTATTCATTCTCCTAGCACCCTTAGGAAGTAGGGAAATGCCACAATTCTCCGTTTACAGATGAGAAACAGATACAGAGAGGCTAATCCCCAGCCCTTTAAAGATGTTTAAGTACGTAGCACTCCTTCCAGGATCTGGGTTTCAATGTCTTGCCCAGGGTCATAAAATGAGAGTCCAGCAGAGCAGGAAAAAGAATCCCAAGTCCCAGTTTAGGAGGCTAACCATCCTGGCTCCCAAACAACAGGGCTGCAATTGTACAGGTATAAGATTAGGGATCTCTTGAAAATTGAACAGGATAACTTTGTCTAGAAAACTGGAAGGACAGTTACCTTCATCAATCACTTAAGACAGTTCTTGCTTTCATTATAACCACCTCTTTCCTGCTTGGGAGAAGTGAGGGAACAGCCAGGACAGGATCCTACATGACCTCTGTAGATGTGTAGCGGGAGGGTTAGGTGTCATCCCCACAGCCCCCCTGCTGCTCTGGAGCAGAGTCCTCTGGAGGGAGTTTGGAGCCTTCTCCTCCAGGCATCAAGCAACGTGGCTTGTGATACACTGCAAGGCTACAGCACGCTACGTATTCCCCTGCATGAGGGGAAACTCTATGATGAGCCAAAGCAGAAAATATTCCCTGTTGGGCACGCTAGCCTTTACTTGACATTAAAGGATGAAGGTACGAGTGAAGGGTGGAAAGTAACTTGACAACATGTACGAGCACAGCTGAATTTGTCCAAGAGGTGGGCTTTAATTTCATTCATAAAGACAGAGGTTTTTTCCTTTCCAAGTACAGCTAACTCGTAACATTTGTAACATCAAAGATTTTCACATACAGTCATCAAATATTTGGAAATGCGCATGAATGCTGGGGCAAAACAATTCTTAGATGGTGCTGAAAGTCATACATTTTTTTCTGGTAACAATTATATTTTTGTTTCAGTGAAGACTTAACACTGGCTACACAAATATACGTTGTGTCCATTGCTTTGTTGCTATCAAAATGTAGACTCCATTAAGGCAACTACTACTATAGTCAGGCACCTGAAATGTACACAGGGTGAGCTTAAATAAAAAAAAAAAAGGCCAAGTGTTTTCTGCAGCTACACAGGCTTGACATTAAGACTGCACAGTAGGTGCAGCTCACATTCAAAATGTAGACTGTTTGTGAGTTTGGCAGGTTGTAGATGTGGCAATCTGTCAAGTGACTGTTCACCTGCAGGGAAAGTCAGGCGAGACAGAGCTGCCAAACTGTGGACAAAAAGGATGAGTCCCCTTTGTGAGGGAAGCTGCTCATCCTTCTTTACACAAACTGTTTCTGCACTTATACCATCACATTTAGAGCCATGGAGTGGGTGCTTCTGAGGAACATTACTGCCTCATCTTTGCCCCTGCTTCTTCAAAGTTAAAAAAGATGAATTATGTAAAGCCAGGATCAGATTTCGCATCTCCCCAGTCTCCTGTACCCAATTTCCTCTCACCACAGAATCTACAGCACAAGGGCCAGGATGCTAGAACTGGCAAGGCTGAGCCCATGATTGGAGGTGTATCTATAGAGCTGATTTATGGCTTCAAGGACTGATGGATGGATTTCAGAACTTCAGAGAGCTAATTTGGCAGCTCTTGTATCCAACCTCACCTAGCTACAAACTTACCTGACATTCTGTTCCTGAACACAGAACAATACGCACCGCAAGGACTTCACATGGGGCACACAATGAGGGGAAACGCCAAAGATAAGGAGTAGGGCAAGACACTTCCACTAACGCTTTTCTGGGGGAGCATATTGACATTACATTCTTTATCATACCTAAGAAATGATTCTCATGTTGCTGTCCTGACCTCATCCTAACTTATGCAGGATCAGCGTCCAGCTACATTGACTGGGGCTGTATTTTCTTTCATGCGTCTATGATATGGTTCCCAAAAACATAAATCACAAAATCCCTGTGGGCAACTGAGTTTAGGTATTTTTCATGTTCCATAAATAACATCTGGGAAACGAAACTGCAACACAATTTGTGTCAAGTCTGGCCCCTCTGATGTCTCCCGGGTTTTGTCAAAGGGACTCTCCAAAATCATGGACAAGAAATTTCCCCTCTAGAATTCTAGCCTTCCACTGGTTTTAACTGTGTCCTGGTTCATATTTCGAGGCCTCTTCCTTGGCACCCCATTCCAGGTCATAAATCATCTCTGGCATATTCAGCACACAATGTATCATTGTTGATGTTAGCAATAAATACATCAGGGCACTTCAGCTCTGCAGAACCGCCAATGGCTTCAGCTGAAAGCCATGGTAACTCTTCGTTCAACGGATCACGTTTTGCATAGAGCTGTACCTAGCCCTGGTGTTTATCATCGTCGCAATCTCAGAAAGAAGGCGTGCTTACACTCCTTACTGTCTAAGGGGTAATATTTGTCATAAAAATCCAAAATGTATTCTTCAGTCTTAAATCCAAATTTTTGGTACAACAGCATAGCTGGGTTGCTTGCAGAGACGTGAAGGGTTACATCTTTGCCCATGCAGGTCTGCCAAAGAAAAAATACATCAAGAGAATGAGAAAGCCTCCAGGGAAAATGAGGAGGTGAAGGCACTTTTAAATTCTGGAATTTAGCTAGCAGAGGAAATGTGAGAAAATAATCAGCCCTGAAAACCGAGAAATTACAACACATAGCAACAGTTGCAAGTAGATATGAGTTTTGCTTGCCATCAAGACCTCTGTGCTTGAGTAACTGGAAGTTTTGGAGGGTGAAAGCAAATCTGCATCATTAATTTGTCAGTTTTTCTCTCTCAATTGCTATGTAATTGTTAATTAAAAAGTAATCTCAGGGTACAGACTAATCTCTCATGCTCAACAGCAGTGGCCTGAAGAAACAAGCCAAGCCAAAGGGCTTGGTTCCACTCCCAAAACCGTACACTTCCTTGTCAGCATATAAACTTGAGCTTGCTACTGTCACATAGGCGACACTGCATTGCCCCAGGTCTGTTATACTGGAATTCCAATACCTCCCACCCTGCCCTCTCCCAGCCCTCAGGGCACCGAGCCCTCCTCCCAAGAAGTTAAATATCTCTGTTCAGATAGTAAATAGAAATTCTATCACTGGCTTGGCAATCTCTTACTCATTAGCAACCTGATCGTTCATAAAAGAGCTCCAATAATAATGCTAATGTAACAGATTTTCAGACCTTTAGGACTCCTTTCACCTGTTGACTGGAAAGCATTTGACAAACATTAAACAGACTAACTACATGGAGTAAGAGTAGGATACAGCCAGTTAAGAATTTTAATGATAGAGTCAGTTGACTTAGGCTTGCAAAAAAGAAAAAAAGACACTTCTCATCTGCAGAGGAAATAATAAGGTCCAACTGCAGGAGTGCCAAAGAGCATTCAAAATGGGCCGTTTCTGGAACAATATAAGGACTCAGAGGTTGTTGCCCACTGGGACAGACACACTAACGCAAGACTCCTGAAAATACATGCACAGTTCACAGTGCATTGCTTGCCCCCAAGGATGGGCATACAGTTGGATCAGAGTCCTTCCCAGAGCTTCATCTCAAAACTATCCAGAATGTACCTCTGGCCAATCAGTGCAAAAGATACGGACTGGAAAAAATCAAACAGAAACTTCATGTGTAGTGACAATCTCTCATAGCCGCTGGAATCTACTGATGATGCACACGATGCGTCACATCAGCCCAAAGTCTGCTTGGCTCTACTTAGCTTGATGGCAGTCCTTTGTTTATAATCTAGTGTAACTGGGAACAAAATTTGCTGAACAGTTTGCTGTGAATCATGTGAAAGGGAGTGGCAGTTTTCAACACTGACCCACTAGTGTGCCTCAGCCCTGCCACAGTTATCAACTCCATCAGCTTTTGTGCCCATCTGAGTCTTGGCCTATCTTCTCTGAGACTTGTCTTTACCAGACTTCTATGCCTTGAATGAACTGACTACCAGGTGAGTCACAGCAGTACATCTGTAGGCTTGTCTACACAACAGTACTCCAGAAAACCAGAAAAGGTCTTGGTGACTCCTTACGCATACACCATAATCCAAAAGGACTGACAGTTGCCTACTACTAAAGCTGCATTAGACCCCCATCTGGACACTTACTCAGGATATTAAAAGGCCCTGACCTACCCAATCTTACTTCATGTTGGAAATGAAGCAAGCTAACTCAAGGCCACTTCAATTCTAGGTTTCTATGTAAAGGTAAGGGTTTAACGCAGGCGTAGGCAATTATTTCGGCTGGAGGGCCGCCTAACGAGTTTTGGTGAGCTGTCTAGGTCCGCAAAGGTAGCCCCGCCTCCTGACAGGCACCCTGGTCACCACCTTGGGACCAGAAATCCTGCTCCATGTCCCTGACTTTTGCCACCAAAAGTCCCTCCCTTGCCCCCAGAAGTACTCCTTTTGGGAAGGGGGTTTGCCATCTTGGAACTGGGAAAAAACAAACAAATTATATACTAAAAATCAAACATCTACAATAACATAATTTTATTTCAAAAAATGTTTGTGTCCTGATCTGTATGCATTTGCATCATGTATCTAAAGGTGACTGCATAAGAGCTCAAAATTAAGCCTAATTCTTGTATATGGGAGGTATGGGTGGGGGGCGGTTTGTGGAGAGGTGTGACGGGGTATAGAGGTTTTGTAGGGAATGTGTTTGTGTGGATGTGTGGGTATGGGGTTTGTGGGGGGCTGTGGGTGAGTGGAGGGGTGGGGATGTGTGTGTGGGGGGTGTGGGTGCATGTGTATGATAGGGTGAGTGCCCCCCTACAAACGCCCCCCACTGCACACCGCAAGCAGCAACAGCAGGCAGAGCCCCCCAGCGGCATGCAGTCCCAGTGAGCCCAAGGACTGCACATGGTTGGGC
Source organism: Alligator mississippiensis (assembly GCF_030867095.1). Classification (NCBI taxonomy): domain Eukaryota; kingdom Metazoa; phylum Chordata; order Crocodylia; family Alligatoridae; genus Alligator; species Alligator mississippiensis. The sequence continues at coordinate 231,104,608 of NC_081824.1, forward strand.
CGCTGGCTCCACCGCACAAGGCTCACATGCCCAAGCTCCATGCCACCAGGGGGAGCCGTGCGCAATGAAGCCGGCAGTTCAGATCATGGGACTCCGCCCAGGCAACAGGGAGAGGGGAGGAGCCAGCCCAGCTCCATAACGCGGAGCTCCATGCTGTTCCCCAAGACCTGTGCATAGCAGTGAGCAGGGCCGGGCTGCCAGTTCCATCGTGCAGGGCTCCCCTCAGAGGCGTGCGGCTCGGGCGGAGAACCTGGGAGCTGCATGCAAGCCCCACGCGGGCACAGCAGGGTCAGCCTTGGGCTGGACCAGATACAGTGAACTGGTAGGCACCCACCCACAGGCCAGATGAAATCACCTGGTGCACTGGATCTGGCCTGTGGGCTGTACTTTGCCCACCCCAGGTTTAACGCAACTAAAATTACCCATTTCAAAGTCACAACTCCAGTTAATTCAGGGTAGTCTTCCTGAATGTTCCTGTACAGAAGCCCTATAAATGCTAAGAGGGACACTCCCTTTAAATCTGATCCAGGGTGCCAACATTTGTTCTTTATGTCAAACATAGCTGAATCTGAACCAGCAACTTAGGCCCTGAGCAGGTAAATGGGACTTCTCTGGAAAACCCCAGATACCTTGTAAAACCACTTGCAGTCACAGGTTGCAGCTCTCTGAGCCAAGGCACGTCTGGCCTCACCCTGGGAATATTACCCTGGTTCCAATGCAGGGCAGCTCCTTGCCAAGCACGAGCCAATTACTTTCAGGCTTTAACCTTGGGGTTCTCCGTCTCAGGGCAGTTCCATGTGTGACTGGTAGAAATGAAAGACTGTATCCAGATTATGCAATGGTCAGCAACTGGGATAGCTGCTCTGACACCACCCCTAGGTGGAAGGAAGGCATCAGTGGAACCTCCTCCCTGTGTTTGAAACTAAGATTAGCTCAGACAGCACAGACTACAGCATCTCTTCTCTATATGCAATATTTGCAATATTGCTGTTGTATCAGCAACTGGCCACTGATGAGCAAATCAGAATTTAGCCCAAATACATACAAGGTTTAAATCATGCTGCTAATCTGAGCTGTCCTATTCCTATTTGAAAAAGTCCTTTCAGCAATTGCAGTTTCCTATAATGCTTTTTCACTGTATAAATTCCCTTGGGGCTGAGGAGAACAACTCTCCCATGCTACTGAGCAAACAAATGAACAATAGGCAGGAAAAGAGAAAGAGAGACAGAAGGAAAGAAACAGCACTCCTGACCCTGTGCTGTTTGCATTTGTACATAAGGAGGACGACAATGCTGGGCCTATATCAGGGGAATGGGATCTTTTTTACTACCTGAATCAGATGGTAGATCATAAAAGTTGCAATCCCTGCTCTTCTCCACTCAGGGTGAACGAACAAAAAAGAGATGTAAGCCTCGTTGTATTTCACGTCCGGCACCATGAAACCAAAGGCGATGATGACTTTTTTGTAAAGGACGACAACACTGAAATCTGGATACTGCAGGCACTCAGACAAATCAATCCCTACAGGGGGCAAGAAAAGCAGAGCTACAAAGAACTGCAAACCAAAGGGAAAATGTTAATGCCACACAAAACCAAACAGGCAGGGCATCTGGGACTTCCATGGAAACTAACAGCCTTCTCAAAAACATATGCTTTGCAGGAGAACCTGGTTAGATCCCTTTCTTTTGTTTTCATTTTCAAACTGTGCACAGAAAGATGCTATCGACCCAGCATATAATGGCATGAAATGGCACTGTTGCTACTGGCTTTAATGGGACCAAGATTTAGCCCACATGTAGAGGAAAGTCCTCTACAACAATGGTTCTCAACTGGGAGTCCACAGCCCCTGAAGGGCCACAAGTAGGTGTCAGGGGGGCTGCAGGGGCTTTGGATCTGGTGTGATCATGATCTCTGAAGTCAGCTGGGGCATCCCATGCCCAGGCTGAGCCTGCTGCCAATGCTGCCACCAGATTCACGGAAAAATATGCATTTTCTCCTTTAAAGGAAAAAACATGGGAAATTGCGGGTTTCCCCTTGCAGTCTGGCAGCGTTTCACCCTGCAAGGGTATGCTTGGGCTACAGGGAATGGGACGGGGCAGATACAGCAAGGGGCACATGGCAGCCAGGCAGCTATGGAGAGCAGCTCCCACAGCTCCCGGCAGGTAAGGGGGGAAGGGGCACATGCCCCCACTGCCCCTCATTCCTGTGCCCACAGCGGGCATTAGGCTGCACCCTCGCCAGACAGGCCAGAGGGACCCAGCACAGGAGGGCAGAGCAGGGCAGCGAGACTCGTTGCTGCCACCACACGGACCTCGAAAGGCAGCCTGAAGGGAGCAGCAGTGGCTGGGCCATGCCCTCCCCTGCCCTACACCCCCATCACTGCTGTGGGTTGGGAGTTAGGAGCACCAGCAGGGCTGGGGGGTTGTGGGTTGGGAGTGAGGAGCACCAGTGGGGCCAGGGGCATGCGGGGTATGAGTGAGCAGCACCAGGAAGTTAGGAGAGAGGGGGGCCTTGAGTCCAAACAGGCTGAGAACTGCTGCTCTACAGATCTTGCAGGAGTTGGTGCTGAGAAATGTAAATGGATTCACATGCAAAACATGAAGACCAACATTAAATTAAAGCGTCATTCTGCTGTACAAAGTGACACCACTTTCACTGAGGGCTCAATTACCTAGCCATTATGATGATGCAAGCATACACATATGGACGGTTAGCAGGGGCTACCTAACCAGCTGTAATTTCACAGGCTGGCTTGCCTCATGGTACCTACTCCACATGCCCAAAGCCATCCAGCACCTGCCTACATAAGGAGTCAGTGCAGAGTCATCATTAGACAGTCCAAATTCACATCTTCCTTGAAATTAGAGTTGCTTTTCTATGCAGGCATGCCCTAAGATGTGAGACAGTTAAGAATCAGGCCTTAAGCGTTTCCTCAATTGCCGATCATAAATCAACCTAAGAATGGTGACAGTGGATAGATGTGCGAAGCCAAAACAATGAGGAGACAGGATATAGTTTTCAGTGACAAATATTATTCCTGATCAGATTCAAAACACCACACTGCAGTGGGAGCAAACAAAAGGATTAATCAGTCAGTCTCTTTCTTGAGAGAGAGCTGGGTGGAGAGGGATTCAAGAAATAGGGAGATGATGGGTGTTAATTATCTCAAGGCTGCAGTTTACTGTGAAATGACTCAGAGCTTGTCTGTACAGGAACACTGTAGTGCTCTAAACAGACTGGTACAGGTGAAGTGGTATAAATCCCCCAGTGTGCACTTATACTGGTATAAAGGTCATTATCTCAGGGCACAGACACACAATCTTTCACAAGGTAAAGTGGGAGTGGGGCTTTACTGTGTGTCAGCTGCTCTGTGGTAACTGATTGCATGCATGTTCCTGCCCCATGGTAACATGAAGTTCAATCCTTCCATTCCAGCTTAGTCCCCTTTCACTGAGGGCACCCTCCATTCCTCTTACAGAAGCTGGCCTGCTGGGCAGCCAAGAATATGTGAATCTTGGGGCCAGAAAGAGAGCACAGAGAGGGGGCCAAACTCTGTAGCCTTGTAGTTAAAACACTTCCCGAGTTCTAGTCCCTGCTCCATGAACTGTTTATACATTAAAGAGTCCTTGGAGAAGACACCCCTCTCTGCCATGACTGCAAGGTGAATGAAAGTGGCTGCAGCCTTTGTGCTGAAGCCAATAGGCTTTTTATTACATGTGCAAGCACCTCAGAGGTGCTTTAGTTTAAAAGCGCACTGCCGCCATTTTCTGCGTGCTGACACGCATTTCACCACTTATACAACTGCAGTCGTCGCAGCGCCCGGCATGTCAGCTCACATGCAAAGCAGACTCAATTAATCAAGTCTGCTCCAAAGCAGCAAATCTCCGGCGCACTGCAGGACAAAAAAGTATGTGTATAAATGCCCAGTGAGGCTGGTACATGTTCCATGTTCTCAAAGCTAACCTAACAGATTGGGCCCTGTTGCAAATGTAGGAGCTGCTGCCTAGCATCTAGCTCAATGGTTCTCAACCTTCTTAGACTTGTGGCACCCTTTGAAAATGCCAGATCTTAATTTTCACTTATTTTCTGACTACAGAAAATTAATAGGGCAATTCTTCTGTTGCAAAGGATTCAAACAGCCCATGACAGTTCAGCATGTTTTTCACACTCCAGATTCCTATTTGAAATTTCTGGGTTTACCTTGTGAATCACATCTGCACACCTAACAGTGTTAACACTGCGTGGCAACCCATGGCACCCATGAAAGGATCTCAAGGCAGCCCACAGCATCCTGGTTGAGAATCTCTGATTTAGATCCTCTAGGGCCCAGGCAGGCATGAGACTCCTAGTTACTCAGATAGAGGCAGTTCTGCATAGGTGCAGAAGCACCTGGGGAACTTCCAAGCCCAAAAGTGAGTTTAGACAATTCCAGGGTGGGAGATGCTGAGTGGGAGTTTTTGGATTGCCATTTAGGATTTAAGCACCCAAGTCCTTCTTTGTATCTAGCCCCTGAACCAGAGGAACGTGCAACACTTTCAATTCATGCACTATTCTTTATTGGGATAACATCCGCCCACAGGTGCACAAGCCCTTATTCTCAGATGTGCTTGGACTGGTGTAAAGAACCTTCCTATCCATATCATTGCACCTCTGGCCAAAACAGGCCTTTGCAACAAAAACAAGGTAGCCTCAACTACAGAGAAGGGATGCTTGAAGCCCAGACAGGAGGTTGGTGCATGTTGTGGTTTTTTGATGCCTGGTGGATGGAGTCTGTGAAGGGGTGGACCTTCTGTCCCCTTGTGCCATTACATTAGCTGAGGGAAGGTTCTCAGATCCTCATCATGTGTCACCTGATTTATTCAGGACTTGGGGTCACAACAAACACCTTTCTACATCATGGGGGAGGCTGTGGTGAATGTGCTCAGCTTCTGGTATAAATCAGAAAATATTTCATGCTTTCCCAAACACCTTGGGTGCAGAATGACAGGCCAACTTAACTCTTCCTGATTTCGGTATAGTGGACTATGAAGCCCTGATCCTAACTGGTGCTTTTTGGTGCTACTGCAGTGCAAATAATAGCAAGTGACTATCACAAACCAAAGCACGCTGCAAATATTTGCTTTTGAACATAGGCCTGTACTGCCTCTGTATTCTAAAGAAATAGTTTGCAGCATTATAAAGGCTGATCCAAGCAGGAGATCAACATTACCATTATTGTCCAGTACTGCCTGGAACCTCCAGTTGGGATTGGTGCCCCTGCAGGAGCATGCTCATTGTAACAGACAGTCCCTCTATCCAAGAAGCTCAGTGTAGACCAGAGTGCTCAACCTCCAGCTCACGGGCCAGATCTGGCCAGCAGGGCTCTCCATGGCTCCAGAAATTTGGCAGTGCGAGAGCAGTGGTACCAATCCTCTGCTGCCAAATCTCCAGATCCATGAGAAGTGTAACAGGGAACCCCTACCCTGTTATGAGGAGGCTGGCAATAAGTGCAGAATGGAGGGTGGCACAGATAACAAGCTTACTGGAGACACTGGCTCTGGTGTGAAAGAGCCAACCAGGAGAGTGGAAGAGGGACGCTCATATAAACTGCCTCCCTTGTGAGCAGTGGGAGAGGGAAGGGCAGGAGCAGTGTAATGCAGCAGACTGCAAGACAAAATCCTCCAGTGACAGGCAGCAGCAAGAACAAAGCTGGTCTGTGCCTGAGGCAGGCCAGAAACTGAGAAAAGCACTACCAGGGGGCTCTAGCGGTAAAGTGGGGTAATCCACAGCCATGGTTTAGGACTTTTGTGTTTCTCAGAGCCTGTGGGCTGATGTTTGTGTGTGGACCTGGCATGGGAATAGCCTGTGTTGCTCTTTCATTATAGTTTGGCCTGGTGGTTTGTGGATGGGACTAAAGGTGACTAAGGGGAGGTAAGGAGGTCCTAGTTGGCCTGGTGAGAGAGAAAGAAAGGGGCCAGAGGGCTAAAGGTCCCAGAGACAGAGTACGCATGCCAGAAGGCACAAAACAAGAGTAGAACTAGGGACATCTGAGAGAGATTTCCCTTAGCAAGGGATTGCAGATAACCCTTAATGGAGGGAGGAGGAAAAAAAAAGATTATGGTGACATAGCATGCTCCTCCACCACTCAGATGAGGGGTAGTCAAAAGTAAAGTGGCAGAGCCTCGCAGACTGGGGTTTGCCTCAGGGAATAAGTCAAAAGGAAATGCCAGAGAGAAAAAAAAGGATCAGACTATAAGCAGGCAAGAACCTGACACAATCCTAAAACACCATGATGGTGTCTCCTTTAAAAAACTCAAGCTTGAAGAGGAAGGGAAGCCCACTGGGTAGATGGATAGATTTGTTTGTTTTCCCAGGCCAGCAAAAACCCACAGACTCCCCCCACCATGAAAAAACAAAGACGTGGCAGGAGGGTAAAGAGAGTGAGGTTGGACAAAAGACCAGTGGAGAACAAACAGATTCACTCTTGATACTCATGCTGGGACTACAGGCTCTGGGCCCTGAGTACTAGCTCCAGCAACTGATCCCAGCGCACAGGGCTGGGTCGAGGCAGTACCAGGCCTTAATCCCAGCGTGGGGGGCTGGGAGGGGGTGGTACTGAGCCCCTGGGACCCAATCCTTGTGCAAGAGGGTAGGGGTGAGGAACCAGCCCTCAGGACCCAATCTCAGCATGCAGGGGGTGGGAAGGGGAGGTACCTGGGCCCCAGGGCCCAATCCCAGCACAAAGGAAATAGAAGGAAGCAGCATTAGGCCCCCAGAGCCCAATCCCAGCACAGAGCAGGGAGGGGTTAGTGCTGAGCCCCCAGGGTCCGATTCAACACTCAGATGGGCCCCGTGCCACCCATGGGACCAAAAGGTTGAGCACCACTGGTCTAGACAGATGATACAGATAAAATAAATGCTCTGGGCCCTACTTTACGAAAAGAGACCTGAGGCACAGAGAAAGGAAGGACCTTGCCTAAGGTCACACATACAGTCTATGACCAAGCGAGGAACTGTACCCAGATTTCAAATTCCAGCCTTATACATAAAAGCCTTACAGTTACAAGGGCCTACTCTACACTGCCTCTGCTGCTGACACTTTACATCAGTCAGGCCCCTAGAGTAGATGCTGTTCTGCTTGCAGTTTTTCTCCTGGCAGTTCACCAGCTCCCCTCAGTAGAAGCAGTTCTGCTGGCAGAGGCCATCTGCCACCAGAGCTTTGTACAAAGCAAAGGTGTGGCTAGCAGGGCTACACTGGCTACCAGTGTCCTCTTTTTATACCCCTTGACAACACAGGCAAACTTCCTTTTGAAACCAGAAATAAAGCAAGCCGGTGTCTCTCTTCTATTTTATGGTCCTGATTCTGCAAAACACTCAACAAATGCTTAATTTCAGGCATGTGAGTGGCCCTGCTGACATCGATGGGACTACGCACATGCTCAAAAATACAGTGTCTGCTTAAGTGCTGTGTTAGTGGAGGCACAGGGCTAACTGTCTGCCTTGAACAGGTCTCGGAAAAGAAAGGCTAACACTTCTCCAGCAAGGGCCATCTCACTGAGTGCCTATTGGGTAAATCAATGCATCTGTAGAATAACAGAGTCAGGCAAATACTAACTGAAGAAAAAGACCTGGCCCAAGACATTTTTTTTAAAACAACCTCCTCCTTTCCAGAAAACTGAGTATTGTTGGGAATCCTACCAGGCCAGAAGAATTCATGGCACATGGAGTTTATAGTGGGGATGTGGTTAGGGCGAACATAGCAGTAATCAATGGGGGCTTCGGGCTCAGCCTTCCAGTTCGGATCATTCTTATACAGATGGGCCCGGATTTCTGCCAGCAGCTGGAGTTTAGGAGGCTTGGTCTCATAATCACGCCTGCCAGTGGAACAAACACAAACAACAACATTAAAGACAAGTCAGTAACATTATCATCACTGCTGAATGTTTGCTGCCCGCTCTTCTGATGGGGCTCCAATGGCCCCAAGGTATCTTGCCTTCTATTTGTGGGAAAAATTATGACCACCCAGAAAAAAAATCCAAGCTATTTATCAGAAACCAGGTGCCTTTTGCAATTCCAAGCATTTGGGGTCAGTCTGCTACAAAGGAGGTGAAATTCAGCATCTAGCAAACATACCTGATGTAAGGTTTGAGGACACGAGATGTGTAAGGACTGACAATACTGTGGTCTGTCAATAGATCTTCTGAGCCAACCAGTCGGTACAAGAACTTTGTTGTCTGATGCCGATATCCCTTCATAGCAGGCAACACAGTCTTTATAGCAAGAGAAAAGAACAAACACATCATGGAAGCCATGACCAGTCTCTCACATTCAGTAACTTAACGTCTGGAACTGAAAGCAGAGGGAAAAATCTCCTTATAATTAGGGTTTCCCCCTGTATAACAGGAAGGTCTGGCACCTTCAGGTTGGTGGTCTAGCTCTGAGTTCTCTCTAATTTCAGAACCTAAGCCTGTAAGATGCTGAGTGTATCAGTCACCCACTGAGGTCACAACGAATGCCCATTCTCCTGCATGGCAAGAAAACACTGCAGTATACTGACATGGGCACTGATAATAAACTGTTTAGGCCAGTGGTGGGCAAAATGTGGCCCACGGCCCGCCAGGCTATTCTATCCGGCCCACAGGGCCCCTAAAAAATTTAGAAAATTAATATTTATCTGCCCCTGGCCGCCTGTCATGCGGCCCTTGATGGTTTGCCAAAACTCAGTAAGTAGCCCCCCGCCCAAAATAATTGCCTGCCTCTGGTTTAGGCAGTCAGGACATGGTGACAGAACCAGCAGACATCTGTATTTTACTAAGCATTACCCAAGAGTGGGCTTGGGAGGATACTTACATAGGTACAACCCATCTGCAAAATGAAGCTCATTCATGAGAGCCAGCCTCTGGAGCACGATGGCTGCACCTTGTAGCAGAAGCCCCAAAATGGCTGGCATCAAGAGTTATCTAGGGGCTGTCAGCACTCACCTGGTACCTGTCCAGGATTCTGAAGTCCTGGCTAGTAGTTCTGTATGTCGCTTGGCCTGCAGGAGGTCTGGAAACACTTCCTTCTTTAGCTCCATAAATCCCATCAACCAAGAGCAGCGCAGCATTCACAACCTGGTCCAGGTCAAAGAGTGGCAGCCCCCTTTCCCGCTTGGCCTGTCGGACTATCAACTTGCGCCTCAGCCTCCGAGCCTCTGGGGTCATGCTTACAGCATTGGGACAGGCCTCCAGTCTTTTTAGAAGCAGCTTTTCTTCATAGATGCTAACAGATGTGTGCTTTGGTGCTTTGGGCTTACTGTCTTTCTCTAGCTGGGTTTTCCTCTTGTCTCGCCCCCTGCCCTGCAGGGCTGCATTTGAATCTTCAGCATCTTCACTGTCACCTTCCATCCTTTCTGCTTTTTCCTCCTCACTCTCTACCTCCTGCTTGATCTGCTCAGGTGTTTTCACCTTCTTTCTGCTTGTGATCATGGACCCAGGCCCACTGGGTGGGGGCAGGTACTCGATACCTGGGTCTATGACTCCGTCACCTTCCATCTCCTCATCATCTGTATGGAAGACCAAAGCAACTTAGGAGAGACACGCAAATAAACAGCAGCAAGCTGCTATTGCAAGTGATGAAGAAAATAACACAGAATTTACCTGTAAGCTTCTGTCTGTCCTTTATTTTGGGTCTTATCTTTTCCAAATGTGAAGTGATTTTAGGCCAAGCTGGAGACATCTTAAGGGGAGTCCAGTTTTCAGAAGGCACAGAGCACCCATTCTTTAAAAATTAGGCCCTTAAGGGGTCTTGCAGTCTAGTTCCCTAGAATGGGGGTGTCCCAAATCATTAGTCTCTTAAAAATTTACGTTCAATTTTTTGTTTTCTGTTTTAAAAGGGAAACTCTTTAAATTGTGTTTTTACTTAGTCGTTTTCTTGAAAGATCCTAACATGAAAACTAGTGTAATGAAGTGCAAGTGATGGACCAACAGAGATTATGGACCAGATCTCTAGCTGGTATAAACTGGAGAAATTCTATTTAAGTTATTGAGACTATCCTGAGTTACGCTAGCTGAAGAGCCAGATCTGGCCCAACTAGTCTGTAAAACCCTTGCTTGCAATGGGTTGTACTTGACTCCATTAATTCTCCCACTGATTTCAATCAGACTATTCCTGAAGTAAAACTTCCTTCATTTTGAGTAACATGACCATTATCTGACCTAGAATTAGGATCTGTTAACTGAGGATGTTATGCTTATATTCAAAGAAAAGCACAAATCCCTGATCCTATATAAACGTATAAACTCTCTCATTCACTGTTCTTGCCACTGCAGTTAACACTGGGAGTAGAATTTGAAGCAGGAATTCCTGGGGGAAAATTCTTCATAAACACAGAACAGGGAATGACACCTGAATGGGATCATGTGGTTTCTTCCCGCTGTAGCATCTATCATTGTGAATTAGGTTTTCATGTAATTCAGAAAAAGATTTCACTCTTCATCATTGTCCATCTTGCTTTGAAATGAAGCAAACTGCCTGTTCTTTCCTCAATGTGAGTTCTATTGTCAGAAAATTGTACATCACTTCCCATTAACCAAAAAATGTGGTATCTCTTACCATGAAACAAGGCCTGTGGTGGCATGACATCTGGGATGAGATCTGCTTCTGAGAGCAGGCTAGGAGTGGCAGAATGAGAGGCTGGTGTCCCAGGAGCAGAGAAGTCCAGTGAAGGAGATGGAGATGGGCTGGTCAAAGGAGTACGATCTGAGGAGCTCAAGGAGGAAAAGTCAATCACCTCTCCCTTCTCCAGAACCAGGTCAGGACGGCGGCCTCGGCTGGTGAATTTGACAGGGGTGGAGGAAGTGCTTCGGTCCAAGAAACCAGCTGCCTCCTTCTGTGCTCTCCTGATATCCTTGGCTTCCTGCGTGCGAGATCGTTTCTCCTTCAGCTCCATGGCTGACTCCACTGGGTTGCGGCTCACTCGTTTCCGAAGCCCCTCCACTGTAATGATGGGATCCAGAGGTGGTTTTGAAGCTGCCAGAAAACAAAGACGACTTTTATTCCAATAGGCCCAGGGCTGCCAAGGTCTTGTTACTCTTCCTCTGCAGCCATGTGAACTCATTTTGGTAGGAATCTTCAAGAATGGGTTCAAGTCATTGATGAAACTCATTCTTGTGCAAGGCATCCAGCAGAAAATCTAGGTACCACCAAAGCCCTCTCTGCCCAGGAGTAGCTTTCACCAATGTGAATCAAACAACAAAAGAATAGAAAGCCAAGGAGACCACAGACAAAGAAACTGCTAAATTTCATATACAGGAAGACATTCCAAAGGACCAATGCCCTTGGTTCCTTCCAAAGGCAGCATGGGCAAGTATACTACAAAAAGGGTATAAAAGACCATGTGCATCTTTTCACATGGTTATAAACCTGGAGTAACTTATTTGAGGTTGGCTGTTATGGTGTGGGGCTAGGGTAAACGAGAGAAAAAAAAATCAGCCCCTGTAACATTCAATGCACACATACAAGCGTGCATGTGTGCATCCACACATGCACTGATGTGCCCTTTTCATGCCTCACCTCATATCTTCAAATACATCTAACTCTGGCCCAGCCACCCCTCCTCATACCATCATCACAGCAGTTACCTTTGGCTTTCAGTGCTGATGCAGACAGCTTTTCTCCCTCAGGTTTCATTGTTGGAGGCTTATTGTGAACAAGTTTCCACCACCCCGGCTCTCCAAATTCCTGTGCCCCCGAGCGGAAAAACAAGGGGCTTCCCACAGAGAGACAGCCAGCAACAGTGCTCCACCATGTTGAAGTCTTTTTCCTAAGGCAGGAGAAAAGAATGAGTGATAGGCCTCCATTCACCAATAAGGTTTTAGTAGCACTTCCTTCTCCCTCCCCAAAAACAAGCCACAGAAGATGCTCACGTATTCTTTGCATACTCTGATGGAACAGTTCATTTGGCTTCCAGATTTCAGCTTTCAGACATGTACTCTTCTTGATTTCTAACAGGCCATATCAAGAGGGAACCTGGGACACCAGGTCAGCAGACCCAGGCTAGAATTTATGGGTGATTTATTGTTCACCCTGTCAACCAACTCTGCACACAGGACACTGCAGGGCTCCATTTTATTCTCACAATATCAAACATGGTGAGCTTACAAGTAAAGAGATGATTTTCTGAGCTGTTAGTACCATGGTCTTTAAGACATTCATATTAAGAGATTCTACCGTCACAGAACAGTCCATGCCTCTACTGCTGCAGCAAGAGTCAAGAAAGACTCTAGCCTGTTCTCCTGAATCACTAACAAGTCAGCACAACTAAGAAGAGGCTAAACCTAGTTTGTTAGAGTCAATAGACAGGATCCAGACTATAAAAGGGAAAAGAGCTGCTGAATAAGTGGTGTTGTTATATGGTCTCTATTCAGGTAGATCTTAGTTAAACTCTTGAAATTCTTGATTTCAGTGCATTTTAGCAGAGTCTCTTTCACTGTAGGACAAAATCCCTAGGATTAGGCCCTACAGGGACTGAGATGCTGGAGTGATACTGTCCACTAAAATTCACTACCATGAGTCAAGTGCCCAGGCACATCCCGTATTGCACGAGACAGTCAGGCACCTAAGAATGGGATTCACTAAAGCTAAGACATGGAGCAGAAAGACACCTATGCTCCCCAGTCTCCTGAGTGCTGTGAAGGTGGAAAGTAAGACCCCTCTCAAAAGCAGTTAGGAACCTAACTCCAAGAAAAGGAAGAGTCCTACCCTGGCTCAAACTACAAGCTCTCTCATAAAGCCATGCTCACAGATAACCCAAGAAACACAATACCTTATGGCCACCAGCTCAACAATCATGACATACTCAGGAAACCCGTTTTCAAATCCCCACTCTGCCTGTTATGTTATTCAATCCTCAATTGAACCAACAGAGAAATCTCTATATAACCTGGGATTCCTGTTCTCCAGCTGAGTAACACAATTGTCCCCAACTCTGGTCTCCATCCTGAGGTAAACATAATGGCTTTACCTGTTCCCTAGTAAGAAAGTCCAGTGTTTCTCAATGAAAGCACATATATCTTCTTTCCACCTAAAATACCCTTGACGGCCAGTTCCTTCCAGAGACAAGTTGTACATTGCCAGCATGACAACCTGGAATGCAAAAGAAAACAGCGAATTCAAATACTGCTTCTAAAGAGGAACAGTCCCCTTCCCCTCCTAGCTTATTTTACTTAGTTATACAAAGGTTTTAACTGAACCACACCAATCTATGTAGACCTTTGCTGCATTTACTCAATTGCCCATCATACTTCTCCTAAGGATTCCCCCATGCCAAAGGAATCCTGAGCCATCTAGTTATGTGCTTTACAGTCTTCTACACAGTGGGAATGGCAAGAAGGGGCTGTATCTCAACTGAAAACCTGTCTGAACATGTGTGGGGAGGAAGAAATCTGTCCAAAGAAAAGGTAGGCAGCAAGCGTTCCACTTGGCTCATCTGTTACAAATACGCAGACCAGGGTCTTTGTAACGTCTCTTGATAAGAATCCAATAGAAAAGAATGGGCTATAAAATGCATGGATCACTCTGCTCATGAAACGTATTCGCTAAGTACAATCCATTTACAGGGTTTTTTGTTGTAGCTGTGTTGGTCTAAGGACATAGGCAAGCAAGGTTCTTTGGGTAGATGTGATATCTTTTATTACATCAACTGAGTAGAGCCTCCGTTACTTACATTTGCCTTTTTCCCCCCCCTCATTTCCCCCCTCCCTTCCCTTCTCTACCTTTTGTTTTCCTAATTTGCATCTATTTACATTCTCACTGACATCCTGTCACACTTTTAACTTCTTTTATTCCTTGGAGTCTCAGAACAGCAGAGACTCCCTATGCCAGAAGAAGGGTGACTGTGCCCAAAAGCTTGCAAAATCTATTTACAGAACATTCGTATGCACCACAGATGCCACTGGACTTGCTAAAAGCCAAATTAAAATAGTTGCGAAAAGCCAAATTAAAGTAGTTGCGAATATCAGTCTCTCCAAAATGACAAATTGTCAGTTACATTAAGCCCTTCTGGCCTGGAATGTAAACATCAATGCTGAGGCTAGGGCTGGAGCCTGGCACAAGCTGTTCAAATGCTTCAAACACTGTTTTCCAGTGGAATTGATTTTCCACATCCTTTGAGCTCTGAACTCCAATTCTGGGGGAATGGTCTCGTATCAATGCACTAAGGGATGATAGCTTCATGTTGGAATCTGCTTCTCTAGAACAGTGGTGCTCAACCTCCAGTGCACAGGATCATGACATCTGACCCATCAGACTCCCCAAGGGCCTAGAAATTTGGAGAAAGGGAAGCAGATGCAGCACTGCCACTGCCATTGCTTCCCTGCCATCAAATTTCCAGATCTGTGGGAAGCCCCATGAGCTAAATGCCACGGTCCTGGGCACCATACTGCGCCTGCATGCAAGGTCAGGCTGAAGCCAGATCTAGTGTGCAGGGCTGGGCCTGTGCACAGGATTGCTCTGCACAGCTGGATCCACTGCACAGAGCTGCTCCATAGTCAGATATACCACCTGGGACAGGGATGACATGCCAGATTGCACTCATGGACCAACACTGTGCGCCAACTCCACACTGGATTCAGCCCATGGGATCTGGTCCATGGACTAACCCCACGTCACTCATCAGGCTCACAGGGCCAGAAAGTTGAGCACCACTGCTCTAGATGCTTATGCACCAACCCCACCATGCAAGAGTGTCCCACCAATGACAGGAGACTGGTCATAGCTTTAACATCAGTGTTTTTTCAAAGTAGGTGAGAAAAGATGTGTGCAACACATCACTCTCACCCTGAGCCTAGGAATCTATTCCCCCATTCCCTCATCAAGATATATGGCTACTTCCCTAAATTTCACTCCACTTGTGCCTTCAGCTGGTGGAAATCTGGGAAGCTGCATTTTCTTTGCCTTCTCTTCACCTCTCTTTACTGTTGTCTCTGCCTTTGTATCTCTTCCTCTTTGTCAATCTTCTGCGCTAGTGGAGGCTGACAGCAGCTCTCACTGGACCAGACGCTCTAGGGTGGCTAAGCAGACCTCACTATGGGAGGGTGACAAATCTTTGTATTGCTAGGGAATTACCTGGAAGCACCAACCCTGATATAAATTCAGGCTGTTCTTTCTGTGTCCTACCTGCTGCCAATGGCGCCAAAGTATCTGGATGCCCTGGCCATATAGTCTGTCCTGGGTGATGCCAGAAAGCAATGTAGGAACTACAAAAGAAGGTCAGGGAATTCCACAAGCAGGTGGATCTGCCAGCTTTGGTCTACTTAATGCTGCCAGAGCAGCACAGAGCAGCCCTCAAACATCCTGGGGCTAGCCTTTTCAGTATTAGTCCCCACTTTTCTCAGACATGCACCATCTTACAGACCTCTGGCCACATTTGAAACTTTTACAGATGTCCAGTAGTGGACCATCGGCAACTGAAAGCAAAATGGATATTGTTAATAAGCCACGCTATAGAATGCACCACTGCTCTCTTGAGAAGCAAAGACAAGTGCCTCAGTGCCACAGCATAATATATGCTGGTTGAAATCCTGCACATGACAGTGATTATTTTTGATCCAGAGGTAACTGCGCTCAGAAGGTCTGCTTTGTAACACAAGCTCCTAATCACAGCTGCTGAACTGGCTCACTCCTTCCCTTCCCCTCCCCAAATCAGAAGAGCAGAGAAGCACTCCAGCAGTTATGCACACTGGGTATACATCAGCCTGACTCAGTCCTATGAGAACTGAGTAAATAGCCCAAATTTGCTTAAAGCTAAAGGTGAAGAAAACCTTCAGAGCTGTGATTTTCATTAAGATATCAGAGTTCTTTATTTCAAGCACAGCCAGCCTAAAGCTATGAAATCCAAACCTAAACTCTATATCATACAAGGAATCCCTTCTAAGAGGCATCACTATGACTATCAAACTTACTGTTACATAAATCAGAGATTACTTGACTAATGCAAGTATAGAAGTAACTAAAATAGTAAATCCCACAAAGATGACAGCTAAGTGTACTGCTATACCAGAACTTACTACAGCCATGGACAGCCAATAAGCTTTTGCTTCCAGTGAGCTAGCACGCTTTTTGTTCAAACATCACCCTCTTGGTGGCATTTGCTTTGCCCAAAAAGCCAACAGCAAAAATTACATTTTCTTTGCTTTTCCAAACTGGCATGTAGTGGTACTGAGTAGTGAGCAGTTTGGGTCTTGTGACGATCTTTCTGATCTACTCACAAAATATCAAGTCGATAATTAACAATCCTCAGAAAACTCACTTTGGAAGCTCCTGGGTACATTTCTTAGCCTCCTATATCTGACCTCCTAATGTCTAGGACTTGTGTGTACAGTTTAAACAACAAGTTTTGAAGGTCTTATTGTTCTTCTACTACAAAGATGACTTTTACTTACTTGCTGCCATGTCAGTCTCAGTCGTTCAAACTGTTCTTTCCCATCTTCTGAGCAATCAGAGCAAGTAAACCTGAAAAAGTTATCTCCCTTGAGGTAACTGAGTTGTTCTCTCAACTGACCTAAAATGAATAAGGAAAAGACCCATGCCTCAGTTTTTTTTGAGGAAAAGCATTGAAAAGTAGATATAGATTCCCCACAACACCCTACAGGAACACGTTTCTCCTGAGCTGCAGTTCAGCAACCCTGAGTACTCATGAAAAGTTCAGAAACTGTGTGTGATGCTTAAAGTATAGATTCATTGTACAGTTACAGAAACCAGCAGGAACCAATACAGAAATACATGCATTAAAGTAGGGTCTTCTACCTAGCATTCAAATACATTTAAAACATCAAAAACTTTGCTAGACTTAGCTAGACCCTGTTATTTCCTCTGCCTTTTTTTACCCCCTCCCCACAGTTCCCCAGGGTTTTCATAAAGGCGACAGGTAGTCAAAAAGGCAACCCTGTGAAAGATGCCACTATAACCTGGTCTGTGAATATACACGTCTTTCCTCATTTGCCATCTTTCCACTGCTAAGTAACCCTCTAGCTCCTTTCACTGTCCACGCATTCACTGCATGTGAAGCTGTTCTTTCTGCAGTCAGAGACCCACAGAGGTAGACTTACCGTAAGACCTTAAGGTATCTATTTACCCATATTATGGGATTATTCTTTCTTTGGCACTATGACAGGGGAACGCTGCATCCAGCTGGAAATAGAAGATGATACCAGGAAATAGCTGTTCTTGACTAAGATTTATTCTTCTAGATCCTAACTCAGGAAAGCATCTCAGCGCTTAAGACCTTTTGCTGACCTTAAATATGTGTGACTTAACAAAAGGCCTTGATGGAAGAGAGTCAATCCAAAAAATCTTAGCCTTCTAAGGCTAACGAGACTCTCTACTGTGGAAAAGAGGAAATGAGAAGACCTGGGATTGTAAGATTCACTCCCTAGTGAATTATGATTAATTTAATCATAAATATCACTAGCAAATAGGAACAGTAACAGTGTACATCTGGAATTTTTAAAAGTGCTTAACGCAATCATCTAGTTCTCTTTTACTACATTGTTGACCCCACTACAGCAATTCACAATGTATTAGTGAAAGACTAATAATAATGTTAATGAAACATTAGCTCTTGCTAGGCAAAGCTATTTGTCATACTAGCAAAATTGCCAAAAGGAATCCATCTCTGAACATACTTTTATGTGGTGTAAGTCACAGCTAGGATCACTGTCACTGAAAGACATCAGAGAAAAACATTTCTATTTCTGCACACTTGTGTCTGATCACATTCACTCTGTGGCCAGTTTCCCTTGCTGTTTGTATCTTTTATGCAAACAACAAAGATTGAGGGTGGGAAGAATGGAAAACTGGACTGTAAAATAAAAAAAGCAGCAGCAGGACTCAAGAGTCAGAGGGACCACCAAATGCTACTTTTAATTTATTGTTTTTTTACAGACTTAATTTTAAGTTGACTGTGTCCCTTTAGCCATTTGCTACTGAACACCAACAGAGAAATCCTGGCTCCATTAAAAGTTTATGGCAAGACTCCCCTCCACTTCCCTGGGGATGGGATTTCCCTCCAAGGGTTTTGGCAGATTTTTAGCAAGATGGCTAGCCAAAGTAGTTGAAAGGCGCAGACCCAGATTGAAGGGTTTGTTTTCTGCTCCCACAAATGGAGCAGTGCTTAGATTTTGGACAGTAACAGCTATTGTACTAGTACAGGGAGAAACCTAAACTCATTTCTATTATGTTAAACAGAGATACCAGAGAATTAATTTAATCTGGTTAGCCCAAAATGCTTCTAAAGGACTTTATACTCTTCTGTAAATGCAAAACTAAGTGCAGAGTATAAAGGAATATTTCTTATACATACCAGTTGAGAGTTACCCATACCTCTCATACAAACAACAAATCAACCAGGAAAATAAAAATAATAACAACAACAACTCTCTTTTATATAACACTTTTCATCAGTGGGTCTGAAAGTGCTTTATAAAAGGAGATCAGACTCATTATCTGCATTTTACAGAAGAGGAAACTGAGGAATGAAGAGATAAAGTGACTCGCCCAGCATTACTCAACAGGCCAGAGGCAGAGATGCAAAGAGGACCCAGGTCTCTCAAGGTCCAGTCCAGTGCTCTGTCCAAGAAAAGAATATAGAATATTTCACACACACACACCTGCAGAAGCAAACACACAAAAAGAAAGTGATCAAGGAAACAAAGGAAAGGCATTGTTACTTACTTGCTGGTATCCACTTCTGACACTTCTCACAGTAGTAGGACAACTCCTCCATCCAGGATGCATCCCCTTCATCACTGTTCAAAGAGTCCCCGCTTTGATCGTGGGATAAATCCACAGAGGCCTGATCCTCAGACTCAACAATAAGGAGAGTCTCCCCTTCCACCTCACCTTCCTCCAGACCTTCAGAGGTGGATGTCCTTGTGGCTTCATCATCATGACGGCTCATTAGCCCACTCATGTGAACATTACCATCCATCCCTTCTTCACAGGGAGAAAAAGAGGATAGTTTACATTACCAGGTGCCCCCCCTCCCAATGTTTAAAGTATCAGCCACATTGGATAAGCCAGCCAAGTCCCCCGCACACATGAAGATACTGAAGCCAGAAGGACCTTCTGTTTGCATTTACTAATGCCTGTAATTTTCTGTGTGGGATTAAAATTAATCTAGAAGAGATGGACTTTCAGCGACAACCTGCGTATATGGAAACACCAAGGCACAAGCAGGCGCAATCTCTTCCGCGTGTCTTCAGTGAAAACTAATACTCCCGTTCTACATCTAGGATTGCTGGGGTCCTCTGTCCAGAGCCTGCCTGTCTCTTTCTGCTTCCAGATGCTTGGTCAAAATAATCTGATCTTCTAAAAGGCGAATGTTCTCTTGTTTGCGACTTTGCCTCTCGAGGTCTCTGAGTACACCTTCACGCAGTCTCTGAAAACACAAAACATGGCTCATCGCAATGCAGCCTGTGCTATATGTGATTAATCTCCATTTGTACTCCAATCCCTGTTGCAGGATGGATAATCACTTAACAGTTGCAAATCTTTAGTTCTCCCTCAGTGACTTGAGTTGTACCTAAATATAGGATCTGAGAGGTAGATGTTGATAAGCTGCTGGTAAGGGGCCAAAACCACTCTCTGTTGACTTAGCTGTATGGTTTTAATGAGGGGAACCTGGTGAGCAACTATCAACATTGTATATGGATAATTCCTGCAGCAGTGGTTCTCAACCTTTTTTTAAACTCAGGACACCCCTCATTAGATTCAAGGCACTCCTGGGAAAACACTCTTAGTTTTCACTCATCTCTTAACTATGGGAAAAAAAAAAGCAATTTTTTATTGCAAAGAACTCAGACAGACCACAACAGGTCACCATGCTGTTGACACTATAGATCCCTATTTGAAAACTTTGGGTTTATCTTGTGAATCATGTGTAGATGTTTGCATATCTAATAGTGCTGACATAGTGTGACACCCCCATGGCACTCTTAAAATATATTGTGGCACCCTAGTTTAGAATCGCTGTTTTACAGCAGGGGTCAGAAATCTTTGTAAGTTGGGGGCCAGAACAACCCAGCTCCAGTCTGGGGCAGACCAGGTGGTTTTGGCAGAGAATCAGCAAGTGGGGTGAGGTAGGGCGGCAGGCACTGCTGCTGCTTCTCTAGTCCCTAGCCCTGGCTGGGGCACAAGCGCAGCTTCCAGCTGATGGGGAACTGTGCCAGGGCCAGACAGCTGGGAGATGTGTGTACCATCACAGCTCCATCCCCCTCCTTCCACCTCTCCCCAGCTGCAGCACAAGCACAGCTTCCAGTCAGTGGAAACTGAGGTAGGGGAGCTGAGCAGCTGAAAACTGCACAACTCCAGCTCAGCTACACACTGACTGGAAGTGGCACCCATACTGCAGCTACGGGGGGCTGGGAGAAGTGGCCACAAGATGGACACAGCTTCCAGCTGACCAACTGTAATGCACCTCCTGGCTGCCACGGGCCAAGGCAAAACCCACTATTTCTGCAGGCCAGATCCTCTGGCTCTAGCCACTCATTGCCAATCCCTGATCTTTAGCATTACAGGAAGAGCCCTTACTCTATAGAAGATCGTGACTTCTACTCCCTGCCTTTACCAAAATTAAACTCTGTCCCAAATTTCTCTCTTTGTGCTCCTTTGCTTGAGTAGAACTTGGTGGTGACCTGGAAGGATTTTAAGAGGACTTGTGCCATCTTCCACTTCTTTGTGATGTACAAAACACAGACTGAAATGGTTGCTTCCTGCTTGTTTCTTACCCTTAAGACACCTGAATCTAACGTCTCCTCTGATTTTGTTGGTGACCCAGAATGTGCTTATTGTAAGGTCTTGAAAAAATAACACGGGTCATTTCTCTAACAATACTTATTAAAATTAATCAGACATTAACACAGACTACACAGTGGCTGTCTTTGTAAAAATTAAGCAAGATTACTAGTCTTGAAAGAGAAGAGTTTCCTTTGGCTTGGTTACTTTGTGCATTTGACAACACTGTGGTCCTAACCCTATGGCGAAATTTGAGCAGAGTCCCTCACACCCTAGTAGAGCCTCCTACGCAACCTCAGTGGGGATCCACCTTCACAGTTCACTGCACTTTGTGCACAGTTAGTGTCACCGTTTTCGCTACACATGGTCAATCAGGCCTCAACCCAGATGCTGGATCTATAAGGATAGATCTGAAGGCTGAATTGGAGTCTTTGTGAGTGTCTCCTGTTGCTCGTGTGTGTTTGTACCACAATAAGGGAGAGAAAGGCATATTTAAACTAAGAAAATAAAACTACAAAACCATAAAACATGGTGGAGGCATTGAGCAGCAGATGTAATATCTGACACTGACACCAACCCTTTTGTAAATGAACAGATTTCAAGCAAACTTACTACAATATTACAATATTGTATTTGATGAAAGAAACATATAAAACAACAGTAGAAAAGTCAATACTGGCCTCCACATGGATCCTGCTGCATAATAATGGTCATGTTTTGCTCCTACTAAAGTCTTAATCTGAAGAAAGGCTTACACCCCTGCCGAATGTATTAACGCGGCAGTTCTCAATCTCGGTATACTCAAGGCGCCCCTTGGAAAACGCCGGCTCTTAGCTTTCACTCAGCTTGTGAACTATGGAAAAATAAGAATCAATTACTCTGCTGCAAAGAACTCAGACCTCAGCAGGTCAGAATGTTGTTGACACCATGGATTCTTATTTGAAATCTCTGGGTACTGCAGGGAGGTATCCACACACCTAACAGTGCTAATACTGTGCAGCACTCCATGATGCCCTGAAAAGGATTTCACAGCACCCACAGGGTGCCCTGACTGAGAAACACTGTACTAACTTTTATGAATGCTGATGTGCTTGGGATCCAGGTTTTGCCTGATCAGGATCCAAATGCATTCGTATGTACTTAAACTGGTTGGCTGAACACAAGGGAGAAAAAAGCATGACAAATTATTTAACGAAATGACAAAAAATGTTGAACAATTTATTTCAGAAATATTGTCTAATCCCATACAGAGCTAATTAATGCTAAAAATAGGTAAATCACTTATTTGAAATCTAACTATAAAGTCATCAAGTTATCAAAAAATGTATTATTTAATCACTTCTAAAAGAAAGTTTTTATTTTTCATCCAGAATCCACCTAATTATACATTTCACAGGAAAATATTTTTTCCATGAAAATTATCAAGAAAAAAAAATACTTTATGCAAAAAGTACTTTAATTTAAAAGAAATACAAAGGCTAGGAATATTTTATCCACTTTTCTCAAAACCTCTCTGGCAATTAATCTGATGACAAAGGTGCTTTCCCATGAGTTTCAATCAAGTTAATACAAGTTACAACTTACTACTATTTAATGGTAGACCTGGCAAACTAATTACTTTAATAGAATTAGCTAATCAAAATCTAGAAAAGGTATGGAGATTATAGAACAAGTGAACAACTGAGGCTAGAAACATGTTTGCTTCCTGCTTTATCCCACAGAATTCAGATGATTAGAATCTATCAGACTGCAAGTTCATTAATTTCAGAGCTCTGAAAGTATATACCACATTTATTCAAATCAAGTCTTTGCCCCATTCAACATGGGGGAAAAAAAGGCTTATCTAGGATTTGAGTACTTCCTCGGCACAGGTGGCTAGTGCAACACCAGCTCTGGTGGCATAAGCTAGAGGCTAGAGTCGGAGGCAAGTGTAAGACAACCCTCCAATAATTATATATTATACATGGAAAGTTATAACAAATTTATAATTCTCCATGCCCAGATGCTAATTATTTGGGGGGGAGGGGTAAGGGGGCTGTCTTAAATCTGAAGTTGTCTTGCATTTGAGTAAATATGGTAGTTTTTATCATTTGTCACTAAGAGCTACCAAATATCACTAGTTGATTTGGAGTATGTGCATACAGATTTGGGCCTTCTCTTTACACAGGAACTTGCACCATTTTTTTTTAATTCATTCATTTAAATATATACAAACTGAAATTATAACTGGCTTTTACTAACTTAATTTATTAAGGCTAGAAGTTGATTAATGTAAATGGATATAAACCAGACCTCACTAAACACAAGAGCATCCATATTTAGGGTTTGCAGTGGCTAAACTGAATTGATTTAGTTAAATTTGGGCACTGACAACGCACCAGACATCACTCTCAGAGGATCTGGGTTTGAGAGGCTAGTTTTAAATATCCTGCACAGTATGGGAGCTGGGGCAGAAACGGATATATGGCTATGTAAGATTTTGCTCTTCCCCTAACATTAGGACATCTGTTTGAATCTTTGGAGGTTCTATCCATTCCCAATGAGGTCCTGCTCATACCTAAACCATCTCCCAAGCCCTGCCCCCTTCCACCTTGCACTCAGCTCTTTCAGCCTCCTCCCAAGGTTTCTGTCCCCCAGCAGAAGCAAATACGTGGGTGCCATGAAGCCTGAGGCTATCAGACCCTGGATTTGTAAAGAAGAATCTCAGCTCTTCCTTACAGAAAGAAATTTCTGAATAGAGCCTTGAAAATACAAAGGATTATAAACAGATTGTTATGGAAGAAAAAGCCCGTGGGTTATACATCTGCAACAGGAGACAGAAGAACATTCATTCTGCCTCTAGTCTTCAGAACAGCTATCTGCACACTGGTGTGAACAATCTGGATGGGAAATGGTTCTATCTCCAAAAAACCGATGGGGATAAAATACTCTTTCATCAGCCCCTAAAAAAATGCTCATGTTACCCTGGTCACCCAAAGACCTGAAACAGGTCCGCCTAGCTGACCAACAGACTCATCTGACCCCTCCACCTCTGGAGGGTTTTACAGGCTCCATCAAATCTGGCAATACTGCACGTTCTCTGCCAGCTGAATAACTGTTACATTTCTAACGCTGTGGGGTTCTCGCATCCAGAAGTGGTTTTGGATGACCTGCCCCGAGAAACCCAACACCATGCTGGGTATAGAACAGAAATACTGCTCAACTCCACAAGGACCTTCCAAGTTCTGAGAGAGAGGGGAGGGCTGAGATATTCTCAGCCTTTGGTCAACTGGACATGCCTACTACAGCAACTGCAGCAGGGGGTCTGGAAATTTATTGGATTTATTACAGAGGAAACAGTGATGAGGCAGCTGCTTGGAGTCAGGATAAGATCCCTAGCCTTTTCCTAAGCTTAAAAAAAGATATGAGCCAACTCAAAAGCACTAATTGTATGAATGCAACCGGTTAATACTTCCTCTTTTACCAAAGAGAAAATACACACTGGCCGCATCTACATGAGATGCTGACTGTGCAGTAGCATCGCATGACAGAAAGTGTAATGTGATGCTACTGTCTCAGGCTACTGAGCAGTCAGCTTCATGAAAAAGCTTTGTGGCGGTACTACCGCGCAGCAAGTTCACTTACTACAGTCATTTAGTACTTGTCCTTTAGTACTTGTTTATACAAGTACTAAATGACTGCACAGTCAGCGTCTTGCATAGACATAGCCAGTATATACAAGAAAGACCAAAGATACAGTTGCAAAGCTAAACCCTCCAAAGTTAGGTGAAGCCAAACTTACACCTTCATGAAGGTGCTACCTTCATTTGGTTCCATATAGGTCTTATGATTGGGGTCTACCCAACTCAAGGAGGTAGCCAGATTTCATGGGCAGATTGTGGGGCTGGCGGCTATTTTCAAGGGCTTATCATGGCCGCCACCTGCCCTTCCCCCCACCGTGCCTCTGACTGGCAAGGGGTCCTGGTGGCCCTGCCCTGTCACTGATTGGTGGAGGGCTGTCCATCATATGGCCCCACCCCTCACTGCTGATTGTTGGAGAGGGGTGGGGCTGAACAACAGACAGCCCTCTCAGCCAATTAGCAACAAGAGGCAGTGCAGCAGCCATCTTGCTTGCTCACCTTCAGGCCAGCAGCTTCCTTCCACCTTTCCCCCGGGCGGGCTGCGCAGCTGGAATGACTGCTTGCTCCCACCAGGGAGCCAGCATTTTATTTTTTAGTACATCCTCCCCCAAACAGATTTCACAGAGATAGCCCAGTTTCACATTTTTCGCAAAATCCATGCAATCGAGATTTGGGTAGGTCCCTATTTATGATAGACTTTCACTGTAAG
The DNA here is from genome assembly GCF_030867095.1 of Alligator mississippiensis. Classification (NCBI taxonomy): domain Eukaryota; kingdom Metazoa; phylum Chordata; order Crocodylia; family Alligatoridae; genus Alligator; species Alligator mississippiensis. Next base: position 231,129,688 of record NC_081824.1, read on the forward strand.
ATCATGTACTATTTTTTCCACAGGACCCTTCTCTCATTCAGTGCACAGAACTCAAGTTCAGAAGTGTCCACTTTGAGACAACTTGTCTTTATTTTTCAGTCAGCAATACTTAGTACTTTATATGTTCAAAGCACAGCTCCCATTGGTTTTTGTGAAGATCTGAACGTTCAGCACATCTCAATTCAAAGTCCAGGGTAGGAAGCCTCAGAAAATCAGGGAACTCAAGTGTGAAAAGCCTGGTAAATCACTTAGAGCCATACATGCATGGCGGCAGGAGGTGTGATTGTGTGGATCACACAGTAGATTTTATCATGCCTTATTGCCGGTGCAGGAGGAGCCAATCCTGAGCTCCTCCTGCAATGGCAAAAAGCAAGCTCCCTCAGCTTGGAGGCCAGATCAGCTGACAGACCCAGCCACTGGGACAAATCATGCTCCCACAGCTAGGAGCCCCAACTGCTGATCTGGAGTCTCTGTAGCCAGGAGACTGCAGCTGCTGTGATCTTCCAGCCACAGGCATTTATGGGCCCGGTGCAGCTCCCAGACTCTGGGGTAGACATGGCTCCCCCATCCCCTAGGAGCTCCAATCAGCTGATGGTACTCCCAGCCACAGGGGCCCCTGGCCATACATTCAACTAATGCCATGATGGGACGCAACTACAAAGTTATCCAACATATTTTCTGGAATAACTTTGTAGCTTATTCCTCTTTTATCATGCCATTGATTGAATGTGTGGCTAGGTGACCACTGAAGGTGGTTAATCACACCTTAAGTATAACATGTACATGGTGCCTTAGACCTAGAATCACACAGCAACTCCACGCCAGAAGCAGGCACAGATTCTAGTTCTCCAGGACAATATTATACTGCCTTAACCAGTGATTCTAGGTCTCAGGACCCCATCCTTCCTCTTCCTGCAATGCCCTGCCCCATTCACTACAAACTTTCTAGTTTCTACAATAAATGCAGCTAGGGGCCTTACAGACAGCCGCCTCTTTCCCCATGTAACCCTAATTCACCCCACTACCCCAAGGCTTGGATGAGGCAGGATTCTGTGGGGAAAAAAAATACCGTCATCAGTGAATTAAAGACTGCACCAAAATGAATGTGTGCAAGGGGGCTGAACCAAGTTTGTAAAAATAATCCCCTCATGGCATCTCACTGATATCCACAGGACTCATCAGCTGGGTGAGAAGCCATGAGTCTACCATATAACTTTTGCCATGTATGCTAATGGAGTAACTGAGAGTCATCCTCTGAGTGGACTGGCCATTAAATAGGAATGAAGCATAAGCCTTGCCATCAGCTTCATGTTTATTTGCTTAGAGCAAAAGAACGTGGTGCCCCAGGGATTTTAGTTTCCATTTCAAATTCTGAAGGAGAAACATCTCTAAGTGGTCAGAAACACTTAGGCCCTGTCACTCCTCACCTTTTGCCTCTATCATTATTTTAATACCCCCCTCCCACACCACCCAATTTGACTTCTCATTACAGGCCAAGTCTGCCTTCCCTCTAGGTTCTACATTAAAATCCTAGTCCATCTCAATCCCCAGCTACTTCTCCCCGCCCCAAATCCCTGCACCAGTCCTTTTCTTTAAATCTGCTTTTCCGGCCACCCCATCTCCCAACACCAGTTCTTGTGAAAAATCATTCAGGTTTCTCCTTTATGCTGCTTAGCCACAAAGCAAAGGAAGGGCCCAGAGTGCAAGACATTGCCCCAGCTCTCATTTCTGGCACCACCCCAACCCCCAGGAGACAGGAGCAGTGAGCGTTCTGCTTCACCTAAGCATCCCTAAGACAGAGCATGCTCCCTCCAAAAATAATCTTCAAAGGCTTTAGCTGCCTAGCAAGTCTATGCTGTGCATGTGCAAACTCAGATTTTCTTTTATGGTTTTATAATTTAGCCAAAATGGAAGAGGTTTCACAAGAAGAGCAGAAAGGCTTTTTCATGACACAAAAGCCACCCACTGGTCAGCTTCTCAAGCAAATGTAAGATTTTTTTTCACATGGGCAAAGCAAGGCATTTTCTTTGAGCTGAAACTTCCCAAAAATTTAGCCCAAGGCAGAGACTTTAAAATTTATAATTTATGTCTGAACAATTAAGTTAGGCAAATCTGAAAGCAACTGAAAAGAGGTCTGAATAATGAGAAGAGTCTGAAGACCTTACCTAGAGACCTGCCAACCTATAAAAAAAACTGTTTATTTCTGAGCCAAGACATGTTTAGTTGCCCTATACTCAAAGACTTAGCATCATCTCAAATGAAAGTTCATAAATTGTGGGAAACTACCGCTATCTTTACAATAGGGGACTACGAGCAGAACTTTCAAGTTATAATTACAAGACAAAAAGTCTGGCAGTGTCACTGTGTTGCTATACCAGTGATTCTCAAACAGGGTGCCACAGCAATTCTTGGAAAGGTGTCATGAGGTGTGAGGAGATAAGCAGAGAGGCAAAGGCTCCAACAGTCTGACTGGTCACTCACCCCACTCCTCACCACTTCCCCTGCCTGGCCCCTCTGCAAGGGGGTAAGCACTGTAATAAATTAATTTTGGAAATTTTTGGCCAGCATTGAGAGGGTCCAGAGGAGGGCCACTCCTCACATGATCAGGGGGCCGCAGGGCAGGCCCTATGAAGAGAGGCTACGGGACCTGAACCTGTTCAGCCTCCACAAGAGAAGGCTGAGAGGGGATCTGGTGGCCGTCTATAATTACCAGGGGGGACCTGCGGGGAACGGAAGAGTCCCTGTTCCCCCAGGCACTACCAGAAGTAACTAGGAATAATGGCCACAAGTTGATTGAGAGTAGGTCCAGTCTAGACATAAGGAGGCACTACTTCACTGTCATGGTGGCTAGGATCTGGAACCAACTTCCAAGGGAAGTGGTGCTTGCTCATACCCTGGGGGTCTTCAAAAGGAAGCTAGACAATCACCTAGCCGGGGTCATTTGACCCCAGCATTCTTTCCTGCCCATGGAGGTTTCCTCTCCTCAAATAGGCTTGCCCAGGAAGGATGCTCTGGCTAGGGGGACTCCCTTGTGGGGCCAACTTCCTGTCCCCCATCCGCTCATGTCTCCAGGCAGAGGTTCTCTGGGCAGTATCCACTGGCTCTTTGGACTTGTTTGAGGTTAGCAGACACTAACTGATGTGCTCTGCTTAGTATCTCCCCTTGAAGCACCTGTTATTAACCTACAACCCTTGCTTCCATCCCCGTTTTCACTTTAATTGCCCCACGTATTCAGTTGTGTCCCCAGCAGTCTTCCTAATTAAGGGAGGCTTAAAGTTCTCCTGGTGGGTCTGGACCCACTGAGCCACAGCACAAAAAGGCCTGCCCCTCATTCACTCATGTCTCCATACAGTTTCACTGGGCAGTATCCACCGACTCCTTGGTCTCATTTAAGGTCCAGTGGGCACTGTCCAGTGTGCTCTGTTCAGTATCCCCCTCCTTGATGCACTTGTTTTAAACCTTTGACATTCATTACCATCTGTGTCTTCTTCTTTAGTTGTCCCACTAAGTAATCACTTGATATGGATTTAGTGGTCCCCATATTAAGTAGGTCTTTTAGCTTAAAACGGTGGGCATTGGCCCACATTCACAATGCACATAAAATAGGCCTGTCTCAAGCCTTAGCTAATCTAGCCATCTACCTAACTAGGCAGGACGCTTGAGCTGGGGGGACCCCCAGTGACTGCAAGGCTGTCTTCCTGTCCCTCATCCACTTACATCTCCAGGCAGAACTTCACTGGGTGGCAGTCACTGGCTCCTCAGACATATTCAAGGGCCAGGGGGTGTTGGTGGGGTAGAATTTAGATTACAGATTTGTATAAGATGGTTTGGATAGAGATGATCCTGCCTCCGGCTGGGGGTTGGATTAGATGAGGTCCCTTCCAACCCGACAACTCTATGTTCTGGGACTCTCTGCTTGGTGTCTCCTCTTGGAGCATTTGTTATAAACCCTCAGTTCTGCCCCTGTAATTGCTTTAGCTGTCTCAAGAACTCTGTTGGTGCACACTTAATAGCCCCCTCTAAGGATCAAGGGGGCTAACAGTTTTTGTGTGGGCTCATGCCCACATCTCTGTGTGCATCAAACAGGCTTGTCTCACAGGCCCTACCTAAGCTAGCTATCTATCTGACCAAGGCGGCAGCTCTGGCTGGAGGGACCCCAGTGACTCTGGGACTGTCTTCTTGTCCCTCATCCACTCACATCTTCAGGCAGAACTTCACTGGGTAGCATCCACTGACTCCATGGATTCCTAGAGCCAATGGTCGCTGGTCACGAGCATGCTCTGCTTGCTGTGCTCCCTTGAAGTACTTGTGATTAACCTATGACCCCCACTCCTGTACCTGTTTTCTTCTTTAGTTGTCCCCAATAATCATTTGATTTGCACTCAGCAGCCCCTCAGATTAAGGGGAGCTTGTAGCTACACTTGGTGAGCAACAGCCCATGCTCCCAATGCACATCAAATAGACTTTGTCAACTTCCTCCTAGGCCTTGCTAAGTTCTGACCAGGAGGACCCCCAAGGACAGAGTTTCACTGAGCACTGTCCATTTGCTCCTTGGACTAGTTTGAGGGCCAGTGGAAACTGTCTGGTGTGCTCTGCTCAGTGTCCCCCCTCAGCACCCTTGTTATAAACCTCCGACCTTCACTTCCGTCCCTATTTTATCATTTGTCCCAAGGAATCAGTGACATGCCTACTGTGGCCCCCTCACCAAGAGGGGCTTATATTTTGAAGTTGTGAGCCTATGCCTATGATTCCCCAAAGGCCCAACCAGGAAGGAGGCTCTGACCAGGATGACCCCAGGGGACTGTGGGGCCATTTTCCTGTCCCTGGTCCACTTATGTCTCCAGGCAGAGTTTCACTGGGCAGTGTCCACCGGCTCCTTGGACTCATCTAAGGGCCAGTGGGCACTGTCTGGCATGCTCTGCTTGGTGCCCCTCCTTGGCACGCTTGTTTTGAACCTCTAACTTTCCCTTCCATTCCTGCTTTGTTTTTTACTTGTCCCATAAATTCACCTGCCAACAAACAGCCCCCTTGCCTAACAGGGGAAGGGGATACCTGCTGATCCGTGGGCATAAGGCCCGTGTTCCTGATACATGTCAAATAGGCCAAGCAGAGCTTCACTGAGTGGCATGCACTAGCTCCTCAGACTCCTCCAAGGGCCCAGGGGCACGGGCTGGCATGCTCTGCTCAGTGCCACACCTGCCACACGTTTGAGACACTTGCCCCTGCTTTCACACACGCTGCCCCACAAAATCACTGATTAATAACTTGCCCCGAGCCCCTCCTGCAGGCGCATGGAGAGCTGGCAGCTTCCAAGCGGGCTGAGACCCTGGGAAGCAAGAGACACCCGCCTGCACCGCTCAGGGCAGGTGGCAGAGGGGAACCCTTGCCCCACATGCGCTTCACGGGAGCAGAGTTAAGGGGATGCAGCAGGGAGGGGCAGAGCGAGGCGATCCAGGGGGCGGGGCCGTGCCAGGGGGCGGGGCTCTGGGCGGTGAGCGAGCAACCGTCAATTGCGGGTGGGCGGGGCCCGGCCTCTCCCTCCCTTCCCCCCCGGGCCGCGGCGCATGACACCGACCTCGCGGTCGCGTTGCTGCTGCAGGTGCACGGCGACCACCGTCCCGACCGAGAGCAGCAGCGTGACACCCAGCACCGCCTTGGAGCCCGCCGACATGCCCGCCCCGCCCCCACGCACGCGTGCGGCGGTGCGGAGGACGAGCACTAGCGGCGCTGCGCAGGGGCCCGGCAACGCACGCGCCCGCCTGCCGCGGGGGGAGGAGTTGTTGTGCGAGCCGCCGCCAGGCCCGAGCAGTGGAGCGCCGAGCGCATCGATGGCGCCTCGCCGCCTGCCAGCCCGCACGAGCCGAGCGCCGCGCCGGGGATTGGAGTGCGGCGGCGGGGGCCTGGCGCGCGGGGGATGCTGGGAGGCAGGTGTGCTTCCCGCCTGGCCTTGGCATGGTCTCGCACTGCGTTGCCACGTGGCCCACGTTTGTGTTTGCACAATCATTTCTGCCTTTGGGCAATGTGCAGTCCATCATAGTAAAAGTGTGCAGAATGTACCTTTTTTTGAGGCAGCAAAATCTAGGTCACTCTCACAGAGTCTTAACTGACTTCTGGGTTTGGCTTTTTTTAATTTTTTGTATCCCAGGTCAAATTAGCCAAATCAGTTCTGAAGCCTCTCGATTGGGCAAAACTCAGTCATTCAAACACCATACATGGTATTATGACCTGCAACTCTCCTCCATCCCAGGCTTTTCAGCTGGGGACTTCAGATACCTCCAAATCCATTGGCAGACATCCTATGTGCAGGCCCAACCCTGGGGGCTTGGGATTCAGATGCCCCCAAGTCTCACTTGCCCTCAATGGCCACAGGAGCAAGCTAGGGAGGTGTCTCCCATTTCCATAAAGTAGGCATATGGCCAAGAACTTTCCACTGGGAGTCTGTATCCAGGGATCGAATTACAGGAGAGTTCAAGGGAGCTCACCCCCCTCATAAGATTTGAAAATCATAACCCTGGGGGGGCAGGTCTCCAGTTTTATTAGAGCATTGTGATGGGCAGCCCAGGTTTTTTTGAAGACCCCCCCCCCAAGAATCAAAGTCTAATTCAAACCATGTCTGTACCCGACTCATAAGGTGTCCTGTCCACACAACACTGTTTCAAATCCATCACAGTCAGGGCGACAGACCAGATTTAATTTTGTTAGAAAATGTTAAGAGTCATGAGACAAAAATGGCAAAGCTATAAGGGAAATACAGAGTGCCCGAGCGAGGGACTGAAAATACAGTGTTAGCCAACTATGCCCAGGGGTGGGGAGTAGGAGAAGGGGAGGAAGGAGGTTGCGATGCTGAGAGAGAAAGTAGATGGATGCACACAAACCCATGCAATAGTCTGCAGTGGTAGAGGGGGTAGGTTGAAGGAGTTACTCAGTCCTATCATGGGGGTCCTTGACAGGTGGAGTGGTCCGTGGTTGGAGAGTAGCTCTCAGAGTCCATCAGGTGCAGAGGGGGCTTCAGGAGGTCCCTTCTGGGTCTGGTCTGGTGGCTGTCGGTCTGAGAAGCAACTTTTGGATTTGCTGTCAGCACTTTCTTATGACAGCTTGCCTCAAAATGAAGAATTCCACTTTGATGACCCAGTTCTCACCCACACATGCTGCCTTACAGTGAGCAATATGAAGTAAATAAGAAAGACTTATTTGCATGCTTATTTTAAACTTTTTTCAGTGTGCAATAGTTTTACAGTAAATACAATAATTTTGAGCCTCCAATACAATAATTTCATATTTAAGACCTGGCAATGCTGGTCTTATAAGTGTAATAGTCATAGAGAAGCAGGGCTGGAAGGGACCACAGCAGGTCATCTAGTCCAGTGGTTCTCAACCTTTTGTGTAGCAGGACCAAGATCAATGGCCAGTCCTGCCCCAGTGCCCCTCACTCCAGACCTGCTGGCCCCCACCTCCAGGCCTCCAGTGTATGGGGCAGTGGCGGGAAGAAGGGCAGGGAGGGCATGGGGGGCCCCAAGCAGCCCCTTGTAAGCTGGAAGCCTGCAAGGGAAAAGCCACAGGTTCCCACATTTTTCTCCTTTAAAAGAGAATGCATTTTTAAAGTTTGTTCGTGACCCTGTCATATATTCTTGCAACCCACTTTTGGGTCGTGACCCACAGGTTGAGAAATGCTGAAATCCAACCCCCTGCCTGAGGCAGGACCATCCCTGTCCAAACCATCCCATACAAATCCATAAATCTAAACTACTTCATAAAACTACTATCAACCTTGATGCAACACAAACCTAACACCCTAACCTGCCACAGGTAAAGCAGGGGAACCACGGCAGCCAATGTCCTGCTTCTATGAAAAGTTAGTGTACACTGAAGAGGTCCCAGAGAGAGGGCCACAAGAAGCAGTGACAAAAGCTGATAGCCTCCTAGCCCTCATAGCCTGGGAAATAGGTGACAGGCAAAGACTTGTGTGGGTGATACTTTTTATTGCAGGGGTGTCAAACATGTGGCTATGGGCCCAATTTGGCCCGCAGGTCCCTGTCATGCATCCTGCTCACCCCTCCCTGGTGCGGCTCCTGGGTCTGAGTTGACATGCTGGAGCAGGTGCCATAGGTGATGTGCATCCAGGGGCAGGCACTGAGTGTAGCGTAGATTCCAGAGCAAGTGCCGCATACACTGGATCCAGCATGTGCCGGCGGGGGGGGGACCCACAGATTCATAGATGCTAGTGTCAGAAGGGACCTCAACAGATCATTGAGTCCGACCCCCTGCCCTGGGCAGGAAAGAGTGCTGGAGTCAGATGACCCCAGCCAGATGCCTATCCAGCCTTCTCTTGAAGACATGAGCCAAATCTAGCCAGTAAGCTGGCCCTGCACCACTCATCTAGCCCAAAAGGTAGGATGAGTTTGACACTCCTGTTTTACTGGATCAGCCACATGCAGATGGTCTAATGAAAGCTATCACCCACCAAAATCCTTGCTTCACATAACAAGAACTGTTTGTGCTGCTATTGGTATACAAGGATACACTGAGAAAGACGAAACACACAAGCTGTGTTTCCAGATTCAACTCTGCTAACTACCCTTTTTAATATTCCCTTTACTCTCTGTGCTTTTTGCTGCCTTGTCCTTCCTGTCTTCTCCCTTGCTATGCTCCTGGTCTGTTCCCTTTCCTCAGTTGACCTTATCTTTGAATGACACAGCATTCCTCTTCCAGTCCTTTCTCTTTTGGCCTTGTCTTTTAGACCCCTCTGCACTGGTGACACTTGCAATGATGTAACTACACCAGTTCAAATCAATTCTATATAGGTTATATGGTGCAAACTTTATAATGGGATGATGTTCAAGGCCCATTTTTACCAATTCTCCATTATGACTTTGCAGTCTTGTGATTACAGCATTTCGACATCACCCATGCAAATTACCCCAGGGAAGACAGTTAACTCCAACTTTGTTCCTGTGTGCTTTGCTCCCTCATGTTCTGGTATATCCATTAGCTTTTCTTTTTCAAATTGACTTCATTTTTTAACCATACCTGCATGAAATAAACAGAATGAATGTGCATGTTTGGAGTATGATTCATGGATCTTGGTTCTTCTCCTACTGGCACTGATCCTATACCAGTGAAACTCCACTGTTTTTAATAGGCTTATTGCTAAATTCAGAGCACTGTGAGTGAGAGAAAAATTGGGGTTATTTGATGACTGAAGTAACAGCTGAGGGCAGCCAGTGAGATTAAAGCTCTGAGGTGCTACATGCTAGATATAAACAAAAAGAGACACCTTACAGTATTCATAGGGGAAATAGGGAGAAGACGTGAAGAATCTCTCCAAGGATAGCATTAGAGCCAAGCCTAGTACCTCCAGCCGGGTGCCGGTTTGGACCATATGGCTCATTATTTTTTAACTGTGTTTTGCAACCCACCTCCACACCTACCTCCCTCCCCGTCATTTCCTTCTAGTGATGCCATATATCTAAGTTCTTCAGGGCAGAGAGCTGTGCTTTATGTCTGTAAAGGTCTGCACATCTATGGAGACTGCCCCTCTGGAGGGGGCACCACAGATTCCATTTGTCAGCTGTTCAGACTCTGATAGCTTCCCACCACTTTGGCAAACCCATATCGGCCTGCGTGTCTCCGTGGTGGTGTTATAAGAATGCACTACTCTGTATAAGGATGCATCATATCTGTAGTAAAACTATGGACTGTAAGGAAAGCAGTGCCACTTATGACTATCAAGCAACAAATTTCCTGCCTCTTCAGGGTGCTGACTTCTGCATTGTAAGGGCCCTTTGGCTAGTGGCATCCTAGGCATGAAGGGATCTGGTAGCCAGGGAATCTGCTATGTAAAGGAGATAGAAAGAGAAGATATAGGACTGCTCTGGATAGATGGGAGGAGGAAAGGCCAGAAAGAAGATCTGACTGTGAAGCAAGGAGTGAAGAAGATGGAAATTGTTGCCCTGGGAGAAGGTGACTTGACCTAATAGAGCAGGGTGGAGGGAAGAAATAAGATGAGGGCCAAAGGATATAACTGGGGAATGAAAGGCAAAGGCCAGAGCTAAGACAGAGACTTGTGGAAACCACAGCATGGAAAGAAATAACAATGGAACAAAGAAGGAAAATTGAAGAGGATACTTCAGGATTATCTACATAAGAAACTGGTTTTGGAAAATATTTTTCTTGTGCAATTCCTAAAGTAAAACTATTCTGATAGAATGTGTCAGTGTTGCTTTGTCTGTGCTAGTGTAAGCCTCTTGTCATTCAAGCCTTCAGTGCTGTGCTTTTTTAAACAGACCTTATGTTTTGGGCAGGCATCCCGAGGTGCAATGTTCTGCTATGAGACACTAGACATTCTGGGATTTCTTTTGTGGCGTGCTGTGAGACACCTGTTAGAAACTACTGGGATTACGGGTTTTGGGGTCAAGTTGGTACACTCCCATGATTTCTCTCTTGCCATCCCCCAAATTCTTCTGGCTTTTGTGAAACAGCAAGTATTTTCAAACTGCCGTAAGGCAGCAAGAAAGGAACACAGCTGGGCGTGTGTGTGGCAATCCTGACAGGCATTCATACAAACAGGCTGATGCACATGTGTTGGCAGGATGGATTTGGATGACTTGGGAAATAGCTATGGCAATCCAGGCTGAGAAGGAGTAGAAAGAGGTGCAGGAGTGAAAAGGAACCGCCAACTTATGTAGGTGGCTGCCAGAAGACTGTATTGCCTTGCAACATGCATGCCAAAATGCAGCACCATCTTTGCCTTAAGTTCTCTTTCCTAACACCCTCAGATCAGTACAAAGCAAACTACAAAATAAGTAGCCTTTGTAGTAACTGTTCTGAACTCAAGGGATAAAAGAATGGTGCCTTATCCTCTCTATGCATTTTTAAATGACTCTACAGCCTTGGTTTGGGCAAGCTACCTCATAACATGTGTTGCCTAGTGTAACAGGTAAATGTTTCGGAGCCGAGCCAAACTGTGACCTGCCCACCTGTTTCTAAGGCAACCACCCGCCTTCTCGCCTGCCATGCCTTGATGTTAATTAATTAGTCGATGTTAATTAGCGGGAGGCTGCCATTCTACTGCCCCGTCGCCAGGGGGCGCTATCTGCGGCTCCTTTTCCTCCCCTACACCGCAGTCCACGCCTTGCCAATGTAATCACCATTGTCTTCCCACTATGTGGCCCCTTACCATTCTCCCTGGGCCTTCTTTCCTTTGCTGCCCCCCTACTGGGGCTCTCTGGTGCCCAATTTGGGCCTCCCTACAATGCAGCCCCCTACCAGGGGCTCTCAGTGCCCAAACTTGGGCTTCGAATACTGCCCCCCTATCTGGGGCTTGCCGGGCCCCACTTGGGCTTCGCAATCATGCGACCCCCCCTCTCTAGGGCTCGCCGTGCCCCACTTGGGCTTTCCCGTAGTGCTGCCTCCTTTCTGGGGCTTTCTGTGCCCAACTTGGGCCTCCCTACAATGCGCTCCCCCTCTCTGGGGGTTGGGGTCTATACACCCAGTATGCTACGCCCACCTGGGCGCCGGGGTCCTCCCACTCCGCTGTGGGTTCCCCCTGAGGCCTCCTCCAACCCCTTATAGCCTCACCCAAACCACCGGTCTTATAACATCAACAAAACACAAACTCCAGCCCCTTGGCTACAACTTAAAATATAAGCTGTCTGGCTATAACAACATTGCTCCAGCATCTTGGAGCTGCTGCTCGCAGTACCTCCAGTCAGGCTTCTCCTTGCTCCCAGAGCTCCTGCCTCTCTGGTTGCTGGCAGGGAACTGACTCTGGTCTCAGCTCCTTGGGCTTTATAAGGGCCAGGCCCTGCCCCCTCCTGGTCAGCTGACCTTCCCTGGTTGCCCCGGCAACCCCCAGCTGCGCTCCTTAGTCACTGCTAGGACTCCTTCCCTAGCAGTTTTCCCCTCTTCAGGCACAGAGCCCCTGAGTGCTCTGTGACACCTGGGTACGCCCGGGGGTGTGCCCTGTCCTCTGATGACAGTGGTGGTGGTCAGGCAGGGTGCTGAGGAGTGGGTCAGCTACTAGAGCGGCTTCCTCCCCACTCTACAGGGCTAGGCCAAAACCAAATACTTAACTATGTTCAATTTATTACAAGAATAAATACAGATGCTTAATATAAAACAGAATATTTACAAGGCTTAACATATAATTTTATATATAATATTCCACAATTCACATATAATACCAAATATGAACCAAATCACTTACAACCTATACAACATAATTAACACATAGGGATATTAACCTATATAACCCAAGTAATTTAACCATAATATTTCTTTAAACCTTCACAAATAACAATACCAATAAACACATTGAGACAATAAAACACATAAACCATATAAACCCCCTTAAAGATTACCCCTAGCTATATAGCCCTTAATACGACAACCTCAAAATAGGGAGTGCACTCAGCACCTCCCCGAGGGGTTTCCCTGAAGCCCCTCCCCTTTAGGGCCCTGGAATGTGGAGGCGGCAGACCCTCCTCACCCATGTCAGCCTCCCCCTGCAGGGCCCACTTCTCCAGTAACTCACGTTTCCTCTCTGGAGAAGTCAAGGCTCGTCCCCTGGTGGCCGATCCCGCAAGAGCCTCTCCCCAGCAGTGCCTTCAGCTCTCCTTGATGGCCCGGCACCCCGCACTGGGCACCCAGGGCTCTCTGTCTCTCTTGGGAGCCAGGCCCTTGCTGGCTCTGACTCCCCAGTCTCATATTGCGGGTTCTCCCCTTTCCCGGGCCCTGCTCTGGGCACTGGGGCTCTTTTAGTTAAAAGTGGAGCCACACTGTGGGGCTCTGGTCACTTGGCCTTGGGCTGGGGCTAACGTGAGCAGCCGCGAGCTGCTTTCAAGGCGGTTCTCTGTGTTCCGACCTGCGCATCAGGCGAGGCCCAAGCAGCTGCAAGCTGCTCCCAGGGCTCCAGCTCTCCGTGTGCCAATCTGCACACCAACTGCCCAGCCATTTCCTGGGTTTGCAGGCTCACGCCGCCTCGAGCGGCTCCTAGAGCCTGATCCCTGTGCACCAATTTGCTCACCACTGAAGCTCAAGCAGGGTCCTGAGGATGGCCGTCTCTTTATACTCTTCAGGGACTCCCTCCCCTCCCCCCGAAGTTCGCCGCACCTGGTTGGTGCAGTTCCAATTCAGGTCCAGCTGCTCCTTGCCCCCTCCCTTTGGAAAAAGGTAGAGTATTACTTCCCTTGTGCTGCCTCTGGATTGGTGGGTGGACTCCACCAATCAAACAGCAGACCCTCAATCCTGGGACTCAACCCAAGCTCTGAAAAGGTAAGCCTGCTACACGTGCATAGGTGGCTAAAAGCTCGGGAATCCATCAAACTCTGTACCAAAATGTTTTTCTGGTTGCTTTCTTTTTCTCTTTCTGTATTTGCCATTGTTATAAAGGTACCTTATGAAGGTCAAGCAGTGTGTTTAGTTTTAAATCATCTGGAGTGCTGCCTTTTGACAAGGGGCCACACCGTTGACCAGAAAACAGAGAGCTGGATTAAGCAACATGGGAAGGAAGTTGGGAAGGCAGGCAGTGCCTATGGCTAATGGTTGTGGGATTTTAGATGTCAGAAAGAAATACGGTTCAGAGCTTGAATTCTCCAGCACGGGTGCCATCCTGAGTATGCTGGGTGAGTAAAAGAGATGCACCTCACTCCCATCTGCCCAACATGGTGGTAGCCCTAAGGTTATACAAAACAAAGTTGTGTACTGTAAGGAGTCCCATCCCTGCCCCCGTTGGGTTTGTTTTGGATGCACTGCCTCTTCTGTCTCTGCTATGGAGTGTGCCTTGGGGTTTGGTATATTGAAAATATCTATCCAAGATAAGCTCCTCCAGTTTAGGGTCCTGGTTGGGATCTGTGGTTTCTTGGGTGCCCGTGGTGCTGTCCAGAAGATGCTGGGTTTCATGGCAACAGGGCAATAATCTAGTCTGTCTTCTTTAGGAGGCACAGTCACTGAATTACTGGCTTGATCCTGGAGCTGACCCTAAGTTGAGATACTCCAAATCATATTTAACATCCCCCCTCCGCAAGTTTGGGGCTGTTCAGGTCTGGGCAATAGCTCGTGCCATCTCTTCTCAGTGCCCCACTTCTCCTCGGGGAAGCCCCGTTCTGCAGGGGAGACCAGGCTCAGCCACTCTCCTTTTCCTCCCAGTAACTCTGGGTGGGACAAGCTTTGCTATCTCCAGTGGTCTCTGTCTCCATGACTGCTGACTGCCCTCCCCATCCCTCCTGGGCCTCTCTCTGTCACAAAATGTGAGAATAAATCACTCCAGGGCTGCAAGGGGATTGGGTGGGAATATTTCCACTCAGGATGAAACACCTCAGGATTAATGTCCCCTGTTGGAAACACCTCAGGCTGTGGAGAGAGGCCATACCTGCAAGATGTCTCCTCAGGAGTCAGTGACCCGGTACTGGTGTACCCTCCACCCTGCCTTGAAAGTTGGAGGCAAATCTTGACCCTGCTCCCCCACTGAGTTTTGTCAGATTTAGAGCCCTAAGGGGAGCCCAGAGGTGTAACAGAAGTCAGATACCTAGGGGCAGCAGGACACATGAGGGCAGTAATGTACCTAGGGCAAGGACAATCAGGGCAACTCCCAGGCCCTGATTGTCCTCATCCTAGATACATTACTGGGGGAGCTGCTGGGAGAGGAGGTGGCCTAGTCTCTTGGCTATTGCCTGACCCCAAGGGAGCTCCAAGAGGAGTAGGCGGGGACATCAGATGCCAGAAAAACTCTCAAATGAACTGCTCCAGAAACTACGGAGAAATGGGCCCTGGAGAAGTTCATTAAAGATGCCATGGGAACAGGACAGGACCTATGATGTCACAGCCTCATTCCCCCCAACAATCTCACTGTTGCCACAACAACGAGGAAGATGAGCAGAACTGGAGGGAGAAAGGTCAGCACAGGAGGGTGGGTACCTCTGGGGATCAGCTCTAGGACTGCAGGAGCGTTTGGAGATGGAATAGGATCAAGTGTCAATAGGGGATGGGCTCCCATTGCATGTGGGAAAGATTAAGGGGTCTGATGATGAGTGCCTATCACCAAAGAGGTGTTTAGGAGGGGGTAGGCTGCTTCTTTCCCCCTGGACCACCCACCAAGTAACAAGGGTGTTTGAAAACTGATCCACATTAAGTCTCCTGCAGACCATGGAGACGCTCCCCCTGACCCCATGGAGTTCGGTCAGGTTCCTCCATCTCTACAACCTTAGCATCAGGGACTGTATTGGAGGAGTTGCCTGACAGAGCTGGGACAGGCTACCAGGTAATCCATGTCCAAATTGGATTGTTCCCCTGAACCCTTCCAAGGCGGAGCTGTGCCCATAATCCCTGACAAATAGCCTCTCCTTACAACATTATGCTCTGGAAACACACAATAAGGAACAGATTATAATGAGCCCACGCTAATACAAACACTATCTGCCTGAAAAGCAAGACTCCTTAAAAGGACACCATCAATTTAAGTCCCTTCTGTCTGAAGTTGTTGCCCCACTGCTTCATAATCCAGGATAACTCCGGAAAGAAGAGGGAGAAAACAGTCATGATCTCTGCAGCACAGGTTTTGTTTTCACTCTATGGATCCAACAGCACCAGGTATATCATTTAATTTTGTTCTTTTCCCTGTTTATGTGAGTCTTTATGTATCAACAGTAAGCAGAAAATATATATACCAGTATATATTAAAAAAACCCAGCCAAGTGGAATTGTAAAACAGCTGAGTTGTCAGGGAGTACCCAGGCAGGTAAAGCCACCAAAGCACAACTTTGTACCTTTTCATGACTCACTAGGTTGCCAGGCTCCCTCCCTTTAAAAACAGTACCGATTACCTCAGATTGTAGAGAATTACCACACAAATTGGATTAGATTGAACTGTCCCCCTTACAAGACTAGAAACATTGATTCATTAGGGTAGAAAAGCTCCATTTGCCACTTAAAATCACCCATACAGTAGGCTGAATTTCATTATTACATTTCAGTAAGGGACAAAAAGATCTGTATGGTTTGGCCAGTGAATCTAATGCTGCTTGTCTTTATGACACAACATATTCCAAAAGTCTTGGCCTGATTATAACTGTTTGCACTCACAATAGCAGAAAAAATGCTGAAAAGAAGGAAAAAAGAGACTTTCTTGGAATTCGGAGCAAATCTTGCTTTCTTGAGACACTCAGCTCTATGTTGATATTTGAAACCTTTTGTGCACCAAAAATTCAGATTGCATAGGACAAACACCTGAAGAATGCTGCTATTCTATGGTTTGCTTATCCTCATTGTTTAATGTGTGATCCTAGACCTAAGGCACTCCAGACAATTTAAACTGTGCTCTGAACACAGTTACCTATTCCCTCATGAACTTTTTCAAGGTACCTATCCCTAGAGTAGCTGAATGACTGACAAATGTAAATTAATGTCACAACAGCCATGGCAGGATGGGGTGGTAACATCCACATTTTACAGCTAGAGAACAAGTATCCACTTCTGAAAAAAACTGGCTTAATTGACTTAGCCAGCATCACACAGGACAGAGGTCGGGATAGCATCCATTCCCCAAGGAAACAATCAGCTGCCTGAAGCAGGAGACCCTCCTTCTATTCTTGCAGTCCCCTGCCTCATTCACCTTCCACCCTCTACACCAAATGGGCTAGAGGTCATACCTCCTTCACTACACAGCTGTAATGCATCCTCAAGGCAGGTCTATCTTGCACACAGAAAAAAAAGCAAAAGTCTGGTGGGAAAAATAGGAATTAATCCAGCATTTAGAAACTGGATCATAATGCATAAGCCCGAAGAGAACATATTAAAGGTACAGGCAATTTGATACTGTAGTCTTAATAATGTTGTCTTTTTTAGATTTTTGATGTAATTTCCTCATTTTTTTCAAAAGGAAACTAAAAATAAGAAATTCCTTCCTGTGCTGTCACTTTGACTCTTTCATGTAGTTCATCAGCAGGGCTAGCACCATTTGAGTTATCAGAGTACCTGATAGCAGTACTAGGCTGTTAGCCTGCATGTGAACCAGTATTAGAGGGACTGGACTACATTGCTAGTGAGTTTCACACAGATTTGTTACAGCAGAGGAATGCAGGTCCCACTTCAGACTTTGGAGGGGAGTAAGCTATAATGGTCACAGACCCTTTTGCCTGTTCGCTCCAAGCCCAGCTGTTCCACCCTATCCCGTTGAACCCATCTTTGTTCCATTCCAATCTCTTCCCCATTTTGGCTCCTGGTTCCAGGCTCCTAGCCCAGCATTAATTCCCCACTCTGGACTCCCAGCCTCAGTCTCTACCCCCGCATCCTGAGCTCCAATTGACTTTCCCTGTCATTCCAGATACCCCCCAACATCCCCTAAAGCTCTTTATCCTCTGTCCCCTTACCCAGACAGTCCCAGTTCCTAGCCTCTCCTTCAGTCCGTTTCTCTGGTCCCATCCCCCACAAGGCATTCAGATCACTCCCCATGCATGTTTCTTTGTCCCACTGACTTCCAGTCTCCATCTCCTTCCTTGTCTTCTTGTCCAATTTCTGTGTCTATCCCAAGCCCCTAAGCCTCTTGTTCCAATAAGTGCCAGTTTCCCTCTCCACCTCTTTATCTGAGCTGAATCTCCCTTCCCCCATAGCTCCTAATCAATTCCATTTCCTTCTCCGGTTCCAGCTGGTCTCAGTCTTTGCTGAGCATGTACCATATGTAGTGTTTCCAAAGGCTGGAAAAATGTAGGAAAGATTTTCACAAGGGGAGCATCTCTGACACAAAGCGGGGACCCCTTCTGCCAACATTCAAATCCTTGCTTGCATATGGTTTGGGCACTATACCTTCTGACAGAGAAAGTCACCAGATTTTAATACTAGCAAAACAAGTAGTCTCATTCTTGGAGGCTAGGCTCCATTTTCAGTTATACTGTCTATTGAACAAATGGGGAAATGCCTTACATGTATGTGTGTTTGTGTACAAAATTTGCTTGGCTGATAACAGGAATAATAACACTTATGTTCACATTGGTGTGTTTATTAGTTTTTAGTCATATGGGTAGTCATCTGTCTGATATAATTCCTAGAACCTGGGAGAGAGACAGTGCTAAATATCTGATGTTAATGGGTGCATCTACATGTCACCCTGCGGAGACATAGCAACATGCTATGTTGCCGTACAGCATATTATGGCGATGTAGCCATCATGCGGGTCTGCACATGATCACCAGCCACATCACCATAGTGGCGCACTCGCCCAATATAGCACACCGTTACGTTGATGTAGCAGTGAAATCTACCCATACACCATGGGCGCAGCACAGTAGCCACCTATACTGTGCTGTGGCAACATTGCCATACAGCAACGTGTAGACACACCCAATCAGTATAAGGTCTGTTGGCATCTGTGGGGCTATACACCCCACTCAGTTTATACCAGCTGAGGGTGTGGCCCCAATATTCAAGACCATGATGAGTCATACAAAGGGCCAAAAGCCAAGAGAACATGATATCGTGACAAGTCAGCAGACAGAAATGAATGAGCAAATGAACTTTCAGGGTATTTCAGAACCCGTGTTGGTCTGATTGGTCAAGTCTTGTCTGAGATGTGTTGTGGGATCTAATGTGTGCAGTAAGACTACATGTCTGAGTACCAAAATGAAAGTTGCTTACTGCATAACACAGGACTTTAATGGGTCTCTGCTATAACAGATTTCCTAAGAATTAGACGTGGAGGAAAGGATGAGTTTGTAGGCAGGGCACTAGATTGTGACCCTAGAGAACTCTGCCAGATTCTCAGCCTCTATGTGTGACCTTAGGGAAATTGCTAAGGGTATGCCTGTGCTGCAGTGTGTATCCACAGCCTAGCACTGGTGCACCCACACTGCAGAACCACAAACCTGGACATGCTAGTACTGGTGGGACAGTTTAGGTGTTTTGGCAATGACACTGTTGGAGGACATAGTCTGGGATTCTTGGTGCCTCTCAAGAATGGAGCTGCTTTAGGAACTGACTCTTTCATATATTGATAGATTGTAAGGCTGGAAGAGACCTCGGAAGATCATCGGGTCCAGCCCCCTACAACAAGGAGGAAAGATAAGCGGGGTCAGGTGACCCCAGCAAGGTGACTGTCTAGTCTCCCCTTGAAGATTTCCAGGGTAGGTGATTGCACCACCTCTGGAGGGAACTTATCCCACAGTCTGGGCACCTTGACTGTGAAAAGGTTTTTCCTAATGTTGAGCCTGAATTGATCTTCCAGGAGTTTGTGGCCATTACTCCTGGTTTTCCCCTTGGGTGCCCTGGTGACCAGTTGCCCACCAAGCCCTTGATCTACTCTCCTAGTGTAGCGGTAAGCTGCTACCAGGTCCCTTCTCAGCCTTCTTTTCCTCAGGCTGAAGAGTCCCAGATCCTTCAGCCTTTCCTTGTATGGCTTGCTTTTTAAGACTCTGATCTTACGGGTGGCTCTTCTTTGGACTGTCTCAAGCTTGTCCACGACTTTGTTAAAGTGTGGTGCCCAGAACTGGATGCAGTACTCCAGCTACAGTCTCACCAGTGCTGAGTAGAGCCAAAGAATCATCTCCTTGGCTTTGCTGGAGATGCATTGATTGATGCATGCCAGAGTATTATTTGCCCTACTGGCTACAGCATCGCACTGCCACCACATATGCATACTGTGGTTTATTATTACCTCCAGGTCCCTTTCATATGTGGTGCTAGTCAGTTTGGTGCCACCAATCCTGTAGATGTATTGGGGGTTGCTTGTCCCGAGGTGGAGCACTTTACATTTCCTGATGTTGAACATAATCAGGTTCCGATCTGCCCAACTTGCTAGCCTGTCTAGGTCTGCCTGTATCTGCAGCCTATCTTCAAGTGTGACCACGCTTCCCCCGTAACTTGGTATCATCTGCAAACTTGGCCAGTGAGCTCTTCACCCCCACATCCAAATTGTTAATAAAGATGTTGAAAAGTACTGGACTGAGCACCAACCCCTGCAGGACACCGCTGCCCACTTCTCACCAAGATGACACAGATCTCTTCATTCACTATGACTCTCTGGGTTGTATCTTGCAGCCAGTTTCTCACCCACCTGACTGTCTTGAAGTTAAGCCCACAATCCTCCATTTTTTTCACAAGGACATCATGTGATCCTAGACCAAAGTTCTTTTGAAAGTCAAGGTACACAATGCCAACCTGCTCTCTCATGTCCAGGTGGCAAGTTACCTGGTCATAGAAGGAGATGAGGTTGGTAAGGCAAGACCTGCCCACAATGAAGCCATGCTGGCTGTCATTCAGAATCTTACCTTCTGCCAGCTTATCACAGATAGACTCCTTGATGAACTTTCCTAGGACTTTCCCTAGGATGGAAGTTAGGTTGATTGGCCTATAGTTACCTGGGTCCTTCTTGTGGATGGGCACAACATTGGCCCTCTTCCAGTCCTTAGGGACTTCTCTAGAGCACCACGAGTTGTGGAAGAGTTTTGCCAGGGGCTCCACAATGACTTTGGCCAGCTCCCTCAGCACTCTCAGATGAAGATCATCCTGTCCTGCTGACTTGTATATGTCTAATTTTTTTAATTGCTCATATACTAATTCTACGGCAATAGTAGAAAGGCGATTATTCCTACTGTGCTCATCCTCCACTCTACCAGGTGTGGTTTTCCCCTTGGTTCAGTCAAAGACTGAGGCGAAGTGGTCATTCAGGAGTTCAGCTTTCTCCTGGGTGCCAGTTACCAGCTCTCCTGAGTTGACCAATGGCCCCACACTCCTATTTGTTTACCTCCTGTTCCCTACATACCTAAAGAAGGACTTCTTGTTGTCCTTGCTTCCCATTGCTAATTTAAGTTTGGTTGCCACTTTAGCCTGTTTTATCTGTTCCCTGCAAATGCAGGCCATTGTGGAATAGTCCTCCTTGGGGCCCACCCCAAGCTGCCATTGTTTATAAACCTCTTTCTTCTTTCATAAGAGGACCGTAATTTCCCTGTTTAGCCAAGAGGACTTCCCAGCCCTTCTGTTACCTTTTCTCTGCATAGAAATGGACTTCCTTTGTGCTTCAACATTCATGATGTATTGTGGGAGAACCCTGTCCTTTCCAGAGGTCTATGCCTCTAGCTTCCTATTCTCTGGGCCTTACTTCTCCATTGGTAACTTGGGGATAACAGCACTGCCCTGCCTGACAGGAGTGTATGAGGATCAATACACAACTATTTATGAGATATTTATATACTATGGTGATAAGAGCCAACCGCAGGTCTTGTTTCCCCACTGCAAAGAGACCCAATGGGAATAGTTTTCAGTGTGGAGTCCCAGACCAATGAGCCCCAGAACCATGTGAGCTCCTGAATGAATAATAATGAGTTCCCAACTGTATTTGCTTGTTTGATCACTCAACCTTTGGGTTTTATATAGTTTATGTATGTCCTGCCCATGTGTGAACCACACAGATCTTGGGGGGGGGGGGGGGAGTGAGTGAATATGTATAAATATATATGATATAATACAGTTAGTGATTTACTATCATATATTAGTTTGACTCAGTCTTTCAGCTTTACACGCATGTGTGTTTGTGTATATAAGTGTATATATTTACTGAAGAGGTGAGTCAGTTAGAGAAAACATTAAAAACCAAGGTCCTATCTGCTCTATTATGTGGCTATTAAACATCCCATAGCACTTTCTGTACGAGTAGAAATTTGCCCTAGAATCCTTAGTCAAAATTTGCCCTCCTCAGACTATTGTGAAGTATGCTATTTACTGGCTAGATGTCTATCTCCATTCCACACTTAGTTGCATCTCATTGGCTTGTACAGTACTTTGAAAGGCATGACATAATAATGATGATGATGATAGTAAAGACTGTATAGATGATGATAAAGCTACCTTCCATCATCATGGATCTTGGAGAGAACACACTTTCCTCAGTATTTTAGAAGTGCTTATCTGTGCTGCCTTCTAAAGGCCTAAAAAATACTAGAGCCTAGTATATTTTCATTGTACACAGTGCTGGTTTGATACCCATTATAAGATTCCAATACACTATACACACCTGGTGTTACAAATCTATTTTTATAGCCCAGATTTTCTTCAGTTCCTGTCATAACTGAACTTAATTGTCAGTCATTTCTTGTCTTTTCAGATGGGCATTCTCATCAAATGAAAGAAAAAATTATCCACAGTGAAGGGTTCTTCCTGCTTGTTATAACCACTCTTTCTAACATTCTAGCATATGGCATAGCATAACAGTGGAAAAAGGCAAATATAGTGCCCATCTTTAAGAAAGGGAAGAAGGAGGATCCAGGGAACTACAGACCAGTCAGCTTCACCTCAGTCCCCAGAGAAATGGAGCAGGTCGTCAAGGAATCCATTTCTAAGCACTTGGAGGAGAAGGTGAGTGGAAGCAGTCAGCATGGATTCACCAAGGGCAAGTCACGCCTGACCAACCTAATTGCCTTCTGTGATGAGATGACTGGCTCTGTTGATGCAGGAAAAGTAGTGGATGTGATATACCTTGACTTTAGCAAGGCTTTTGATATGATCTCCCACAGAAGTCTTGCAAACAAGCTAAGGAAGTTATTGGTTGGATGAATGAACTGTAAGGTGGATAGAAAGTTGGCTGGATCATCAGGCTCTAGTCAACTTGGTACGGCTATTTATATGATGATGGTGATTGCTGCTATTGTGGTTATTTACAAACAGAATTACAGATTCTGAAATTTATATTTTTTCTCACCATAATATTTATTGTACTTGGGGGTTTTTTCTAGAAGAGTCTATCCATAATTGTAGAATATATTTTGGCAGCAGAGAAACCATAGTAGTCAAATCTGACAGGCTGAGAGAAGAGGAACCTTTTTATTCAGACTTTCACGGTAGTTGCTGTTTTTGCTAGCACATTCTTAACTCAAACAACTGAGAAACACATAAGAAAAGGGCTATCTATGTTAAAGATTCAGTACATCAACCCTTCAATTAGGAACTGAGAAAGCTTAGCACGTTACATCTCTGAGGCTTGTTTCAGCCAAAATGTATCCAGAATAACTAAAGGCATTGATTTAAAGTAGCTTAGTCAAATTGGATTAGCTTCCTCTACGGACAAACTAAAGTAGCCATAATTTACTTATGTTCAATTCATCCCTTAATTCTGATTTAGTGTCACCACTTTCATTTTGAATGAGAGCATCCACACAGTAGTTTAATGCAGTCTAACTAGTTCACTTTAGTCCATTCATAGCATCTGACAAAGTAGGCTTCTGCCTATGAAAGCTTACACATTTCTGAACAAGTTAGTCTCTAAGGTCCCTGGCAGACATTACACTTAAGACACAATCAATCTGTTTATCGTGTCTTAAATAGTAACCCAGCCATACACTGGGGGAATTAATGTTAACCCAAAAAGGGTAAGCAGCCACAAAAATATTACATAAAAATGGGTAATATTTTTGTGTCTGGTTTCCATCATGCCTTAAATCAAATGTGTGTCAGGATTAGGATTTCATCTGAGTCTCCATTCAGCACTGGTGCAATCTCTGCTGGTTAACAATAGCTGATTATCAGTCAGATTAGGGGACTGCATCTGGGATGGTTTATGCCCTGGTGTGATCCTGATCCAGCTGATGATCAGCAGATTATCAGCCAGTGCTGGGGATCATGCTGGGACCAGTCTGAGTCCCAGTGTGGTCCTGATCCAGCTGACAAACAATGGATTATTGGCTGGCTTCCAAGACCACACCAAGGCTAGTTTGAGTCCCAGTGCAGTGCCAGAGCCCTCTGAGAATCAGGCACCAGGCTTTTAACTTGCTGGTGAAAGGGAAGCCTGGGATCATGATCCCAGGCTACCCCCGTATTACTAAATAGGTTGTGATTGTGATCTGATCCCAAAAAATCACACATCCTGCCATGCACATGTAGCATAATTGTTGGGAGAGAGGGTCAGTTCCCAACACACCTTTAAATGAACATCTGTTAGCACCCTAAGGTGCCACTTTGCCCTGCCTTCTATTCTATTTTAAAAGGGAAGATTCAAAAAACATTTCCAATATTTCTAAAATTAAAAAAAGCAAGAAAGGTAAACTTCTTTTTTTCTGAGAAAAGCTTTAAAACTTCTCTTGTTCTAGGGAAGGAAAAATAGCTCAATAAACCAGCTTGTAAAACAGTCCCTTTTCATGTAAATTTGCCCTTGCACTTCCTGATTAAGGTGAGAAGCAGGAAACCGGTACTTTCTGGAAAGTCAGAAAGTAACTCTTCCTAGTTAGTTTTATAATCATGAGGCTTACATGCAGCTGAACAAGACTCTCAGTTTGGTGGCGGAGCACCAAACAAAACCAAACCTGACTTACATAAATATAACCCAACACATTTCTGAAGCTTCTGCCAATCTAAAGAACTATAGAAGATTGTAGCTCAGGTTGGGGCCAAAGTTTGAGTCTGATAGCATGGGGAAGTTGTAGAAACAGAAAGCTTTGTAATCATATTGGCATTCATTTCTTGTAACCTTTCCCATAGATCGAAAGAGAAAGGCAGATACTGCGACTGCCATGCTGGGAATATGCGGCAGTTAATACATTTTAAGGTGTGTTTTATCTGCAAATATCATAAAACACAACGGTGATCAAGGCCTGTGGGCCAAAATGATAGTGGTATAATCCATAAATTGCTGGCAGCAGTTGACATAATAAAGGCAATTCTAGCCAGAGCTGCTTGGTCCCCAGGTTTCAAGATGCGCTGTCTGGGCAGGGGTGAAACATAAACTCTCTCACTGTCTATCCCACCACCAAGTCAAACACAGAGAGGCACAGCAAGAGGAGACACTAGTGCTGTTAGTTAGGAGCTAATGTTAGGGTGGTTGTGGTCACAGTGTCACCCTTCTGGGCAGTAGCTACGGTGGGTGCAATACAAGCTATACTGAAAAGATACAGCAAGGAAGTATACTCCTTTCAGTGCAACTAGAGTCTTTTGGCCTGGCTCTCTGCTGCACAGACAAATATGCCACCAGGTGTACCTCCAACCAGTAAGCCACAACTTGATACCCACAATCTCAACCTATGGATCAATGAGCTCAGGCTCTGAGCTACAAGCTGGTAAGCAGCATGTAGCATAGACACCCCACCATGGTTCCAAGATAGTGCTTCTTCCCTATCCAGCACAGCCCTATAGTGAGGAATTTCATAGTTTCATAGTTGGTAGGGACAGAAGGGACCTGAGCAGATCATCAAGTCCACCCCCCTGCCATGGGCAGGAAAGAATGCTGGGGTCAAACGACCCCAGCAAGGTGTCTATCTAGCCTCCTTTTGAAGATCCCCAGGGTAGGAGCGAGCACCACTGCCCTTGAAAGTTGGTCCCAGATCCTAGCCGCCCTGACTGTGAAGTAGCGCCTCCTGATGTCTAGCCTGAACCTACTCTCAGTCAACTTATGGCCGTTATTCCTTGTTACTCCCGGTAGTGCTTGGGGAAACAGGGATTCTCCCATTGCCTGCTAGCCCCCTTGGCTAGTTTGTAGATGGCTACCAGATCCCCCCTCAGCCTTCTCTTGTGGAGGATGAACAGGTTCAGGTCCTGTAGCCTCCACTCATAGGGCCTGCCCTGCTGCCCCCTGACCATGTGAGTGGCTGTCCTCTGGACCCTCTTGATGCTGGCCGCATCCCTCCTGAAGTGCGGCACCCAGAACTGGACACAGTACTCCAACTGCAGCCTGACCAGTGTCGCATAGAGGGGGATGATCACCTCCTTGGACCTGCTCGTGATGCATCTGTGGATGCATGACAAGGTGTGGTTAGCCTTCCTGACCGCATCCTCACATTGGTGGCCCATGTTCATCTTGGAATCAATAATGACTCCAAGATCCTTTTCTGCCTCTGTGCTGATGAGAAGGGAGTTCCCCAGCCTATAGGTGTGCTGCTGGTTTTTCCTCCCCACGTGCAGTACCTTGCATTTGTCAGTATTGAAACCCATCCTGTTCTCATCCACCCACCCCTGTAACCTGTCCAGATCTAGTTGCAGCCTGTCCCTCTCCTCCAGTGTGCCCACTTCTCCCCACATCTTAGTGTCAGCCGCGAATTTGAACAAGGTGCTTTTCACCCCCTCGTCCAAGTCTCTGATGAAGATGTTGAACAGTGCAGGCCCAAGGACCGAGCCCTGGGGGACCCCACTGCCCAGGTCCCTCCAGGTTGAAAAAGACCCGTCCACCATCACTCTCTGGGTGCGGCCCTCCAACCAATTTGCAACCCGTCTGACTGTGTAGGCATCAACACCACAGTTGCCTAATTTTTTAATGAGAATGGGGTGAAAGAGAGTGTCGAAGGCCTTCCTAAAGTCCAGAAAGACTATGTGCACCGCAACACCTGCATCCAAGGATTTTGTGACCTGGTCATAGAAGGCCACCAGGTTGAATTTATATTCAGCCATGCCCATTTTCCTTCTAGACCATTCGGGAAACTTGTGCTTGGCAAGAAATGCAGTTCTGGGGACTGTGGATTTAAGTACTAAGCATGCCAGATGTAGAGACAGGGTGGGGATATGTAAAGTTTTTGGTGGGTACAGTCAGTTCGAAACAGATACAGAGGTCTGGCAACAACCTTAGGTTCTGAGTAATCACTGAACACCACAGAAGGAAATTCGATGAACAATGGGAGGAGCTTCAGTGGAAAAGAGACATGGGCCAACAAGCCAAAATATTTTGAGGCAGCTTGATAAATTTGGAGCACATTTCCCAAGGGTAAGTAATATTATTATTATTATTATTATTATTATTAATAATAATAATTCAAACAGAGCATATCTCACTGAGGACAGGCAACATGGGAGTTGGGCCCTGATCCTAGCTCTGACACTGATCCGCTGTGGACTTTGGATACGTCACTTTACCTCTTTGTGTTACTGCTAGTTCCACTTCCATCCTTTGTCATCAAGATGTAAAGGTGTTTGCTATGGGGAATACTTCATACACTCTCTAGCACAGGGGTTCCCAACCTTTTTGGAGGGGGTGGGGGTCCTCCACGTACCTGTGCCACGCTTGGCAGTAAGCCCAGAAGTACCGCACATGGAAGCACCAGTGGCAAACCTGGAAGTGTTCTTCTTGGACACTTCGCGACCCTCCTGAGAACCCCCCACAACCCTGATTTGGGTCGCGACCCTAGGTTGGGAACCGCTGCTCTAGCACTATGAGGCCCAAATCTAAGTGAGAGTCTAAAGCACTACTAAGTTGTTGTTGATATTGTATAAGTGAGATCCAGACTTAAAAGTGACTTTAGCAGCCCTCCATAGAGCAAAGATTGCAGGATATTATATTAAAAATACATTAGCTCACATAAATTATATGCTTGCTTGCTGTACCCATTTTAAATAATATAGATTCAGCCCACCGGTGCAGAGAGAACCCCACACTCCGTGTGTTTCCCCCACACACTTCTTTGTTATACTTTTCTCAGGCTAGGAAGGCACATACTTGTTAAAATGGTGTTGGGTGATGGTATCAGAATCCAGGTGAAAACTGATCCCTTTGCTCATGCTGGTAAACAGCTAACTCCAACCTCTCCTGATGATATAATTCAGTATGGATAATCTAGCTCACAGATAAGATCCTAATTTAAAACTAGGACTGTTTCCTTTGGATCCCTCATCCAATGTACATCCCTTCTGAGCTGCGGCTGGTCTGAGTCAGCCTGTTCACACAAGACTCACACAAATTCCAGATACTCTAGCCTTACATGGATTGATGGCTATGGAAATTAAGGCCCAAATTCCTGTCTCCTTCCAAAGAGAAGTAGCAGGAAACGGAGCAGTTAAAACTACCTTCTCTAGGAATGATTGGTGTATTGTATTGTGCTGCTGCTCAAAGACTCCAACTAGGGTTGGTTAGGAGATTTATGCATTATACAAGACAGTGGTGCAAACACGGGAAGCCAGACAGATCCTTTTTTTTCTTTTTTTAGGCAAAAGTGTGTGTGTGTGTGTGTGTGTGTGTGTGTGTGTGTGTGTGTGTGTGTATATACAGTCCCTCCATGCTTCTACAAACCTGCCTTGTGACTGCTATAGTTCACTTTACAGTCCAAAACACACCTTTGCAGTTACACCATCCGTTTTCCCCAATGACTGTACATCCTTAGCTGGTTTACATCAGCTTTGCTCCATTCATTGGCTGTCATGGAGCAGTGCCTATTTATGGATGCAGACAGATGTGACATCTTTCACCTGATCTGGCCACAGAAAGCAGTTTATAGCTGTGACCAAACACAAGTGCACAGCTGCAGAAAGCTTAAAAAATGGCCATTCAGCTGAAAATTTGACCCCACATTGCATGAGGCATCAGATTCAGATGTTTAAAAATGTAGTGTCTTAAGTAACTTGTGTCTGTGGAGCTCCCAGCCTGTTGTGGTTTTCAGAATGGGAGGAGGGAAAGAGAGCAGAGGGAGTTCAGTCTAGGGCAGGGGTTGGCAACCCCCGGCACGTGTGCCGAGCATGGCTCACGAGGCCATTTTCCTTGGCAGGCATTGGGGCCAGGGAGGCAGCGGCTGTTTGCAGCCTCCTGGCTGCAGCCAGCCCCAGCTCCGGGGAGCTGTTGCCGGCCGGGAGCCCTGGCTGCTCCCAGCAGGCAGCTGGGACACTGCAAGCCCTGCTGGGAGCAGCCTAGGCTCTGTGGCTATCAGCAGCTACCCAGAGCCAGGGCTAGCTGCAGTCCGGAGCTGCTGCCTCCCCGGCCCCAACAGGCGCAGTACCGGCACCTCCTGCTTTTCTGGAGCCGGGGGCCAGGAGACAGCTGGGGCTGGGGCCGCGGCCGGGGCCGGGGCGGCAGCAGCTGTTTGTAGCCTCCCTGCAGCCGGCCCCGGCTCTGGGTAGCTGCAGATAGCCACGGAGCCCGGGCTGCTCCCATGGAAGCCCTGTTGCAAGCAGCCCAGGCTCCATGGCTATTCTCAGCTACCCAGAACCTGGGCCAGCTGCAAACATCTACTGCCTCTCTGCCCCAGCCCCAGCCTCGGGCTGCCCACGCTGCTCCCGTTCGCACAAGGGAAGTGTGGCCGGGCAGTGGGGAGCTTGCAGCAGGCAGCTTTGTGCGTGCCCTGCTGTGCCGGGTTCCAACACTGCTTTGCAGAAGTGGTGTGGGCAGCACAGCGGGAAGCATTGCCGGTTGGTGCTGCCTCCCCCTAGTCCAAGGCTGGGGCTGGGAGGCAGCTGGGGCCGGGGGAGGAGAGGTAGCAGATGTTTGCAGCTGGCCCAGGTTCTGGGTAGTTGCTGACAGCCACAGAGCCCGGGCTGGGGGGCAGGAGCTTTGGGTGGGGGGCAAGGGGTGGCAGAGCTGGGGGGTAAAGGCTTTGGGTGAGAGGCAAGGGTCATGAGCAGGGCTGGGGGGTAGGGGCTTTGGGTGGGGGGCACAAGGCAGCAGGGTTGGGGGGAGTTTTGGGTGGGGGGTAAGGGGCACAAGCAAGGCATCCTGCCACGTATCCCCTACCCTCATTTTGTTTTTCTGGCATGCCAGCACTCCAGCACCTTCCAAAGTAAGCATTGTAGGGTTTTTTGGCATTCTGGCCAAAAAACGTTGCTTACCCCTGCTATAGGGAGTTTTCAGCCCGCAGAGGGTGTGTATTAGGGTGGGTGTGTTGGAGCCATGGGGGGGGGTGCAATTCACCCACCCTTCATCAGCACCAGCTGGGCAGCCCCAAAAACTGTTCTGAGTTACAGTTGGTGAGCTGCACCTCTGCACCCATACCATCTGCAGATCTGGACCCACCCATGTTTGCACTGTGTGATCATTTGCACCTCTACAACTATGTGTAAAATACTCATTTGGGCTAGCAGCCTTTTACATCTGCTTGACCTTCCTTTTACACACAAGCCAGTGACTGAGGAAGGCAGAAGAGAACCAGATCTGCAGGAAGTTTAACAAATGAAAGCATTCTCCTTTACATGTTTCCAATAAAGGGAGCACCCACTGCCTGCCTTGCATTCCTTTAATCATTTGCATATCAGACTGATAAGCAGGTTCTTACAGACCAGTGAGCATGACTGACCAAACCAAAGCATGGAGAGTGTCTTCCCAGTGTTCTGGGATCCCCGTTTTCCACCAGCATATGTGCAGCTCTTTCTAGGAGACTAATAGTTTCATTTAGGCCTGGTCAGAGCAGGGCCTTGTATGTGCTATAGGCCAGGTTCTGTTCTACCAGCTAGGAGAGGGTGGGGGTAAGAAGACATAGGTGCCCAAGTATGATTTTATTCCACTATGTTGGAGTCAGTTAATACAAAACAGTTAATACAAAAGATGGGTGGGGCTCCTTGCTGACTCAGTCTCAAGTGTCAGATGACTGGTGTGTTACATTTGTAGATGCATTAATGGATTTTCAGGGGCTTGACAGGGTGGAATAGAATTGCATGTAGGTGTCTAAGTCCACTTAGATACCCAGCAGGTGGAATAGAATCTGTCCCTAAGAATAGTTAGCTTGCTAGGAATACTAATACACTGCTCTGCATAGACCTCCTCAGTGTGAATGCAGCTTTCCAGGTAAAGCTGTGCTTTGCATCAGTACGACAAAACCATCCCCCTTTAGTGAAACAAGGCTCTGTCTGCACTACAGAGCTGCTGATGTAGGGGAGGCCTCCTGGAAGGTCTCCTGGCATAGGTACAGCTTGGCTGGCAGAAGATTGTGTGCTGTCAGTCATGCTAGCTCCCCTAAACAGTGTCTACACTGGGGGTTCCTCAGCCATACATCAGCCTGTGTAGTTTTCATACCCAGTAACTAGTGTAGAACTGCTGGCAGAACATTAAAATACATGCTAGTGTCAAACTATATCAATGTAAGGACCATTCTGCCAGTACCACTCCTACCAGTACTGTCTGTCCTCAGTCAGTGATCCCACCTCTTCACCTCCCAAACACTATGGAAAAAAAAAGTGTAGACAGATGCATGTCCCATCTATACAACCCTACCACTGCTACTCTTAGTACCAACTGGGGAGCTGGACCAACAGTTGCAACAACAGGAAACTACAAGAAAGCAACAGTAAGTCTAGTGCAGAAAATACCCCTGAACCTCACAGTATAAACAATATCAGCAGGAAATAGCCAGCAGGCCCCAAGCACGTACTACAAAACTGAACACAGCCTGGCTGACTGTTGCTTATAAAGTATATTGTTATGTTTACCTAAGACAAAGAGATGCAATCAATACAGAGGATTGTATTACAATGGGTTGTTTGACATGAGCAAGGGGGCTCAGCACTATGTAATAGATGTAATTTGTGCTTCTGCTTACAAGGGTTTTCTACAATGCAAGGGTTTAGCTTAGAGGGGATGTTAATTCACATTGTTTGCAAGGGAAGCTGAGAATGCAGCTGTCCTAACATACAGCCTGCAGCCATCCTACTACAGAGCACTTTACAGTTTCCTAGGGAGGTATGAACAGCACATAATAAAAACTTTAAAAAAATATTTTAATTCATTTCAGGAACATGAGCCAGATGGACCATGGATCTTATCCAGTCTGGCAAGTCTCATCTGTCCTCCCTCTCCCAGCAGCTCATACCAGCTGCTTCAGAGGAAGATGCAAGAAATGCAAGAGGAAGGTGGCTGTGCCATAGTATGCCCCCAGGGCAGAGTTTCTTCCTAGACCCCAATGGTTTGGAAGCTGAGATTTGCCCTGGAGCAAATGAGCTTATATTCCTTCCACAACACTGAGTTTTTAAAACTCCTTCTTGCAAGGACTCTGACTGTCCTCATGACCTGTATAAGTGCTTGATATTCTTTGGGAACCTCCCAGGCTCTTCGCCTCAATGAGAGCTTGTGGCAGTTAGTTCCACGGGCTGATAGAGCACTGTAAGAAAAAAAATTCTTCATTTCATCTGGTTTAACTGTGCTGAGAGAAAGATAACCATATTAGCCTGAAATCAGGCAGAAAGCAAAGTCAATTTTCACCTTATACATTAACTAAATTTGAGATGCATAAGCCTTCATGAACAACACCTTAATTCATCAGATGCTAAATGTACTGCCTTTTAGCCACACTGAGTGTCCTACTGGAACACACAACAATGGGACATTTAAACATCAGCAACATAGCAGAGTTAAACATACATGTCTCTGTAACAGGATGGAGTCCTTAGGGTCACCATGATCTCCCCTAACACCCCCTTACCATACCAAGTTAGCCTAAAAGCACCCTCAATTCTTGCCCACCACGTCTTTGATGTTAAATGTATAATAGGGAGGCTGCCTTTCCGTCCTCTTGGACAGTTTTCCTGCTATACACGGGCCCTGTTCTGTAATGGGTGTTTCGGTGCACCCCAGCCTTAAGGGCTATGCGTGGCTCCAACCATCCCTTTACTACACCCCAAGCCTTGCTGATGGAACTGACGTTCTTCGGTCTCGCACTGCCCCCTCTCTGGGGCTTCTCGCTGCCCCCTCTCTGGGGCTGCGGTCTCCACGCTGCCACGGGTACCCTACGAGGCCTCCTCCATCCCCTAATAGCCTCACCCAAGCCACCGGTAAAACCGCAAACAAAACACAAGCCCCTGGGTTATAACATAAATCCTCGCCACCCAACTATAACCTTATTCCAGCCACACCAGGGGTGCTCCATCCTTCCCCAATCTCAGGCTACACCTGCAGTCAGGCCTCTCCCCCTTGGCTTGCTCTGGGATAACTCCTTCCCCCTCAGCTGCTGGCAGGGAACTGTTCCTGCTAGCCTCAGGCCTGGAATTTATGACAGCCAGGCCCCGCCCCTTCCAGTCAGCTGACCAGGTGCCCATGTGGGTCACAAGCTCCCTCTGGTTGCCTTAGCAACCTGCATCTGGGTAGCTATCTCCACTCTATGAGTAGCAGGCACCTTAGTGCCCTGCTAGTCTCCATGAAGACTAAAGCTAGTCAGGGCACTGGGATGAAGCAAAACAGACATCCAGCCAAGCAACCCCCCATGCTTGTCCTTTCAAAGAGCAGTCAATGTCCCCCCATGCTTGTCCTTTCAAAGAGCAGTCAAGCTGTTTCTTGACAGCTTTGTGTGCATCATTTGTCAAATGAGAGGGCTGCTAGGATAAACCACACTGGCAAGGGGAAAGTGGGTAGATCCTATTGCCTCAGGTTCATTGAGGAATACAATTCCTCCAGTAGCCTCTTTGACTGTGGAGCTCATAAAGAAAGATCCTCAGCAACTGCTTTCTGGAGCCCCAGAAAGTTTTCCTGTGTTATGCCAAGAGGAGCTGGGAGAAAACAGGCCAGGATGGGCACCTTCTCCAAACGACACCCTAGCACTCAGTAAGTAGAAACTTAAGGGCCATTAGGATGCTAAACTGCCATGGATTCATGCAAACAGCAACACAATCCTTCAACTAACTAAGAAAAGAAATTCAGTAACATCTTCCTAATAGCCTGGGGAGGTGAACTGAGGAAGAATAATGTGCAGTTGTAATTTGTACTGGAATACACAATAATTCATCAGGAGGAGAAAGCTACCCAAATGTGATGATGTATATCGTGGCAAACTTGCCTAGCACCCATTCAACAGGAGCAATTTGCACAGTTTGACAAGCCGGATTGCAATTGAAAGCTTTGATATAGCATTTAGAACAAAACTGACACAAATAGCATATGAACAGGTGCAGCCTGATTTATCTCCTTCCCGTCTGGCTATTTTATTTGCTTGACATTACGTGGCTTACGTGAAAATATAGCAAAAAATAAATAAATAAATAAATAAATAAAAATCACAATTTAAAAAAAAAAGGAAGGCAGGAACAAATTTAGACAGAAATTCTACTTTAAAAAACGGAATGCATTGAAGCTGGGCTTTCCAGAGGGGCCTAAATGCAGGGGCATGTGTAGATGAAATGGGGGTGGGTTTTTAAAAGCACCGCTTCAATTTAGGGTGAAGTAAACTCCCGTGTTGTGTACGCCCATGTCTTACCTGCCTCTCCGGCAGTGGGGAGGGAAGGGCGAGCTGCTGGTGGGCAGAATGGTCCTTGGGCTGTGGGGGGAGGGGCTGGTGGTTCCCTCCGTGGCAACGGCAGGTCCCCCATCCTGCCGAGGCGGCACCCACCAGCAGACACCCTGCTTGGATGGTCCCGGGGGGCACCACAACCGTGGAGGGAAGGACCGGGTCCCCACACAGCTCCCCTGGGACCATCCAAGTTTGGTGCCTGCAGGTGGGTGCCGCCTGCGGGGGAGAAAAAAAAAAATATCAGGCTCACCACTTTTTTTTTTTTCTTCCTTCAGTGGAACCTGCCTTCCCAGGCTGCTTCCAGGCTGCCTGCATGGGCTGCCTGCACAGTCCTTGAACTACACGGAGCCTGGTGCTTTGCTCCACAGCTGTAGGGCAGCAAACTAAAAGTCCTCGGAGGTGTTTTACTTTGCTGTGCCCCAAAGTTATTTAAGGTGCATAACGCTGCCGAATGTGCTACAGTGGCTGGAATGAATGCGCAATACACTGCCGACGCATGCAAACACCAACACAGCAGTTAACTCGTTTTAAAGTGTTGTGTATGCATGCCCCTCGTTTTGTCTACACACACCCCAGAATGCAAAACACAACAGCCTTGTCTACATCAAGAGAGTCTGTAGTGGTCACTCGTCTCTTTGCTAAACTTACACAAAGAGCTGCAGCTAAGCCTTATTTTTCAGCTTGCTGTTGTGAAGGGAGTAATGTTTGTTAGGACACAACTCCCCATATCAGGTTGTCCCTCAGTTCTTTATTTTCCTGGGGCAAATTTGTCCCCACAAAGAAAACAACGTCCATAACAAAGCAGGCAATTAAGCAAACAACCATACAATCAACAAAAAAGTTAACTCACAGCTATGGTCCTTCCTGGGACCTGAAGAAAGGACATGGTGCCTTAGCTCAGGCTATCTCCTCAGCACTGTCCTCCTCCCTCTCTCCCCCAACTCTGTTCTCTGAGAGCTTTTAACTTCTTCTAGGCCAGGCACTCATTGCTGCCAGCTGCACCCTCCTCCCAAGAGTAGAGTCCAGGACATATTCTTCCTTTTCTTCAATTCCTACCCACTTTGGCAGAAGTCTGCATTATCATGTGCTGTATCAAAATCAAAAGGTTGTAGAGACAGATAACATCTTGTCAACTGGGGGTTGGCTTCCCACTTGGCATTAAGCCATGTTAAAGGGGCATGGTCAGTGACCAAATGGAACCATGGCCCTAGGAGGTAGTAGCGGAGGGCTCAACCACCCACTTAATTACTAAGCACTCCTTTTCTATGATAGCATACTTTGGCTCCAGAGGATGGAGTTTCTTACAGAGATACAGAATGGGATGTTCTCCATTCTCAAGCTCTTGGGAGAGAGCCTCTCCCAGGCTTCGCTTAGAGGCATTTCCTGTAATATAAATTCTTTTGTCAAATCTGGGCTACTCGGGACTGGCACACTGCATAGCAGCCATTTTTCTGCTCTAAATGCTTTCTCACGTTTGGGTGACCCCTGAATCCTCTGTGGTACTCCCTTCCTCAGCAGATTACTCAGTGGAACTGTGATGGCTGCAAATCATAGGATGAAACACTGGTAGTAGCTGGCCAAGCCCATAAATGACTTCACTTGTTTTTTAGTTGTTGGCACCATGCTTTCACCAAGGCCTTTACCTTGTCTGTTAGGGGCCTGAATTTCCTATTGCCTACTACAGTGGTTTGAACACTGTTCATCAGGCACAGGAGAAAAGAGTGTAAAAGTTCTCTGGGGTAGAAATGCTCTGAGCCTAATCTGCATATAAAGTGAGTGAACTGTTCCAAACAGGAGATTTTACCACACCTTCAATTCTCTTATGAAATATGAACTTTCATTTCTACCCAGGAGATCTTTTACAATCTTTTCTCCTATTCCTGATGCAGGGTGTTTGTGCCCAAAAGCTTGCAATTAAAGAATTTTTTTGCAAAAATCTAGTTGGTCTAATAAAAAATATCACTGCTACCATTTGTCCTGATTGCTATAGGTAAATTTGAACTGGTAGCTTAGAACAGAAAAAAACTCTCAAGCCTGTTAACAGTGCTCTGAGCAAGCCACAGGAGTCTACTGAGCATCCAGTGCTTTGTACAGGCAGCTTATTAATGATGGTACAGCATCAGCAGGATAAGTCATGAGACTTGAGGAGGTCAGTTGGCTTCAGGAGGTCTGAATCAATTCAACTTTCCAAGTTCTCCTGAAACAACACATGTACAAAACTAAAGACACTGTGAAGTTAGCCACATCATTAGACTCTTACGGTCTTGTCTGTGAGGAGTTTAATATCTGTGGGGTTTATTGGGCATGTACATTGAGCAGGGCTTTGTTAGTTTGGGATGTGGGAGTATAGCAGGGGGCTATACCATGGCAGTGGTTATGTCTTGATGAGGACAGGCCTGAGCATATCCTGTCTGCCTGCACCTGCAGATACTCCAAACCAAAAGGTCACTGACAGACTACTCCAAGTTGGTGCCCAGCCTTGGGCAGGGGTAGGCAGGGTGCAGGAAGGGTGAGTTTGAGCCTGTGTTTGCTGTGATCTGCCTCTATTATATTGTAGGCAAGGCCACAGAGGATTTGGTGGTGAAGGGAATGCTTCTTGCATTGGGCACAAATAGACTGTATATGGGAAACCAACAGTAAGGTATAATTGTTTTTGGCAACTTGTGTTCTCATCAGAATCATAGGGAGGAAAGGAGGAAGAGAAAAGGATCCAATATCTTAACCATATAGAAGGAAACAAGATATACAAGACTGTTTAAAGAAAAAAAAAATCACACCAAGCATGGTGCAGGTATGGAGAATACCAGGTTAAAAGATATATCACCAAAACCTGAATGACCCCAAAGCACCTTACACTTAATCTATACACATCTAGCAAGACAAGCGGATAACTGGCTTGAACCCGGGTGCCATATCCACATGGCTGGCATAAAGGTTTTTGCCATCCTGGCAGCCTCTGCCACAGCCCCTAGCAGATTTTTGTCACCAGACTGCTGGTGGGCTGTAGGCCCACTTAAAGTGTTACTTTTGCCATCCCTTACAGTTTACTGCTCTGGGTGGCCCTTGTGATGCCTGTATGGTTATGCTGGCCCTGTGTATCCAGCCTGCAGAACCACTGGATCCAGCCCATGTGACGGGGCTTCAGCTACAGGCACTCTCTCTACCCCACCAAAGACAAGTGGTAGTGGTGGCCAGGTCCTATCTCCTGCCTGCCTGCCTGCCTGCCTGCCTGCCTGTCTTCAGCCTGGAGAGGGTTATTCTGTCTGCATCTGGAAAAGGTTGCCTACCCCTGACTTAAGCAGCCATTTGGGGATTTGTAGAAGAATCTTTTTAACATGGTCCAGATACACCCATGAGTTCTGGTGGGCTCCTCTGTCTTTGCTTACTCTCAGTTGTCTCAGTTACCCCATGGGCCCTTGGGTATGGATTAATTCTTTAGAAAAGAGCACAGCTAATTGGTAACTCCCAAGAGCCTCTTACTTGGGGTGTCAAAGTGAAAAACCATTTGCCTTGAATGCAACAGTATTTTTTCACAGGATGAACAACTTGGTCTTTTCTGAAAGGCTGTGAGAAACCACAATCCTTAGCGATGTTGACATTTCAGTGGAATATTAGCTCATGTTGATATCTGAGTTAGCACCTTATGCGACTGAAGGGCAATAAATACCTTTCAGATTACTTATTTCAGGCTCTCTACAGACTCAGGCAGAGATCATGATTCAGGGTCATGATTGACCACAAGATGAACGTGAGCCATCAATGTGATGATGCAGCTAGTAAAGCAAGCAAAATGCTGGCTTGCATCCATAGATGCTTCTCAAGCAAATCCCAGAATGTCATTCTCCTGTTGTACTCAGCCTTGGTGAGGCCGCAGCTGGAGTACTGCATCCAGTTTTGGGCTCCACAATTCAAAAAGGACGTGGAGAAGCTTTGTGAGTCCAGAGGAGAGCCACGCGCATAGTCAGAGGTCAGGAAAACAGACCTTATGATGAGAGGCTGAGAGCCAGGGGACTCTTCAGCCTGGAAAATTGCAGGCTCAGGGGTGATCTGATGGCCACATATAAGTTTATCAGGGGTGCTCACCAGGATCTGGGGGAACGTCTGTTCACCAGAGCATCTGAAGGGATGACAAGGTCGAATAGTCACAAACTCCTCCAGGACCATTTAGGCTGGACATAAGGAAGAACTTCTTTACTGTCCGAGCCCCCCAAGTCTGGAACAGACTGCCGCCGGAGGTGGTTCAAGCACCTACTTTGAATGCCTTCAAGAGAAATTTGGATGTTTTTCTTGCTGGGATCCTATGACCCCAGCTGACTTCCTGTCCCTGGGGCAGGGGGCTGGACTCAAAGATCTTCCAAGGTCCCTTCCAGCCCAAATGTCTATGAAATCACTGCTATTTCTTCTTCATGTTTTAAAGGTTTCTTTCTCATATATGAGGTATGCTTTTTAAAAATTAAGGCATAGTAACCTCACACCACATGTTTGCATAACTCTTTCTAATTCAAAGTCAGGCAATAACCTAAAGGAAAAATCTCTGTGATCCAGTGTCGATTTTCTGAGCCAACCAGTCTATGTTCATGGACTAACTCACTTTGTTCAAAAAAGTCAATAGAACTAGACGAGCTCAAGAACCAACAACTGACAGAATGAGTTTGAAAAGCCAGAAAATAACCAGTCTGTGGGGGTGTCTACACATGCAAATACTGCTAGATGGGTTTACTCAGCAGTAATTTCCTGAGGAGTAAACCTGCAGGGCAGGTGTCTGGGCAGGTGTCTATACATGTAGCAATTTGGGAGCAGATTTGCTTCTCCTGGCACTAGCCTGCTCCTGCCCCCTCCAGCCCTGCACTGGTCCCCTGCAGCAGCCAATGGGAGTTGGAGGCTCCAGCAACAGCTGTCTGTGACCAGGAGCCATCTTTAAAAGCCAGCACCAGGTGCTCCCTGGCCACCTGCCTTTCTAGCCCAGAGCAGGCTGCAGCGTGCTGGCACAGTGCTCTGTGGCTCTGTTGCCAGAGCCTGTGCCCACTGTGCGATGGCTGTCCCACCCCCTGGCAGGGCTGGACACAGGCATGGGTGAACTGGCCAGCCACCCAGAGCCTGGACAGAAAGGGAGCCCAAAAATGGTAATGTTAAAATTATTATTATTATCTCTGGTGAAGGGGGACCCAATACTAAAAGTTCACCTGGGGCCGCCAAGAGTCTAGGTACAGTGCTGCTTCCAGGCTCTGGGAGCAACAACCTGTGCCCTGGGCTCCTGTTGGACACTCTGGTTGCCCTCCCTCGCTGCTGCAGTGACCGCTGCCTGGTGCAGGTTAGTCTTGGCTCTGGTGGCCCCCACGCATTGTGCGGCCACATGGCCAGGCTCACCGCAGCATCCTAGGCTCCCTGCCACTGTGCTGCTGCTGCCTGGACCCCAGCAGGGATGCCAATGACACACACCTGGACCCTGCCACCGGTGCCATCCATGAGCTCCTGGAGCTCCAGCCCCACCATCTGTAGGCCACCCGGCCAGCCAGGACCGGTGGCTACACACTGTAGAGCACACCTGGGATGATGAACAGTGGCTGGAGTCATTCCGGGTGACCTGGGCCACCTTCCAGGACCTCCTCGAACAACTCCACCTGCACCTGGAGCAGTAGGATGCCACCATATGGTAGCCCCTCCCTGCAGATACCCAGCTTGCCACTACCCTGCTCAAGCTGGCCGTGCCTGTCAGCCTGCACTACATCAGCCACTTCTTTGGTGTGGGCAAAGTGACTGTCGGGAACGCTCTCCTGGAGGTGTGTGGTGAAGGGGTGCACGACCCCCTGGAGGTGATGAAGGGGTTCTGTGCCCTGGACAAGACCCACATCCCCATCATCTACCTGTCCTGTGCTGACCACCTCTATTACAGCAGCCAGGGCTTTCACTCTGTCATGCTCCAAGCTGTTGTTGACCACTGTTGTGCCTTCACCAATGTGAGTGCCAGCTGGACGGTCAGTGCCCACAATGCCTGCATCTTCTGCAACTCTGCCCTGCCAGCCCTGGTGGAGAGCAGGCACTTAGTGCCAGGGGTGCCAGACCTCCAGCTGGGCACATTGGTGGTCCTGCCTCTCCTCATCAGGGACCCTGCTTACCCACTCTTCCTCTGGCTCATGTGGCCCTACACTGGCTAGCTGGACTCCCACCAGGCACACTTCAACTGGGCTAGACCCACGCGCTGGTGGAATATATCTTTAGGTGCCTGAAGGGATGCTGGTGGACCCTCACCTCCCCCGTTGAGGTCGCTCACATCCTGAACTCCCTGCTGTAGTCCACCTGGATGGACGGCCCCAGCCCCCAGCCCTTCCGTACACAACTAGCATCATGCTTATAGGTGGTGGAAGTGGGGGAGCTAACAGGACTTAACCCCCCGCCCCGCCAAGTGCAGGGCTGCGGTAGGGCCACAAGGCAACCCAGCCACAGGCTTCCAACGGCTGCAGCAGGGGTGGAGAGGGGCATGCAGGCAGTGGTGAGGGAGGGAGTGGGGCTGGGGCTGGGAGTGGCAGGTGCTGCACAACCAGGGTGGGGTGGGGCATGAGACTGAGCTATGAACGGTTCATCTGAGGGGCATGGCTCCTGCTGCTTCATGCACCTCAGGAGGGCACGGGGGCCTGTGCCCCTGGATCTGTGTGGGGCAGGGTGGGCTGCAGCTAGGGCTGCGCTGGGGTCTTCTCAGCAGGGGGAGGTGGGGTGCTGGGCCGGGCTGCTCTCAGGGCAGGTGGCAGCAGCACTAGGAGAGGGTGTAGTAGGACACTAAGGTGCCTGCTACTCTCAGAGCAGAGGCAGGAACCCAGGTGCCGGTTTCAGGGACAACCGGTTAAGGAGGGCATTGGCCGCACCTGTGCCTGGTCAGCTGACCGGAAGGGGCAGGGCCTGACTCCCACATAAATCCCAGGCCTGAGGCCAGGAGGGCAGTTCCCTGCAGGCAGCCAATGGGGAAGGGAGCTCTGCCGGACAAGTGAATGGGAGAGACCTGACTGCGTGATCAGCTTCTGATGTTGTTAAGGGGCAGAGTATCCCCCGGTAGGGATTGAAGAATGTTTAGCCGAACGATGTTTTAGCCGGGTGGCTTGGATTTTGTTTTAACCAGGGGCTTGTGTTTTGTGTTTGCTGTTGTACCGGCGGTTTGGGTGAGGCTAATAGAGGATGGAGGAGGCCTCATAGGGGACCTGCAGCAGCGTGGGAACCCCAGCTCCGGAGAGAGAGGGAGCAGCAAGAAGCCCCAGAGAGGGAGCAATGATAAGCCCCAGCAAGAGGGGGGGCAGCGAGAGGCCCCAGAGAGGAGGGGGCAGCGAGACAGAGCGAGACAGCGCTATGGAAAGCCCAGGGAGGACAAGGGGAGGGCCAAAATTGTAACAAGGCCCAGATCAAACCATGTCAGTATCATCCGTGAGGCTTGGGCTATGGTGTAGGGTAGGAAAAGGAGCCGCAGATAGCGTCCCCTGGCACCGGGGTGATAAATGGTCAGCTTCCTGCTAATTAACACCCATTAATTAATTAAGACCAAGGCATGGCAGGTAAGAAGGCGGGCAGTTGGCCCATCACAGGAGGGCAGAGTCACTGATAGACGGACTCCAGAAGAGGTGCTCCTGTCACAGAGGAGTACTTACCTGGCAGGGGAAACACCATGTATCTGGGTCAATGAAGGCAGTTTTCCTTTAGCGCCTGGGAGATAACTGCTCTTCTGTTGTGGTTTAGTACCCACCGAGGTGTTGGGACTTTAATCCCACTTTATGGAAATGGGAGCTTCCTCCCTAACTTGCTCCTGTGGCTATATGGCTGAGGGCAGGCGAAACTTAGGGGCATCCAAACCCCAAGCTTCTGGGCTTGCATCTGCATGTAGGGTGCCTGCCGAAAGACATTGGAAACATGTGAAGCCCCTGGTGGGGTAAAGGATGTTTGCCAGTTGTAGGGCCACTTATGGTTCTGGACTGACTCATGGATTTGGACTTGATATGGCTGATTTGGCTTGGAACATGAAACATTTCTTTAAAAAAAAAAGGCTCCAGACCCACTCCCCCACCTTCTTCTCCTGCAGGCCAGGCCATCTCTGTTGCCACCAGGTCCACAGCACCTGGGCTCGGGGTGTGGGGGGCTCAGGACTGCCAGCTGACTGGGCTGTGGAGTTGGTGGCACCCCTGCCTTGCCCCCAGGGGGCCTCTCCCCTCAGCACCTGCCCCTGCTGACTGTTCCAGGCAGACTGCATGGAGCTATTTGAACAGACCAAGGGGTGCCTGATCCACTATGCCCTGCTGCTGCTTGCCATAGTGCCCCAGGCTTACCTGAGAAACTGACGTGGGACCCTGAGCTTTGATGGTGCGGTGGGCAAGCCCACGCTGCCCTGCAACATCCACCACCACTTGGAGGGGTACCTGTGCCTGTGCTACATGTCCCTGCCCCCTGCAGCCAAGGATGACATCATCGCTGACATCGATGCATTCCTCCGCGTGTGACAGGCCCATGCCTGCCTAGGTGAGGGGAAACAGGCTGCTCAATAAAGTTTTAAATGGTCTCCTGCCCCCCTGCATGCTGTGGAGGGAGGACCCCAGGGGGCAAGGGGAGTGCAGATGGGCTGGGAGGGGAGGGGGGATGCAGGGGCAGGGGCAGTGGCAGGGGCTGGGGGTGGCATGGGAGTGGGCATGGTGCCCAGTGACCCGAGTCTGCCCCTGCTGGCAGTGAAGTTGTGTGGCTTTCAGTGGTGTTCCAGGGTGCGATGCCTGGCTGCCCAGGCAGAGGCCCACTTTGGCCATGATACTCCAGCTCCTCCCCAATCTGTCTCCTGGGTGGGGCTGAGCACCCAGACCTGGTGGGGCAGGTGCTGACCTAGGCTGTCGGAGCTGCTGATGCCAGGGGCGGGGACCGTGGTGAGAAGGGCTCCTGATGCTCCAAGGGGCCTTCCCCCACTCTTGCTTCGTCACCACTGCCAGGCCTCAGTGGAGGCTCAGGTATGCTGCACATGCTGGAGTATATGGCCGAAGAGGTCTTTGAGTCCCCAGGGCAGGTAAGACCCTCAAAAGGCTTCAGCATAGCTTTTAGGGCCTGATGGAACAAAGAAGCAAGCCGAGGTCAAACCAAAGTGCGGACACTGATCCATTAATCAGGAATCAGGGTAACAGAGGAGTTATGGGGACAGGAGTCACACAAGGACTGGAGACCAGTAAGTTGTACAAAAAAGGGTCCTGTAAGAACAGACCCATAACCAGTCAGAGGTGGGGGCCCTGGGCTCAGCTTGTGCTGGTTAGTTTGTAAGACTCAGTTACCGTGGCTGCAGGGCAGAAATCTCACTTAGTCATGCCCCTGCAGGCTAGGGCTCAGCTGGCTCTGGTTAGGTTATTGGGTTCGGCTGACCTGGCTACAGGGCATGAGCCTCACTTAGCTTAGTCTTGACAGCCTTCTGGGAAGAACAGCTTTTCCTTTTAGTTCCACCTGCATCAGGAGGCTGCAGCCAGCTAGCAGGTCTTCTGCAGGTCTGGCCTTGTGATTCCCGATCCTGCACTCCTGGTTCTCTGACTCCTGACCATGCTCAGCTCTGTTCCTGGACTCTGGCACTTCGGATATTCCGCTCGGGTCTGATAATGTGGTCTCTGACTCGTAGTTCACCTTGATTCCAGTTCTAACCCCTAACATACCCCCATTTTGGCTTTGTCTCACAGCTTGTCCGGATTTAGGCACCAGCTTCTGACTCCTGAACCTTGACTCAGCCTTTGGTTTGGACTCTTCCCCTTTGGATCTGGTAATTTGATCTCTAATACCTGCCCCTCTGATTCAGCCCATGGTTTGGCTCCTGTCCTTCCCCCAGTGGCCCAACCACTAGACTGGATTGCCCATGACCCAGCCCTTACAGCTCAGAATTGATAGTTACATCTCTGGGATCTAGGTAGAAGGTGTTATTACATCTAATCTGATACTTTTTCTGGTATGTGGATATACTTTCTTCACTTTTTCCTGGGGCCACACCAAGAGAAATGACTTGATACACTGGAGTGTTATTTCCATGTCCACACCAAGCACAGACAGTGGTTGGCACCAAGGATTCCTCCTGCATTGCCTTCCATTAGCACACCCACTGCTTCCTTAAAGCACATTCCCCTGGAGTTCTTGGTCCTTTTTGGACTTTCAACATCTCTGGAGCAGAGCTACCAGAACAAAGGTGCCACTAACATTCACAGCTCATTAAATGAGATCCCTGCCAAGCAGGCACAGTGCAGACTTTCACCGGATTAATCAGTTGCATTTGGTAGGCCTGGGGTTATCTGGTCTTTCTGTGTGTGAGTAGCATTCCAAATCATAGAATTTAAGACCCCTTTTATCTGCTGGGCCTGACCCACTTTATCGTTTACATTCAGAATCACTGGGAGCAATTAATGGTTCAAGTCCTTCACCAGCAGGTGCAGGTTGTTTTGGATCATTTCCACATCCTCTGAGTTGAGGACTCCCTGCCATACCCCCCCTCCCCCCAAATTTCTCAGCACTGTCTGGGTAGCATGTTTCTATCTCTTACAGTGAAACCCTCCCTCCCTTTGATTTGGAGAACCTCCTACTTTTCTCCCATAATATTTGACCCATATTAGCTATAGGTGCAGCCCATTCTTTGCATGGAGGCCATTGAGATGTTGGATTAAGAGCTGGATAATTAACTAACGTAAGTGCTTTTTCCAATACCAGTCCATCTATCAAAT
This sequence comes from Alligator mississippiensis, assembly GCF_030867095.1. Classification (NCBI taxonomy): domain Eukaryota; kingdom Metazoa; phylum Chordata; order Crocodylia; family Alligatoridae; genus Alligator; species Alligator mississippiensis. The sequence continues at coordinate 231,174,251 of NC_081824.1, forward strand.
AGCACATCCAGAGAATTGGACCTACTTGTCTTCAGTGGGTCAGACCTCAGGGAACTCAGGCCATGGTATCTGCATGGACAGGTTTTGTCTGTGATTGCTCATGCGCCAAAATAGGATAGCAAGAAACTTTTGAGATGGTTTGGATAGGGATGAGTTTACCTCAAGCAGGGGATTGGACTAGATGACTTCTGAAGGTCCCTTCTAGCCCTACTTTTCTATGATTCTGTGACTTCCCCATCACTGGAGAAGGGTTTAATTCTTTAGCCAATTTCATTCAGGCCCCTACAGTGTTTATTTGCTGCTTGTGAGAGTTGCTTACCAAAACTAATGTGCTGGGGACACGTGGTAAAGAGTTGTACTGACTGCAACTGATGGGGTGGTGACATCACATAGCTTTAACATCCATTCCTGTGGAAGACCTTCAGTTCAGGTATTATTTATTTGAACCTCTGTACCGTAATCACTTACCATAAATGCTGGCACTTGGGACTGTTGGCTTTGCTGGGGTATGACATATGCTGCAGTAGAGCCTGTTATTGATTCTTGCATTGACTCTTGCAGGCATACACCACTGGAAGGGAATTCAGGGACATGGCTATCCTGATGGACAGCAGAATAAGGCTGGTGTACCACAGCACTTGCAAGCAGTGTGGATTCTTCATCACCTGCTGAGCAAGTCAAAATTCTAGGCCAAAGGCCCCCCTCCTTTTCTTCCTTCTGCCATTTTGTATCGTTTTAACTGTGAGGCAGGAGTCCATAATAAGACACTTTTCCTTCACACTGATTCATATTACTGTACTTCCAGCTCCAGTTTTTCAGTCATGGGACAGGGCCTTACTCAGAAAAGAGTTTTCAGGTTCCAAAATTTTGATACATGACCTGAAATCCAGAAATTCTCTGCAGTCCCCTATATTGTACCCAAACCTCACTTGTTCCTGTCAGTTCCCCAAACACTCAGCAGCTGCTCAGTCAGTATCCTGATCACAGTTAATCTGTTCTCACATCCATTCTTCAACAACCAAATAACCATTTGTGCCCGAAGGAGCATTGGTCACAGATTAGTCAAATGTTCCCACATGTTGATTACCCTTCCTGTCTTGACTGTGAATGGGCAGATCCCTGTTCTGTGGTGCTGTTGGGCATGCACAGTGTGCAATATCAGGAGTTATTTTAGTCCCCAGTCCCTTCATATCTCACAACAGTCTTTTACAACATAACTCTGCATACAGAGTATGATTCATTCTCTACTTCTTCTCCAGGCTCAGGGCAATGGCAGATGGGTGCTGAATTGTGAAGATGATGTGTATAACATCACCCACACTGCAAAGGTGGGTCCATTTTCTGAATCAGTAGCCATGGGAAGACCCATTAAGGAAAAAACCACCTGTTACAAGGGCTCAGGCTGTAGCTGATCAGATATGCTTACAAGTAGGAATTGCCTTCAGCCTTTAAAAAAAAACCCCATCCATAGCCACCAACACATATCAAGTGCTAGGCCAAACACACGACAGTTCTCCAGTATAATCACAGTGTCTACAATGCCAGGGGTTCCCAGTATGTGGTGCCTATATTAATGTGGGGTATAAGCACTTTGGAGAACAGTTGTGTCTAGCATAGACATAAACTCTGCTATACCTTGTTCCAATCACTTTAGTCTTTCAGGGTAGCAGTGGGAATACCAGCATGTGTTGTTACTGGGGTGGAGGATACTGAAGTCATCCCTTGTGCCTGCATATTCATGGGTCCTACTCACTGAGGTTTCTCTTCATTAGTCACCAATCCATCCCAAAACAGTCACAAACCCAGGCCTGAAACACCAACTGTCTTTGCAATGTTCTTCACTTACTGACTCTGCTGTGCAAACCACATGTCTCCTTTCTAACTTTCCTGCTGCCTCATAGCAGTTTTTCTTTTAACTCCTTGTAATTGCTCTTACTGGAGCACCTTTTCATGGTCCTTGTGGCCCTACAAAGACTGCTTCTCTAAGTTGTTCACCTGCACATGTGTTCCGCTGGATGAGGATGCTGTTTATTTTTGACTGTGTGCTTCCATAGAACTTCCTGTTAATTTTCTCTCAGCTCAAAAAATGAGCATCAATGAGAAGTTTCCGACCTCAAGTTTGAGACTGCTGTTCTGCCCACCACAGTAACTAAACTATCAACACACCCAAGCTGAGTCAGTACATACTGCACATCATCCTGATCAGCTCTCAACCTCACACTGAAAAGTTACCATCACTATACACAAGCTAGATAGATCTCACACCCAACCTCTTCCTCTTGTACACAGCAGCAGTGTGAAAAGCTGACTGACTTTTTCCTGAGTTGACTAATAATAAGCTATACTTGTATAGGACCATTTTCCCAAGTGTTTGCCTTGAGCAGGGATGGTCCATTGACATTCTTGCCTTAGGACCCTTGAAGGGCTGCCTTTCTCCATCAGGGCCACCCAGTCACTGGCTAGGCCTCTTGAGGATCTATACAGTCACTTTGGGTCCCTGTAAAACAAATGATCCCTGGGCTTTGTGAGTCCTGGATATCTATCCATCTTTGTGAGTCCTGGATATCTATCCTGGGTATGCATGCCCAAAGTCAGGTAATGGAGCAGTGTAGAGGAAGTTTTCAGAACTACTAACTGCAGATCTACTAACTATGATAGAGCATTGAATCACTACATTTATTAGGACCAACATCTGTGTGGTTATGCAAACATATAGTTGATCGGTAGCTGTAGGATATAGCTGTTAGATCTGCAGGATCCTGCAGAGATACAGGTGTGGTGATGCAGCTGCCACTTCACTCCTGTTTTGTTTAGAGTTAAGGTTACAGTGATTCAACTCATTTCTGTGGCTACAGAATCATGCAGATGTAACAGTCACAGTGCAACAGCTGATGGACACTCCTGGAAGCAACTCCTACTGCCTTTGAAGCAGTTAATTGGACGTGCATTGACTGGAGTGCAGTTTTTCAGAGTTCAGCAATGCAGAAGAGGCCAATATACATGCAAAATGGCTTCCTCGCATTCTGAATATTTCAGTCCATGCTCCTGCAGCCATGTAGAAGCCAAACACACCGAGTGATCTCGGTATGGCACTTTTGTGCCACAGCTGCCATAAGGGCTGCTGAGTTGTGTCCCAGAACTCTGTCAAATGTGCAAATCAGGTTAGAACAGTGCCTCAGAAAAAGCCTCCCTTGGTGTTTTAAATGCTTGAGAATGTTCTTGTGTTCATTTCTACTCTCCCTCTTCTTTCTATAACATAATTCTTGTGTCAGAGTAGCAAACTCCAGGGAAAAACCCTTACAAAACCCATACCTGGCCAGAGGGACTCTCCATGCGATCCCAACCTCCAGGCCTACAGAGCTATGCTCTAATTCCCTGGCTCACGTACTTTGGACTCCTATCTGCTGTGGGCACCTGTGCTTTTTTCTTCTTGTGTGAATCATGTTCTGATCCTACATATGCACCATATCCAACTTACTAGGCCATGTTACAGTCATCAGTTTCTTGACCCCTGCTCCATACATAGCCATCAAGTGCAGACAGTAAAATCTGGACTCAGAGTTACAAGCAGTAGCTTTACTGGAGAGATCCAAATTAATCACATGGTGACCTATCCTCTGGGATCAGGACACCATATGACAATACTGTCCCCTGCCCCCAATGTCTTTTCTTTTAATTATGCTGCTGGCACATACATACATAATTGCTGCTTTGTTTTCCAACCTGCTCTGAAAACCCTTATCTTTAAGATGTCCTGGTTCCATGACTTTAAGCAACAGTGAGCAACAAGCCGTTATTTTTGGCAGCAGACTTTGTTCTCTGTAAGTGTTTCTGTCCTTGCACCTCTCTGTCCTCCTGTCCTCCTTGTTAGTTCTCACTACAAAAAGGTCCTGCTTCAGATGCAACTCCCATGATCCCTTTCATTTATGTCAAATGTGGGGCACATTCAACAGCTGTTATTTGCTAATTTAAGTCTAAAAAAAATCAATAGAACTAGAACAGCTCAAGAAACAACAACTGACTGGACAGAGTTTGAAAAAGCCAGAAAATAACTGCTGTGTGACAGGCCAGCATCTGACTGCACAGGTTACATCTCTGTTTTGGCACTATTCCTAACATTAGTATGCATTGTCATTGCAGAACAGGGTCAGCAAGTTGTACCACGATGTGTGTCTCTTGAGTGCTGTTTCACAGAATCATAGTGTCACAGAAATGTCAGCTTGGAGATAACTCCAAGAGGTCATCTAAGCCATGTTCCTACCCTGAAGCAGGATCAGCTACCTCTAGACCATTCCTGACAGGTGTTTGTTGAACTTGTTCTTAAAAAGTTCCAATGAAGGAGATTCTGTAGCCTCCCTAAGAAATCCCCTTCCAGTGTTTCCCTGCTCTAATCCTTGGGAAGTTTTTACTAATATCCAGATTAAATCTTTGCAGCAATTAAAACTGATTTATTTTTGTTTTACCCCCAGTTACCATAGAGCACAATTATCAAAAATAAGTTTGGAAGGGCCTCAGAAAGTCATTTTGTCCAACCCCTGCCCAGGCAGGACAATCCCTGTCTAAACCATCCTAAACACGTTTGTCTTATCTGCTCTTAAAATCTTCTAGTGACTGAAATTCTGCATCCTCTCTAGGGGTGCATCTACACATGAAATTAATGTGATGCAATAAACTCCAGCACATATCGCACCAGAGGTTATTGCTCCTGGGAGCCACATTTCCATGTGCACCTGGAACTGCAGCATGTTGAGCTGAGTTGAAACAGCCCTGGCTGGCAGTGGGTCCAGGGGTGTCAGCCTGCCAGCCTGGGGCTGCTCTGACCCGGTTCAACATGCCGGGTTTGCCTGGGGCACAAGGGTCCTATACTGCGGAGCTAGCCAGCAAGCAGCCCCTGCACTGAAGCACCCTTGTGCCCCAGCCAGCCTTGTCAAATCTACACGTGCACTGCCGTACACTAAAGAATGCCGCAGTAGGATAGTACTTCTGTTTACAAGTACTAACCTATGGCGGAGTTCACTAGTTTACCGTGGCCTAATAGGGCTGCATTTGTAAATGCTGAGACTTTACTGCTGAGCTACTTAGGCAACTCTGCCATAAATATCTCATGTAGATGCACCCTAGGTAACCTATTCCAATGCTGAATCTACCTCTAAGTTACAAAGATCTTGCTAATATTCAACCTAAATCTCCCTCATTGCTGTTTAAGACCCTTACTTCTTGCCCTGTCCCCTGTGGACAGAGAGAACAATTGATCAACATCACCTTTATAACAACCTCTTAGATATTGGAAGTCTTTTATCATGTCCCTCCTAAGTCTTTTCTAAACCAGACAAACCCAGTTTCTTCAGCCTTCTCTGATACAATATATTTTCAAATCTCTTCTAGTTCTTAATCTCCTCTGCACTTTCTCCAGCTAGCCTATAGTCTCTGAAAAGCATGGTGCCCAAAGTAGATATAGTTTTGTACCTGAGTGAGTGGAGCTGGATAATTGCCTCCTGTATCTTGCGTAAGATTTGTCCATTAATACACCCCAGGGTGAGATCTGGCTTTTTTTACAACACCATCACATTGTTGATTCATTGTCTAATCCAGCTGTTTTCTTTCTCCCTCCTCCCAATTAATTGAGCATAATTAAACATATTTTAGTAAAACAGTGTCCTGGGTATGTACCTTCAATCATTAGAGGGTGTGCATTCCCTTTGACTTAAGCACTGAATATTACTTCTATGCACTGGATATATTTCCCTCACCCAACCAAGGCTGAAAGTTAAAATAGGTATGTGATTATCTCATGCTATTATTAATTATGTCATTAATGTCCTGACAGACCCCATATATTCAACAGAGGTGTTGAAAAGAACACTGTCAGCATGATGGGTTTTGTTTTCCTTTGTTGTTTTTTCTACCTTCTCTTTTTCAGCAAAACAGAATCCAACTCATCTTGTTTACATTCTGGTGTTTTGTGTTGGGAGTGACTGCACAGTTATGTTTCCTTGTTGTCATTCTCCCCTGGCAATGGTGCAGGATGCCTAAACCAGGGATAAACATGATGCATTGGCACTCAGGCCATTGACTTTGATGGGATGAGTCAAGTTGAGCATGTGCCTGAAACACATGGAAGAAAATATGTCTTCTTGACCTGATGGAAAGTAAAATCCTACCAACGTAAAGCTTCCCCCAGCCTTTAACCGGTAACTCTATGTCCCTCAATGGTTTAATTGCTTTTTCTCTCACCAGTCAGTGGCAACAGGTGGGGGCGGCAGCCATTTTGCCCTGGAACCAGAGTCACAGACCAGCTGGGCACTGTGAGTGTATCAATTCTATCGCAGGCTAACTGGGCACTGCAAAGGTATCAGCCACTGGGCTGTTTGGTTCAGTTTCGGATTGAGGAGGCAAAGTTGGGAGTGAAGCAAAGGCAAATTTATTATAAGCTTACACACACAACAGTTAACAGAAAGATAAATACGATAAGCAGATAATGCAGTATTAAAGAGCTAAAAGTAAATAATAACAACAGATAATAACAACAGACAGATGGATCAATTCTGTCACAGGCCAACTGGGCACTCCAAAGGTATCAACCACTGGGCTGTTCAAAACAACACATAGGCAGACATGGGTTGGCAACTTATCGATAGTCCCTCAATGCCAGGTGCACGCCAAGTGATTCCAGCAAAGTCAGGCATCCCCAATCGATGCTGTCGGAGGGATTATTGGGGAAGATCCCTTGATCAGGATCTGATCCTCACTCGCACCGGGAGTCTGGAGTCTGGGCTTGGAACAGCAATGACCGTTCTGTTCCCTCCTTCTTGCTGGTCACCCTATGCGTGCACTTTTTATACATACTCTTATGCTAATCTGTTGGCTTTAGAGCCACTCACAGTCTTGCCCTATAGCTGTTACCCAATGGGATTGAAAGGTGTTAAAAATGATCATAAAAGGTTACTACCCAGACTTGGGTTTATCCAATAACCAAATTACAATGCAGCACCTTTAGGTTTGAAATTGACATTATTCCTCCTAAGCCCAACCCTTTTAGGTTTCTCTGAATATGCTTTCTTGGGATGTGCTTTCCTGGAATGTGTTGGGTGTGCCAGGCAGTTGGATCCAGTTTTTATTGTCAAGGCTGAACCCCGAGCAAAAACTGTTAGGTCAGCTAATCTTGCAGCTACAGCCTTGCCTTTGGGGCCCAGTCAGTTCCACGATTAATACAGTTAGTTTTATCATTTTGTTAAACTTATGACAGACAAGTTACATTTGTGGGTTATGAACTTACAAGCTTTATATTAGCTAATATTACCTGTTAGGCAAAATACAAAATGCCTCCAAGAAGCACATATTTATTGCTTATTAATCCCTCTGGTTTCGGCCGTCACACACCAGCCCCTCTCCCTCCTTCCTCCCCGGTGGGTTGTGTGGCTGAGCTGCAGTGGCCACGAGGACTGCTGGCTGTCCAAAGGGAGTCAGCATTTTATTTTCAGTAACTTTTTTTTCAGGGAGCCTGTGCTTTTTTGTGGATCCTGCCTGAAATCAAGGTTTCTGTGAAAATTGCATAATTATTCTTTCAGTAGGTCCCTAGACATAACCAAGCTGCACAGCTATGATGACAGAGGCTCAGTGATGTAGCTTAAGTTAAGACCAAACTGCTACTGTATTTCTAGTGAAGATAATGCATAAATATATGCAGACATAAGGTCTTAGTGTGACCATCGGACTCTATCAAGCTCCTTTAAAGGCACAGTGTATCCTGCTAGTTCTGTACACGCAGAAGAAGAAAAGACCTAAGACCATTTTAGGCCACTGCCCATCGAGACGAGCTCACTGTCTACTTGTAAGCCTGTCTCTACGAGATAAAGTTACAAGTTATGTTTAGATCATACTAAAGGCACTTAAAACATGATCATCCACATGTTAAATCTTGTTAACTTGTGCTAAGTGTCTACTGAGTGTCTCCAGGTTATACCATTTCAGGAGAGGGTTAACTCTGGGCTGTGCTACATAGCTCATGTTAAAGTAACTTCAGTCTGTTGCATAGAGATAAAACAAGCAATTTGAAGTCCTCCAGCACCCCAGGATGCACTGTTCCCAGCCTCCTATGCAGAACACGGATAGACTAGGTGTCCTGGCTCCTAAACACACCCCTGCTCACCAGTGATCTAGTAGCAAGTCTGAGCTGTGGAGACAAGAAATGGTATTAACCCTTAACAAGTGACTGCTTACATCATGTTCTAACTTTATCACAGCTTAGCATTCCACAGATTTAGTATGGTCTAAGTGTAACATGTAACTTGACCCCATCTGTTGTCTCCTCTCAGAAGCAGTAAGCTCTTTGGAGCAGAACTTGTCTTTTCATACTGTTTTTTGTACAGCACCTAGCATAGTAGGGTCCTGGTCCATGACTTGGTCTTCAAGATAGAGTCATGGACACTACCAGGACCTCTGGAACCTGGTAGCATGAACGTGACTAGAACTTGGACATTGATTACAACTACTACTATAACAACTATTTAGTTCCCAATTTAGTTCTGTACTTAAATACCTAACTTCAAGCATCTTACTATAGTTAAGCATGGGCTAAAGCAGCTTGCTAAATGCAAGACCTACATGTAGAAAGTTTTCTAGAGCAAGAAATATCT